>NC_084750.1:16509355-16529355 GCF_033978785.1 Entelurus aequoreus | reverse complement strand
TGAAATGACACTCACTTGCTGTTTGCCACCTTGTGATCGACTCTTCTGCCCTTTAGCAGGCTATAAATGGCAGCAGCTCATTATGAAGTGATGATGTGAGTTACACCTCAGGCTCACTGTGAGTCACGATCAGCACTTTAGCAACCATCCAAATATGTAGTGGATACACAACAGGAGCAGCACTTTAGCAACCATCCAAATATGTAGTGGATACACAACAGGATCAGCACTTTAGCAACCATCCAAATATGTAGTGGATGCACAACAGGATCAGCACTTTAGCAACCATCCAAATATGTAGTGGATACACAACAGGATCAGCACTTTGGCAACCATCCAAATATGTAGTGGATACACAACAGGATCAGCACTTTGGCAACCATCCAAATATGTAGTGGATACACAACAGGATCAGCACTTTAGCAACCATCCAAATATGTAGTGGATACACAACAGGATCAGCACTTTAGCAACCATCCAAATATGTAGTGGATACACAACAGGATCAGCACTTTGGCAACCATCCAAATATGTAGTGGATACACAACAGGATCAGCACTTTAGCAACCATCCAAATATGTAGTGGATACACAACACGATCAGCACTTTGGCAACCATCCAAATATGTAGTGGATACACAACAGGATCAGCACTTTAGCAACCATCCAAATATGTAGTAGATACACAACAGGATCAGCACTTTGGCAACCATCCAAATATGTAGTGGATACACAACAGGATCAGCACTTTAGCAACCATCCAAATATGTAGTGGATACACAACAGGATCAGCACTTTGGCAACCATCCAAATATGTAGTGGATACACAACAGGATCAGCACTTTAGCAACCATCCAAATATGTAGTGGATACACAACAGGATCAGCACTTTAGCAACCATCCAAATATGTAGTGGATACACAACAGCAGCTACCAAAAAGTTGGTTTGATATAATAGTTCCAAACAAAACGCCATTTTGGGGTCCTGATACACACAGCATAATAATACATGTGTGTTGAAGCACAGTACGTCTGACTATGGTAGTGGTATTGTGCTGACAATCCATCAAGCGGTGCAGCTTCCGAGCTTACAAAAGTCTACTAAAACACTTTGACACATTTTTGAGTGGTGTGTGTAATGTTTTATACTCTCAAAGAAAATAAGTTTTGGGCTTGCCTGCTTACCGGTACTTGCTAGTGTCATTTATTGAACAGGCATCAACCTGCAGTCTATCAATCAACCAATCAATGTTTATTTATATAGCCCTAAATCACAAGTGTCTCAAAGGGCTGTACAAGCCACAACGACATCCTTGGTACAGTCTACATGTATCTCTTATGTGTGACTGCCATCTACTGGTCACACGTATCATTACACCATGTACCAAATAAAATTGCTTCGAGGTCGGTAGGCACAACCAGAACTATGCCGCACATTAGGCGCACCGGGTTATAAGGTGCACTGTCGAGTCTCACTCACTCTCACACTCACTTACTCTCTCACTCACACTCACTCTCTCACCCACTCTGTCACACTCACTCTCCCAGTAACTCACGCACGCACTCACTCACTCTCACACTCACTTACTCACACTCACTCTCTCTCTCACACTCACTCTCTCACTAACTCACGCACTCACTCACTCTCACACTCACTTACTCTCTCACTCACACTCACTCTCTCTCTCACACTCACTCTCTCACTAACTCACGCACTCACTCACTCACTTACTCTCTCACTCACACTCACTCTCTCTCACTCACACTCACTCTCTCACCCACTCTGTCACACTCACTCTCCCACTAACTCACGCACGCACTCACTCACTCTCACACTCACTTACTCTCTCACTCACACTCACTCTCTCTCTCACACTCACTCTCTCACTAACTCACGCACTCACTCACTCACTCTCACACTCACTTACTCTCTCACTCACACTCACTCTCTCTCTCACACTCACTCTCTCACTAACTCACGCACTCACTCACTCTCACACTCACTTACTCTCTCACTCACACTCACTCTCTCTCTCACACTCACTCTCTCACTAACTCACGCACTCACTCACTCTCACACTCACTTACTCTCTCACTCACACTCACTCTCTCTCTCTCACACTCACTCTCTCACTAACTCACGCACTCACTCACTCTCACACTCACTCACACTCACTTCCTCTCACTCACACTCTCTCTCACTCACACCCTCTCACACTCACTCACTCTCTCACTCACTCTCTCACACTCACTCACTCACTCACTCGCTCACCTACTCTCACATTCTCACACTCACTCTCTCTCACTCACTCACTCACTCACTCACTCACTCACTCACTCACTCTCTCACTCACTCACACGCTCTTACTCACTCACACTCTCACACTCACACTCTCTCACACTCACTCTCTCACTCGCTCACTTACTCTCACACTCACACTCACTCTCTCTCACACTCACTCTCTCACTCACTCACTCTCACAGTCTCTCTCACTCACTCACTCACACTCACTTTCTCTCTCTCACTCACACTCACTTTCTCTCACTCTCTCTCTCACTGTCACACTCACTTTTTCTCACTCACTCTCTCACACTCTCTCACTCACACTCTCTCACACTCACTCTCTCACTCACTCACTTACTCTCACTCTCACACTCACTCTCTCTCACTTACACTCTCTCTCTCTCTCACTCACTCACTCACACACACTCACTCACTCTCTCACACTCTCTCACTCACACTCTCTCTCTCACTCACTCTTACTCACTCACACTCTCACTCTCTCACACTCTCACTCTCTCACACTCACTCGCTCACTTACTCTCACACTCACACTCACTCTCTCTCACACTCACTCTCTCACTCACTCACTCTCACAGTCTCTCTCACTCACTCACTCACACTCACTTTCTCTCTCACTCACACTTACTTTCTCTCACTCTCTCTCTCACTGTCACACTCACTTTCTCTCACTCACTCTCTCACACTCTCTCACTCACACTCTCACTCTCTCACACTCACTCTCTCACTCACTCACTTACTCTCACACTCACTCTCTCTCACTTACACTCTCTCACTCTCACTCACTCACACACACTCACTCACTCTCTCACACTCTCTCACTCACACTCTCTCTCACTCACTCACTCACTCACTCACTCACTCACTCACTCACTCACTCACTCACTCACACACTCACTTACTCTCTCACTCACACTCTCACTCACTCACCCACACTCACTCTCTCACACTCACTCTCTTACATTCACTCGCACACTAACTTACTCTCTCACTCACACTCTCTCTCTCTCACTTTCTCTCACTCATACTCACTTTCTCTCACTCACTCTCTCACACTCACTCACACACTCACTCTCTCACTCACACTCTGTCACTCACACTCACTTTCGCTCACTCACACTCTCACACTCACTCTCACTTTCTCTCACTCACTCACTCTCTCACACTCACACACTCCCTTACTCTCTCACTCACACTCTCTCACACTCACTCTCTCACTCACTCACTCACACACTCACTCTCACTCACACTCTCTCACTTACTTTCTCTCACTCACACTCACTTTCTCTCACTCACTCTCTTACACTCACTCACACTCACTTTCTCTCACACTAACTCACTCTCTCACTCACACTCTGTCACTCACACTCACTTTCCCTCACTCACACACACACTCCCTTACTCTCTCACTCACTCTCTCACATTCACTCTCTCACTCACTCACTCTCACTCACACTCTCTCACTCACACTCACTCTCTCTCACTCACTCTCTCTCACACACTCACTCTGTCACTCACACTCACTCTCTCACACTCACTCTCTCACACTCACTCACACACTCACTCTCTCACTCACACTCTGTCACACACACTCACTTTCTCTCACTCACTCCCTCACACTCACTCTCTCTCACTCACTCACTCTCTCTCACACACTCACTCTGTCACTCACACTCACTCTCTCACTCACTCTCTCACACTCACTCACACACTCACTCTCTCACTCACACTCTGTCACACACACTCACTTTCTCTCACTCACTCCCTCACACTCACTCTCACACACACACTCACTTTCTCTCACTCACTCTCTCACACTCACACACACTCCCTTACTCTCTCACTCACACTCTCTCACACTCACTCTCACACTCACTCACTCACTCACTCACTCACTCACTCACTCACTCACTCACTCACTCACTCACTCACACTTACTTTCTCTCACTCTCTCTCTCACTGTCACACTCACTTTCTCTCACTCACTCTCTCACACTCTCTCACTCACACTCTCACTCTCTCACACTCACTCTCTCACTCACTCACTTACTCTCACACTCACTCTCTCTCACTTACACTCTCTCACTCTCACTCACTCACACACACTCACTCACTCTCTCACACTCTCTCACTCACACTCTCTCTCACTCACTCACTCACTCACTCACTCACTCACTCACTCACTCACTCACACACTCACTTACTCTCTCACTCACACTCTCACTCACTCACCCACACTCACTCTCTCACACTCACTCTCTTACATTCACTCGCACACTAACTTACTCTCTCACTCACACTCACTCTATCTCACTTTCTCTCACTCATACTCACTTTCTCTCACTCACTCTCTCACACTCACTCACACACTCACTCTCTCACTCACACTCTGTCACTCACACTCACTTTCGCTCACTCACACTCTCACACTCACTCTCACTTTCTCTCTCTCACTCACTCTCTCACACTCACACACTCCCTTACTCTCTCACTCACACTCTCTCACACTCACTCTCTCACTCACTCACTCACACACTCACTCTCACTCACACTCTCTCACTTACTTTCTCTCACTCACACTCACTTTCTCTCACTCACTCTCTTACACTCACTCACACTCACTTTCTCTCACACTAACTCACTCTCTCACTCACACTCTGTCACTCACACTCACTTTCCCTCACTCACACACACACTCCCTTACTCTCTCACTCACTCTCTCACATTCACTCTCTCACTCACTCACTCTCACTCACACTCTCTCACTCACACTCACTCTCTCTCACTCACTCTCTCTCACACACTCACTCTGTCACTCACACTCACTCTCTCACACTCACTCTCTCACACTCACTCACACACTCACTCTCTCACTCACACTCTGTCACACACACTCACTTTCTCTCACTCACTCCCTCACACTCACTCTCTCTCACTCACTCACTCTCTCTCACACACTCACTCTGTCACTCACACTCACTCACACACTCACTCTCTCACTCACACTCTGTCACACACACTCACTTTCTCTCACTCACTCCCTCACACTCACTCTCACACACACACTCACTTTCTCTCACTCACTCTCTCACACTCACACACACTCCCTTACTCTCTCACTCACACTCTCTCACACTCACTCTCACACTCACTCACTCACTCACTCACTCACTCACTCACTCACTCACTCACTCACTCACTCACTCACTCACTCACTCACTCACTCTCACTCACACACTCACTCACTCACACTCACTCTCACACACTCACTCACACACTCACTCACACTCTCTCACACTCACTCACTTGTTTGGTTTTGTAATTGTAATAGTATTATTATTGTATTGGTGTGTATTATTTTGTTGGACTGATTAATAAAAAATAAAAAAAAGGCTATAATATTATCACAGTGAATGATATTCATGATGTCATATTTGCAAGGGGCTTTATGAATGTGTAATAAAGACTTTCAGAAGGGGGAAGTGAAGGACATGATATCAGGTGCAGAAGCGTGACTTTCCATGAGGGAATGAGGACACAAGCGGGTTAAAAAGCATGAAATAATAATCAAGTCAAGCTGCAGGAGTCCACTTCCTGTTTGCCACCACACAAGTAGTTGCATAAAAAGACAGATTAGACAAAGAACATTCAGGAAGGAAGAGGAACTTACAGTAAGGCCGCTCCTCTTTCGAGCACACAACACTCCACTGATCCCACACAGCAGAAACTGAAAAGAGATAATAATAATCATAATAAGCATCGTTAATGTCATGAAGGTGTAATTAAGAAGCAGGGATGTAAATATAAATTACGTTGTGTCTTTATTATGAAAGCTTTTTTTTTTTTTAACGCTGAATTTATGTAACTGAATTTTTTGTGTTGGAATTTTGTGAACTGAATTTATTTATTGACATCAAAAGATGCTGATAATTTTATTGAATAAAAATGTGTTTAAAAATTCAGTGAGTAAAAAGAATATAGTATCAAAATATCAGTGTATAAAATTCAGTGCAGAAACGTTCTTTCTCAGAATCAGCCAATCAGGTGCTTCCGTCTTCATTTACAGGAAGTGGGTCTTCAGTTTTGTAGCAACAAATATTTATGCACTGAACTTTTTTACACTACATTTTTTTTTGTGAATTTTTTTTACAATGAATATTTATGCTCAGATTTTTTATACAGTGATTTTTTTTTTTACACACTGAATTTTTTCCCGTATTTTTTTTGCACTGAATTTTCATACAGTGAATTATTAAAAATCTTTATATACTGAATTTTTTTACAGTGATTTTTTTTACATTGAATATTTCTGCACTGAATTTTTATACAGTGATTTTTTTATACACAATGAATTTTTTCCCTTTTTTTTTACACTGAATATTTCTGCACTGAATTTTTATACAGTCAATTATATTTTACACAAATCTTTTTATACACAATTCTTTTTTACGATTAATTTTTATAAACTTAATTTTTATGAACTTAGATTTTTTTATACAGTGCATCTTATATACTATACTGAATTTTTTTACTCCTTTTTTTTACAGTGAATTTTTTTACATTGAATATTTATGCACTGAATTTTTATACAGTGATTTTTTTTACACACTGAATTCATTTTTTCCCGTTTTTTTTTTACACTGAATTTTCATACACTGAATATTTCTGCACATAATTTTTATACATGAAATTATTATGTACTAAAGTTGTTTACACAAAATTTGTTATACACAATTCTTTTTTACAATTAATTTTTATACACTTAATTTTTTTACACCAAATTTCTATATACTGATTTTTTTTTACGATGACTTTTTTCACACACAATTCTTTTTACACTGAATTTTTATACAGCAAATCTTTATATACTGATTTTTTTTACACAGTGAATTAATTTTTTCCCGGTTTTTTTTTACACTGAATTTTCATACACTGAATATTTCTGCACAGAATTTTTTATACATGAACTTATTATGAACTAAAAATTTTTACACAAAATTTGTTATACACAATTCTTTTTTACAATTAATTTTTATACACTTAATTTTTTTACACCAAATTTCTATACACAGATTTTTTTTTACGATTACTTTTTTTACACACAATTCTTTTTACACTGAATTTTTATACAGCAAATCTTTATATACTGATTTTTTTACACTGAATATTTATGTGTTGAATTTTTATACAGTGAGTTATTATAAACTAAAGTTTTTTACACTGAATTTTTTACACACATTTTTTTTCCAATTAATTTTTATGCACTGAATTTTTATAAAATTATTTTTTTACATTGAATTTTAAAACTATTTTAAAAAGTTTTTTTTTTAAAACACACATTTTTATTCAATGAAGTTGTCAGCATAAGTTGAAGTAAGACAACATTCAAACAAACAATTCTGTACATAAATTCAGTGTCCAAAAAAAAACTTTTATCACAAAGACACAAATGAACCTCCATAAATATTCTAATAAGCGCTGATGGGGTCACTTTTATCGCCCTCACACGCCAGCGTAGTGAGTCATGTGACACCGCATTGGCCAATCAACAGCAGGAAATTGGAAAGTGTGCTGTAGCAATACTTTCGTATGTTTAATAAACTTTAGTACAATATTTCACATCTGTATTGAAAAAAATGACAGGGGATTAACCAGGAAGTCAACATATAATTTATAGCGACAATAACTGCAAAATATGTCTAATATTAAGAGGTAAAAGGATACACTTAACTATTATGAAACTATATTAGGGATTAAACACATTCTCTGCTGAGTAAACAATAATTACTTAGTAGGGTTGTACGGTATATCGGTACTAGAATAGTATTGCGGTACTAATCAATCAAAAATGGTACTATACTCTGTTTGAAAAGTTGACAAAAGCGTCGTCACGTCGTGACATTGCTGGTTTTACGAGCAGAGGAGCATGTTCGGCAGCGCACACGCACATAGTACTTACAAGCAGACACAGTGTGTAGACAGAAAAGGGAGAATGGACGCATTTTGGTGTAAAAAGTGACGATAAAGGTGAAGTTATAACACTTCTAAATCACTAATCCTTGTTTCCATGGCGACAAATAAAGTACGTTTCTTACAAGTATCATTATCACTGCAGGACGAGGAATAGCTAAACATGCTTCACTACACACCGTAGGAGGATACAATAGCTCACCGGCGTCACAATGTAAATAAATGCCATGGGTGGATCTACACCTGACATGCACTGTAATGATACCAAGTACAAGAGCATATCTAGTCGATACTAGTATGATTACATCGATATTTTTTATCGTCACGATATCTTGTTTCCTTTTTAAAAAAATCATATTATGTTTACAAACTCATGAAATACGTCCCTGGACGTATGAGGACTTTGAATATGACCAATGTATGATCCTGTAGCTACTTGGTATCGGATCGATACCTAAATGTGTGGTATCATCCAAAACTAATGTAAAGTATCAAAGAAGAGAAGAATAAGTGATTATTACATTTTAACAGAAGTGTAGACAGAACATGTTGAAACAGAAAATAAGCAGATATTAACAGTAAATGAACAAGTGGATTAATAATCCATTTTTACAGTTTGTCCTTTATAATGTGGACAAAATAATAGGTGTATAAATGACACAATATGTTACTGCATACGTCAGCAGACTAATTAGGAGTCTTTGTTTGTTTACTTACTACTAAAAGACAAGTTGTCTAGTATGTTCACTATTTTATTTAAGGACTAAATTGCAATAATAAACATGTTTCATGTACCCTAAGATTGTATTTTTTTTTGTTAAAATAAAGCCAATAATGACATTTTTTTTGTTGGTCCCCTTTATTTAGAATAGTACCGAAAAGTACCGAAATAATTTTAGTACCGGTACCAAAATATTGGTATGGTTACAACACTAGTATGGATTATTGAATTGTTCTGGTTTTTGACAGTCAGAGACGGGGAAACTGGCTTTTCGGGAAAGTATTCATAGCGTTTTACTTTGTCCACATTTTGTTACGTTACAGCCTTATTCCAAAATGGAATAAATTCATTTTTGTCCTGAAAAGTCTACACACAATACCCCATTAATGACAATGTGAAAAGTTTGTATTTTTAATTTTACAACTACAAAATGACTCAATATGTTACTGCATATGTCAGCAGACTAATTAGGAGTCTTTGTTTGTTTACTTACTACTAAAAGACAAGTTGTCTAGTATGTTCACTATTTTATTTAAGCACTAAATTACAATAATAAACATATGTTTCATGTACTCTAAGATTTTTTTTGTTAAAATAAAGCCAATAATGACATTTTTTTGGCTGGTCCCCTTTATTTAGAAAAGTATCGAAATGCATTTTGGTACCGGTACCAAAATATTGGTATCGGGACAACCCTAGTATAAAGTAAAAGGTTTAGAGCAGAGGTGTCCAAAGTGCGGCCCGGGGGCCATTTGCGGCCCGCAGCTAATCGTTTACCGGCCCCCCACACATTCTGCAAAAATTGCAAAATTGATAGTATTGCAAAAATAAACATTTTAAAAAAGTGGAATGAGGTGAAATCTAACAAGAAAACGTTGCAATGTTGACAAAAAACTGCCATGCAGGCTGTTTTTTTTCCCTTTTGTCTTTGTTTATTTATTTATTTTTTTGCCATTGCTCGAAAAAAAAAAAAAATCTGTTACTATTACTTAAAAAATATCACTTTAAAATGTTTTATGTGGAAAAAATATTGCATATATTGTGTGGTTGCCATATAAAAACATCAAAGTTGTATTTGACAAAAGAGCATAAAACAAACAAAATAATAGTTCAAACGTAAAATGGACAGATATATCTGAAGTTGATCTCGTAATTTAAGTGTGAAAAGTAAAAAAAAAAAAAGTATCACTTTATGAGTGGGGGACCTTTTGCATCCCAAATATATTTAGTGGGATTTTATTTAACTTTTCACTGTGATTACTCAAAAATATTAAATAATTCAAATCAATGGTGTCCTGCATTATTGATCTTTTAGGGCTCTAATTACTAAATACTGCATATTTTAGTTTTACTGTAAAAAACAAAGTTGTCTTTGACAGAAAAGGCATAAAACCTGTTGCTGTTTTTTTTTTACTTGATATCAACCTGAAGTTGATATAGAGATATACTGTAAAAAATAATAATAATAATTTGACTTATTTTTAACATTTTAATTAGGGATGTCCGATAATGGCTTTTTGCCGATATCCGATATTCCGATATTGTCCAACTCTTTAATTACCGATACCGATATCAACCGATACCGATATCAACCGATATATGCAGTCGTGGAATTAACACATTATTATGCCTAATTTGGACAACCAGGTATGGTGAAGATAAGGTACTTTTTTAAAAAAAATTGTAAAATAAGATAAATAAATTTAAAACATTTTCTTGAATAAAAAAGAAAGTACAACAATATAAAAACAGTTACATAGAAACTAGTAATGAATGAAAATGAGTAAAATTAACTGTTAAAGGTTAGTACTATTAGTGGAGCAGCAGCACGCACAATCATGTGTGCTTACGGACTGTATCCCTTGCAGACTGTATTGATATATATTGATATATAATGTAGGAACCAGAATATGAAACAACCCTTTTGTGTAAATGAGTGTAAATGGGGGAGGGAGGTTTTTTGGGTTGGTGCACTAATTGTAAGTGTATCTTGTGTTTTTTATGTTGATTTAATAAAAAATTTAAAAAATTAAAAAAAATTAAAAAAAACAAAACGATACAGATAATAAAAAAAAACGATACTGATAATTTCCGATATTACATTTTAACGCATATATCAGCCACATCTCTAATTTTAATGACTGAGACCCTTGACTGGTCCCCGGGAGCCCTAAAGGTTAAATATATATATATATATATACGGAAAAATTTAAGCCATTTTGATATTTTCCATTTTCAAACCATAACAATATATATATATATATATATATATATATATATATATATATATATATATATATATATATATATATATATATATATATATATATATATATATATATTGTTATGGATTGAAAATGGAAAATATCAAAATGGCTTAAATTTTTCCGTGTGTGGCCCTCAGTGGAAAAAGTTTGGACACCCCCGGTTTAGAGCGACAATGGCCCTTTTTTTTTAAATTTTACTTTATATTGTTTCCTGCCAGATGTGTGGAAGTAATGTAAAGTGCACACGACAGCAGCTGTTTACAAAACTACGGTGGCCGGCAGGAGCAAAACGCGCATCAACTTCAAAACACGCCAAAATAATCCAAGACGAACAACATAAACCCCAAAAAATAAATAAAAATAAAAAAACAACACAAACCAAAAAAAATAAAAAACAACATAAACCAGACACGACGGGGAAATGCTGCAAAAATCCAACCAGCAGTATTAAAAACAAATGCAAAAGACGTTAATTGTCCACATGAACTAATTGTAAAAAATGTCTGCGTTAAGAAGAAACCCGCCAACTAAGTGAAATACGTGCACAGAAGTGTACAAAAGTAGTACTTTCTACAGCACAAAGTGAGGAGGTGGCCTACGCAAAGTCCGCTCCACAGCGGCGAAGCGTCGCCCTGGTGCGGCGTGTGCTGCCCACGCAGCCAGCTGACACGCACGGCCCCCAGCACGATGCTGGCCACGCCCAGGCCCACCTCCAGCACGGACAGCAGGAGAAGGCTCCACAGGATCTTGCGGCTGGAGCACATGCTGCCCCGGGCATGTCTCCGCCTGCAGGCCGCGTCTCGGTGCTCGACAGGCGGCGGCTCTACCGCTAATGCGTCGGTAAAAAAAAAAAAAAAAAAAAAAAAGTTAAGTCCGTGCAAAATACTCGAGTGGAAAAGGTGATAGTGAGTATCTAAAAGTTTTTACACAAAAAAAAATAAAAAAATAGTTGTGCTTTAAAATGAGAAGCTGCACTTTATGGACGCGGTGGTGCGCTGTCCACGGTACTTAAAGGTCCACGGCACGCGCACGGGAAAGCAGGCGCGTGCACGTGCGTATAGACGATACAGATCGGGTAATAAAATAACTTGCACAACAATCACGAGTACAAGTTATTCAGTTTTAAATAAACAAACAAAAAAAGAGATGGATATAAAACCTACAAAAACCTTCAATAGGACCGCGCAGGGGCTCGGAAGTCAAAAATGGGAAAACAAGTTGCCTCTATATAGGTGGGCTGCGGTCACGTGACCAAGTGGCACATCCGGGCACTTGTGGTCTAAGCACCATTGGGCTACTTTTTAATTGACCTAAATACCGTGCAGATGTAGGCTTATTTTGAAAGGTTTAGAGCAAACTACGGCCGGCGGGCCGGATTTGGCCCGCCGGCGTCCAAAATCCGGCCCGCGGGATCCCAAGTTTAAAATACTTAAATTATTTTTTTTAATTTTCAATTTAAGAAATTAATAAAATAATTTAAAAAAAAATTAATTTAAAAAAAAAATATATATATATATATATACTAGAGATGCGCGGTTTGCGGACACAACCGCGGAGTCCGCGGTTTTAATTTTCAATTTAAAAAATTAATAAAATAATAAAAAAATTTTAAAAAATTAAAAAAATGAAATATATATATATATATTAGAGATGCGCGGTTTGCGGACACAACCGCGGAGTCCGCGGATAAACCGCAGGTTGGGCGGGTGACATGACGAAAAAAATAGATTTTAAATAGATTCGGGCGGGTGGCGGTTGAACCAATTCGGAAATATATATATACATAGTTAAATGTTGTTACCCACATACGAAAAACGAGCAGCACTCTTTGAAACAGTCAATTATTCATCAGGCACCGCTGCACAACACGACACAGTCTGATGGGTTTGATTTCCCCCCTTCAGCTATTTGCCTTGGCCAATAAGTTGCAGGTAATTTATTATTATTATTTATTTAATTTAGTTTTGTTTAAATAGGGATGACATACATATGTTATTGTATAATTTAAGTTTGTGCGCGTGATTGACAGCCTTATGAGGCACATTTTTTATTTATTTTTTTATTTCAACTTAAAAAACGTATGAGCCTATGCCTATGCCTACAACATAGGCTGTGTGTTTATCTTTATTTTCCTGCCTGTCGTTGACAATGGAGATTGTCTGATATGTTGTCATGGCTGCAGATCAATCAATAAAGGTTCATCTTTGTCGCGAAATTGTTCACCGTTTCACTGTGCACCCCGCCCTCGTCCCTATTTGAGTATTATAAACGTTAACAAGTTAATATTCATTGAAATAAATTCAGAACATTTTTTTTTACCTAACGAAAATATAGGGCTAGTCTTTCTAAAACATTTTTTTAACTTCTTAAAAGCATCGTTCTGCTTGCTGCAACTGCGCACACAAAGTGTGAGGAACGCACTCCTGATCGGAGTGCATTGGCAACAATAGTCAACACTTTCTTAATGGAAATGACCATAATATTATAATAATGATAAATAATATTATCACGCATTAATATCTCTTAGCCTCTAATGCGTGGCCAAGAGATATTAATGCATGGCACGCATTGAATGTCTCTGCTGCATTGGATCAGTCTCCTTTCTTTAACAGGCAAAAGCTTTCTAACCTCACTAATGCCTTGCATCGTCTATATTAGATATATAACAACGGGCGGGTGGCGGGCGGGTGTGGTTTTGATAAAATGTTGGTTCGGGTGGATGACGACTTTTGTGATGCGGTTGCGGATGAAATAATTGCTTATCCGCGCATCTCTAATATATATATATATATATATATATATATATATATATATATATATATATATATATATATATATATATATATATATATATATATAATAAACATTTTTTTAAAAAGTATTATTTTTTAAATCTGTCCTTTCTAATCCACTTTCTACCGCTTGTTACTCTCGGTGAGTCCCAGCCGCTCAGGCTAAATCATATTGTCTAAAAATGCATTTTCCCATCGATAACGTGACGTCATCAGCGGTAAGTGCGCGCTCTTTCAGTCATTTAGTGCGCAAGGAATATCCATCCATCCATCCATTTTCTACCCCTTGTCCCTTTCGGGGTCGCGGGGGTGCTGGGGAAAAAAAAAAAATAATTATATATATATATATATATATATATATATATATATATATATATATATATATATATATATATATATATATATATATATATATATATATATATATATATATATATATACTAGGGCTGTGAATCTTTGGGTGTCCCACGATTCGATTCAATATCGATTTTTTTTAAATTCAACACGATTCTCGATTGAAAAACGATTTTTTCCCGATTGAAAAGGATTGTCTATTCATGGAATACATATATTCCAGCAGGATCTACCCCAGTCTGCTGACATGCAAGCAGAGTTGTAGATTTTTGTAAAAAGCTTTTATAATTGTAAAGGACAATGTTTTATCAACTGATTGCAATAATGTACATTTGTTTAAACTATTAAATGAACCAAAAATATGACTTATTTTATCTTTGTGAAAATATTGGACACAGTGTGTTGTCAAGCTTATGAGATGCGATGCAAGTGTAAGCCACTGTCACACTATTGTTCTTTTTGATAATGTCAATGAGGGATTTTTAATCACTGCTATGTTGAAATTGTAACTAATATTGATACTGTTGTTGATAATATTCATTTTTGTTGCACTACTTTTGGTTTGTTCTGTGTGGTGTTTGTGTCTCCTCTCAATTGCTCTGTTTATTGCACTTCTGAGTGTTGGTTTTGGAATTGGATTGCATTGTTGTGGTATTGCTGTGTATTGTTTTGTTGGATTGATTAATTAATGAAAAAAAAATAAAATAAAAAATAAAAATAAAAATAAAAATAAAAATAAATAAAAATAAAATAAAATAAAAATCGATTTTTTTAAAAATGGGAATCAATTCTGAATCGCACAACGTGAGAATCGCGATTCGAATCGATTTTTTCCCACATCCCTAATATATATATATATATGTATATATATATATATATATATATATATATATATATATATATATATATATATATATATATATATATATATATATACTGTATATATATATATATATACAGTCGTGCTCATAAGTTTACATACCCTGGGAGAATTCATGATTTCTTGGCCATTCTTCAGAGAATATGAATGATAACACAAAAACCTTTCTTCCACTCATGCGTAATGGTTGTGTGAAGCTATTTATTGGCAAACAACTGTGTTTACTCTTTTTAAATCAAAATGACACAAGAAAGTACCCAAATGACCCTGATCAAAAGTTTACATACCCCAGTGACTTTGATCTGATAACATGCACAAAAGTTGACACAAACAGGTTTGGAATGGCTAATCAAGGTTCCAATCCTCACCTGTGACATGTTTGTTTGTAATGAATGTGTGTGTATAAAAGGTCAGTGAGTTTCTGGCCTTCTGACAGACCATTGCATCATTCATCCAGTGCTGCACAGATGTTTCTAGATTCTGAGTCATGGAGAAGGCAAA
Organism: Entelurus aequoreus; assembly: GCF_033978785.1. NCBI lineage: Eukaryota > Metazoa > Chordata > Actinopteri > Syngnathiformes > Syngnathidae > Entelurus > Entelurus aequoreus. The sequence continues at coordinate 16,513,569 of NC_084750.1, read as the reverse complement.
AGAATTGTCAAAGGATCTGCGAGAAAAGGTAATTGAACTGCATAAAACAGGAAAGGGGTATAAAAAGATATCCAAGGAATTGAGAATGCCAATCAGCAGTGTTCAAACGCTGATTAAGAAGTGGAAAATGAGGGACTCAGGTAGACCAGCAAAGATTTCAGCCAGGAAAATAGTTCGAGATGCAAAGACAAATCCACAAATAACTTCGGCTGAAATACCAGACTCTCTGAAAAATTGTGGTGTGGCTGTTTCAAGATGCACAATAAGGAGGCACTTGAAGAAAAATGGGCTGCATGGTGGAGTCGCCAGAAGAAAGCCAATTTCTGCGCAAATGTCACAAAGTATCCCGCTTACGTTACGCCAAACAGCACAGAGACAAGCCTCAAAACTTCCGGAACAAAGTCATTTGGAGTGATGAGACCAAAATTGAACTTTTTGGCCATAAAAAAAGAAATCTAACAATCAAATGCATATGCATTTCGATTAGTCATCATTAAACACAGGTTATTACCCGCTTGCATAATGTAAATTCATTTTTTTTAAAAGTGGCCCTCTGAAAGAAGCCTTTACTGCGATGTGGCCCTCAATGAAAATGAGTTTGACACCCCTGATCTAAGGGGTCCACAAATCAAACATTAACCGGTGAAAGACCAAGTTGGACTTATTGCTGCATCGCTAAGTAACATAACGAGTGTCGTGCTGCTGTGATCGAGACACTAATGAGAAAAAGATTACGTTTGTTTGCAGTTGATTTCCTGCCACAACTATTATAATATCTGTTATCTACATTTTATGGCGTGCAGTTCATACTTTGTCTTATTATTTAGCCTGTTGCTCTGGCGATATCAAGATTCAGTATATGCTGGCGAGCCTACGAGGGATTTAGTTTATTAATACTATGAAGGATATTTTCTTGATGCTCACAAATAGCACCAAAGTGCTATAATGTGCTCACATGTGTCGAATAAAGCACTTGGCTTTCCTGCACATATGAAAATGGACAATGAAAATACGCTGGATTGGACCAACAATCCCAACATTTATTACTTGGACTTAATCATTTGCACAAGCGGGTCTTCCTAGTTGTATTTATTTAGGCATAGCGACCACAAAAGAACACAAACTAATTGTCAGAATAATTGTATCTAAGTTATCACAAAACTTTGTGTTTCAATCTTTTCTTTGAACTGTTTTGTAATCAAAGGCGATGGCTGTTTACGACCCCCGTCCCTTAGAAACAGCTGTTGCCATGTAATCAGGGAAAGTCCAAATAAAAGAGGAGGCGTACAATCTTTCGTCAGAGCGTGGAACACTGTGCAAAGGGTACAGGTGTACGCGTTTCTCCTCGTTGAGCCGAATGTAATTCTGTCTCTGTTTGATTCCTTGCTTCTTGTCTTGTTCAATAGATGTCATCGGTGTTTGAACCTGACATTAATACTATAAGTATTGTACTTGTTACGCACCAGCTGTTTGATTGTAATGTGCATCTTAATTGTGGTTTTCATTAAAAAGTTTGGAGGTGTTGAAATCGCCATGTAAAATTGCTAATGCTTGTCAGTAGCATGTCAAAAGCAAAGACAATGTAAATTAGCATCAAGCTCACGCACTTTTTGGAAAAGTGGAGAATTACATGACTTGCATTCGAGCGTTTTTTTGAGTCAATTGGCTTTGTTGTGGCATTTCTTTCGCTCAACATGCGTGGCAAACCGCATGTTTTCCACTTACGTCCGTCCTATCCCAGCCTTCCAGCCAATCAACACGCAGAACACCTGACTCCCCTACAGGGACCTCTTCTTTCAACTGTTTTACGACCTTTTCTGTGAACAGTTCACAACCTGTTCTTTGAACTGTTGCAATCAAAGGCGATGGCCGTTTACGACCCCCTTCCTTTAGAAACAGCTGTCGCCGCGCAATCAGGGAAAGTCCAAATAAAAGAGGAGGCGTACAATCTTTCGCCAGAGCGTGGCGGAACTGTACAAAGAGTACAGTCCAGACGTCTCTCCTCAATTGAGCCAAATGTGATTCTGTCTCTGTTTAATTCCTTGCTTCTTGTCTTGTTTAATAAATGTCATCAGTGTTTGAACCGGACACTAATGCGATCTCTTGTCCTTTTCAAGCTTTTTGCGATCGCAACAAATTACAGACTAGCAATATTTTTTATTTAATAAATACATTTTCTCTATAATTAACATTATGTATTACCCTAACTCAGGGGTCACCAACCTTTTTGAAACCTAGAGCTACTTCTTGGGTACTGATTAATGCGAAGGGCTACCAGTTTGATACACACTTAAATAAATTGCCAGAAATAGCCAATTTACTCAATTTACCTTTAACTCTATGTTATTATTAATAATTAATGATATTTACACTTAATTGAACGGTTTAAAAGAGGAGAAAACACGAAAAAAAATGACAATTAAATTTTGAAACATAGTTTATCTTCAATTCCGACTCTTTAAAATTCAAAATTCAACCAAAAAAAAGAAGAGAAAAACTTAAAAACATAATTTATGGAACATCAGTAGTAATTTTTCCTGATTAAGATTAATTTTAGAATTTTGATGAAATGTTTTAAATAGGTTAAAATCCAATCTACACTTTGTTAGAATATATAACAAACAATATATAACAAACAAAGCTATATTTCTAACAAAGACAAATCATTATTTCTTTTAGATTTTCCAGAACAAAAATTTTAAAAGAAAATCAAAAGACTTTGAAATAAGATTTAAATTTGATTCTACAGATTTTCTAGATTTGCCACAATAATTTTTTTGAATTTTAATCATAATAAGTTTGAAGAAATATTTCACAAATATTCTTTGTCGAAAAAACAGAAGCTTAAATGAAGAATTAAATTAAAATGTATTTATTATTCTTTACAATAAAAAATATTTTTTTACTTGAACATTGATTTAAATTGTCAGGAAAGAAGAGGAAGGAATTCAAAAGGTAAAAAGGTATATGTGTTAAAAAATCCTAAAATAATTTTTAAGGTTTTATTTTTTCTCTAAAATTGTCTTTCTGAAAGTTATAAGAAGCAAAGAAAAAAAAAAAGAATTTATTTAAACAAGTGAAGACCAAGTCTTTAAAATATTATCTTGGATTTTCAAATTCTATTTGAGTTTTGTCTCTCTTAGAATTAAAAATGTCGGGCAAAGCGAGACCAGCTTGCTAGTAAATAAATACAATTTAAAAAATAGAGGCAGCTCACTGGTAAGTGCTGCTATTTGAGCTATTTTTAGAACAGGCCAGCGGGCTACTCATCTGGTCCTTACGGGCGACCTGGTGCCCGCGGGCACCGCGTTGGTGACCCCTGCCATAACTGAACTTTTATGTAACAAGGTTAGTGAAAGAAGCATAGTTTTGTAGTTATTTCTCCACAATAACTCAGATATGGTAACACAAGCGAGCAGTAGAGAATGTGGAGTGATTTTTGGCTGATAACATATTTTACTTTGCTCATTATGAAAGTATTTCTTGCCACTTTATTTTGCATATTTTTATGTTTGGTGCGTTTCAGAGACGTTATCGTACCGAAAATGACTCACTAGTATCGCGGTACTATACTAGTACCGGTATACCGTGCAACCCCAATGCATACACATATTTACAAGCCACTCCTTACTGTGTACCAACAATCAATTCATGGCGTTTACACCATCTTTGTTTTCATCTGCTGGCTTTTTAAGCCATCGATCAACTATTGACTCACTTGAGAGCAAAAAGCATCTTGTAGGAAACACGGAGCAGCGTGTTGTCACTCAGCATCTCCATCCTGGAACTCAATGACATCTGTTAGGGGGAAAAAAGACGTGTTTGAAAACATGTTCTTATGCATGTTTGATCATTTTTGTTTCCCTTACTAGTGGACAGATCTTGTCATTTGGAATGCATTTGAACTTAAGGAACATTTCTAGACAAAACCCAAAACTAGTGAAGTTGTCATGTTGTGTAAATGGTAAATAAAAAGAGAATACAATGATTTGCTAATCCTTTTCAACTTATATTCAATTGAATAGACTGCAAAGACAAGATATTTCATGTTCACACTGAGAAACTTCATTTTTTGTGTGCAAATAATCATCAACTTAGAATTCAATGGCAGCAACACATTGCAAAAAAGTGGTCAGAGGGGCATTTTTACCACTGTGTTACATGGCCTTTCCTTTTAACAACACTCAGTAAAGGTTTGGGAACTGAGGAGACAC
>NC_084750.1:16491855-16504355 GCF_033978785.1 Entelurus aequoreus | reverse complement strand
AAAAACAAACACCGATACAGATACTAAAAAACCGATACCGATAATTTCCGATATTACATTTTAACGCATTTATCGGCCGATAATATCGGCAGGCCGATATTATCGGACATCCCTAATATATATACATATATATATATATATATATATATATATATATATATATATATATATATATATATATATATATATATATATATATATATATATATATATATATATATAAAATAAAAACTTTTTAACCAACAGTCCAACATTGCGACAGACTTATTACATGATCAATTTCAAAGTAAAAGCGCACCGTGGTCTCTTTGTGAGACCATTTTAAACGACACTTTCTTAATGTTTTAATTGGAACTTCCAAATGCACAGATGCCTACTTAATTTGTTATGAACTCGTTATCCCTAGTAAGTACTACTACTAATAATAATAGATTTTATTTTATTTATTTTATTCATTTATTTTATTTATTATGTGGGCTCTGTACCGAGGATGTCGTTGTGGCTTGTACAGCCCTTTGAGACACTTGTGATTTAGGGCTATATAAATAAACATTGATTGATTGATTGATGATTTGTAAAAAAAAAAGCACTTTACATTGAGTAAACAACCTCAAAGTGCTACAGTGTATAAAAAAAATAAAATAACAAATAAAAAGATAATATAAAATAAATACAAATAAAAACTAGGACAGCCGAATAGCTTAAACTAGTATGCATATATCTAAAAAAAAAAGGCTTTTTTAAAAAGAAGGGTTTTTAAAGGCCTACTGAAATGACATTTTTTTATTTAAACGGGAATAGCAGATCCATTCTATGTGTCATACTTGATCATTTCGCGATATTGCCATATTTTTGCTGACAGGATTTAGTAGAGAACAACGACGATAAAGTTCGCAACTTTTGGTCGCTGATAAAAAAAAAGCCTTGCCTGTACCGGAAGTAGCGTGACGTCACAGGAGCTAGTATTCCTCACAATTCCCCGTTGTTTACAATGGAGCGAGAGAGATTCGGACCGAGAAAGCGACGATTACCCCATTAATTTGAGCGAGGATGAAAGATTCGTGGATGAGGAACGTTAAGAGTGAAGGACTAGAGAGGCAGTGCAGGGTGTATCTTTTTTCGCTCTGACCGTAACTTAGGTACAAGGTCTCATTGGATTCCACACTCTCCTTTTTCTATTGTGGATCACGGATTTGTATTTTAAACCACCTCGGATACTATATCCTCTTGAAAATGAGAGTCGAGCACGCGAAATGGACATTCACAGTGACTTTTATCTCCACGACAATACATCGGCGAAGCTCTTTAGCTACTGAGCTAACGTGATAGCATCGGGCTCAAATGCAGATAGAAACAAAATAAATAAACCCCTGACTGGAAGGATAGACAGAAGATCAACAATACTATTAAACCATGGACACGTAACTACACGGTTAATAATTCCCAGCCTGGCAATGCTTAACAATGCTGTTGCTAACGACGCTGAAGCTAACTTAGCAACCGGACCTCACAGAGCTATGATAAAAACATTAGCGCTCCACCTACGCCAGCCAGCCCTCATCTGCTCATCAACACCCGTGCTCACCTGCGTTCCAGCGATCGACGGCGCGACGAAGGACTTCACCCGATCATCCGTGCGGTCGGCGGCTAGCATCGGCTAGCGCGTCTGCTATCCAAGTAAGTACTCCTGGTTGTGTTGCTGCAGCCAGCCGCTAATACGCCGATCCCACCTACAACTTTCTTCTTTGCAGTCTCCATTGTTCATTAAACAAATTGCAAAAGATTCACCAACACAGATGTCCAGAATACTGTGGAATTATGAGATGAAAACAGAGCTGTTTTGTATTGGATTCAACGTTCCGTTGTCGTCGTGACGTCACTCGCATACGTCATATCCAAAGGAGTTTTTCAACCGGAAGTTTAGCGGGAAATTTAAAATGTCACTTTATAAGTTAACCCGGCCGTATTGGCATGTGTTGCAATGTTAAGATTTCATCATTGATATATAAACTATCAGACTGCGTGGTCGCTAGTAGTGGCTTTCAGTAGGCCTTTAAGCCTTTTTTAAAAGCATCCACAGTCTGTGGTGCCCTCAGGTGGTCAGGGAGAGCGTTCCACAGAGCAGAAAGCCCGGTCTCCCATTGTTCGTAGCTTTGTCCCCGGGGGTCGGAGTAAAAACTCCGCTTCATTAGACGTATTATGTACGTATGACACCGACTTTTATTCCAGCAGGTGTGTCATTGCTCTGCCCCACTAGTGGTCTTGTCACTGCGAAGGCATGTGAGCGTTTCCACCGTGTTATTCATGTGAAGCGGACCCTGACCATAGGGGAAGCCCACGGAATGACACAGTAACCAGGAAGGGAAAAACTCCCAAAGGACGGCGGTCCAAAGTCCAGAGTGGCAGCAGATGTGTTCAGGGAGACGAGACGGGGAACCCGAATGGACTTCTTCTAGTAAACTGCGGACAAAGCAGTTTTCTGAGTGCAGAATGACGCAAGAGTGAGTGGGAGGAATAAATAAAAAGATACACACGCAGAGTTATAAAGGTGATGTCATAGCTTACTGCTTCCCCAGAGGGACTGTGGACTCAGCCTACTGTTTGTGTGGAAGAACAGAGCCAGAAAAGACACACCCGTGTTTACACCACACCCTTTTTCTTGTTGTTTTTACAGCCGTGACACAAAGATTATTCTGGGACTTGATACAAACATTTCCCATAAGCGCCTGTGGATGATCTAAATCATTTTTATTAGAGATGTCCGATAATATCGGCCGGTAAATGCTTTAAAATGTAATATCGGAAATTATCGGTATCGGTTTTTTTAATTACCGGTATCGTTTTTTTTTTTTTTTTTTTTTAAATTAAATCAACATAAAAAACACAAGATACACTTACAATTAGTGCACCAACCCAAAAAACCTCCCTCCCCCATTTCTTTCTGTTATCAATATTCTGGTTCCTACATTATATATCAATATATATCAATACAGTCTGCAAGGGATACAGTCCGTAAGCACACATGATTGTGCGTGCTGCTGCTCCACTAATAGTACTAACCTTTAACAGTTAATTTTACTCATTTTCATTAATTACTAGTTTCTATGTAACTAATTTTATATTGTTTTACTTTCTTTTTTATTCAAGAAAATGTTTTTAATTTATTTATCTTATTTTATTTTATTAATTTAAAAAAAAAAGGACCTTATCTTCACCATACGTGGTTGTCCAAATTAGGCATAATAATGTGTTAATTCCACGACTGCATATATCTGTTGATATCGGTATCGGTTGATATCGGTATTGGTAATTAAAGAGTTGGACAATATCGGAATATCGGATATCGGCAAAAAGCCATTATCTTATTTTATTTTATTAATTAAAAAAAAAAAGGACCTTATCTTCACCATACCTGGTTGTCCAAATTAGCATAATAATGTGTTAATTCCACAACTGTATATATCAGTATCGGTATCGGTAATTAAAGAGTTGGACAATATCGGAATATCGGCTATCGGCAAAAAGCCATTATCGGACAACCCTAATTTGTATATCTTCTACTTGACTTGTCAGGAACGTCAATGTCAGATTTTTAATCAGATTAATCACAGGGTTGCTGTGGATTGATTTTAATTAATCTTGATTAAATAGCATTATTTCATGTCAAATTATTATTATTATTTTTAACAAGATCAATCATATACACTGCAAAAAGTGAAATCTAAGTAAGATGAAATATCTCAAATAAGGGTGATATTTGCTTATTTTCTGTCTGATGAGATCATTCTTCTCACTAAGCAGATTTTATGTTAGAGTGTTTTACTTGTTTTAAGGGTTTTGGTCCTAAATGATCTCAGTAAGATATTACAGCTTGTTGCTGAGATGTGATGACCTATATTATACAGACCTGGGCATTTGTGCGTCCCTGTCCGGCCCGCGTGAGGCCAATTATAAATTACAAAATACATTTAAAAAAGTATCTATGTCGGGTGTGCAATACAACGGTGCTGCTTTTGTTTTGAAAATCGTTATTTGTATTACTTCCGTGTGGACGTATGCGTGTGCGTGATTGTGAGTGAATGTGAACAGCTGCAATCACAAATGACAAAATAAAGTTGGAAAAACATCTATGTCGTGCGCGCAATACAACTGTGCTGCTTTTATTTTGAAAAGTGTTATTTATGGGCGTATGTCCGTGTGTAACATGCGAGTGAAGGTGCACATGCAGCGACAAGTGATGCACGGTTTACACCCGAGACGCTAAAAAGAGAAAAGTTGATGAGGAATGGCGTGTTTTCAACAAGACATGGACTGCCAAGCAACGTTCCCTCTAAGGTGCGCGCCTGCGCAATTGCGCACTGCTCAAGCGCCTGCTGCGCGCAGCAAATATATGCCGCGCACCAAATCAAATACCATCTGAATTCTAAACAAAATAAACATATTTATTCTATGTAATTTTGCAATGCAACTTTGAGTGACAGTGACAACAAGCGGCCCTAACGGTGTTCGTCACACCGTTCAATTGAACACCGTTCAATTATTGTAACGTCTATCGAGATGCTTCGAGGACAGGAATTATATCGATCACTTTATTGAGCAAAACTGTTTATATTCGGCCAGAACCACACCAAAAACATAAGTAAAACAATTCTATCTCGAAAAACTAGTCATTTTCTGCCGTACAAACCAGGCCAAAACCAACTTGTCATCTGTCACCAACACGCATACCACTAAACCACTGGTGCGTTTATGGTCACACAAAAAGTCGGACAACTCAAACACCACACAAAGTTACACTATGACTCCTCAGTCATACGTGTGCTTATTTTACTGTCATTTATTATTAATGTTAATTTATTTATATGAATAATGGAATGCTGTTACACACACTATGTTGAAGTATTACTATTATTATTAATTATTATTATTATTATTATTTATCTTACGTTATATATCAAAAATAATATTGAGCAAAAGTTAATTGAAATATTGTCAATGTGGCCCTCCAGCAGTGCTCGGGTTGCTCATGCGGCCCCCGGTAAAAATTAATTGCCCACCTCTGCATTAGAGTGTTTTACTTGTTTTAAGGGTTTTGCTCCTAAATGATCTCAGTAAGATATTACAGCTTGTTGCTGAGATGTTATGACCTATATTGAGTAAAACATGCTTGAAACTAGAATATCAACTGTTGCAAAGCTGTGTCATCAACACTCACAAGTATAAAACTACTTTTTTAAAGTCATAATTTCTTATTTCAAGCATGAAGAAAAAAAAAAATCATGACTTTGACACAATTGTGTCTCATAATTAAAACAGATGACAGCCAAATGGACTTTGCTGTTTTATTTTCAATGAAACAATAGAAAAGACGTACTCATATAGTAGTACAGTTGGCACAGTACAGTAAACTGACAGTTAATATTTAAACATTTAACATTTCTAACAATTTTGAACAGAAATAGTTCACGCACATTCAGATAAATTCCTCAAAATTACAATAAAAAAAATTTGGCCGGGGGCCGGGCTGTGTATATGCGCACTAATTGACTGAAAGAGCACGCACTTGGCGCGATGATGTCATGTTATCCATGGAAAAATGCATTTTTAGACAATATGATTTGCCTGAGCGGCTAGGAGACCCCGAGAGTAACAAGATGTTGCCTTGTTGCCTTTCCATTAAGAACAATAAATTAGTTTTTAGTATAAGTTTGCTGGTTTCAAGAAATGTAATGCCGAGCGCATATCATTATGTCAAGATAATGGCACTAGCATGTACTTAATTTATGAATATTTTTCCACATATTGAGCAAAAAGGTCTCTTTTTTTTCTACCAAGAAAAGTGCACTTGTTATTAGTGAGAATATACTTATTTTAAGGTATTTTTGGGTTCATTGAGGTTAGCTAATTAGGGTCCGCACAGGACCATTGCAAAAGGAATCCCAAAGGGAGTTCCTTTTGCAATGGGACGAAAGGTACCTATTGAAATTGTAAGGTTTTATTATTATTCTTTCTTTTTTCTTCCGCAGCTTTGCGGACTACTTTGCCCCCCTTAACATGCTTCAAAACTCACCAAATTTTATACACACATAAAAAAACGTCAACAAAACTCTTTAGTAAAAAAAACCAAACACCAAAAATCAAAACTGCGCTCTAGCGCCCCCTAGGAAGTAAACTGCCTCTAACTCCCACTAGGAAGGTCGTAGAGACATGAAACAAAAACCTCTATGTATGTACTTAGACCTACTTTTCATAATGTAACATCCTCGGAGAAAAATCAACAGGAAGTTGGCAAATCCCCCTTCAAGACAAAAATTTACTAAAAACACTAATTTTTGCCTCTTTGAGCTGTAATTTCACCCCCTTAAAATACTTCAAAACTCACCAAACTTTTCACACACATCAGGACTTGTGGAAATTGCGATCTAAGAAAAAAACCGAACCCCAAAACTCAAAATTGGGCTCTAGCGCAATTTTTGAATAAATCAGAGACAAAACTGCTCCTCAGAGGAAAACTCAGACAAAACTGCTTGTAACTTCCGATAGGAACGTCTTAGAGACATGAAACAAATACCTCTATGTAGGTCTCACCTACACCTACATTTCATAGATTGACATCCTTCAGCAAAAATCAACAGGAAGTTTGCAATCCCTCCTTCAAAACAACATTTTTGTTAAAACCGGTCACCAAACATCAAACATTATCTCCTCTGAGCGTGTTTGTCATTTTGGCTTCAAACTACTACAGGAGAGAGATTGAACCCTTCTGATTAAAAGTTGACGACGGCGTTTTGATACGTGCTACCGTTTTGATTTTACGAGCTTTCAAAAACCGGCTGCGCTAAAGCTGCTGCTCTGCTGCTGTGCTTTTACGAGCCTTCAAAGAAAACAACCACTGTGCAGCGGCACCTAGGAAAAAACCACAGACAACACTTCCTCTAACTCCCAGTACGAATAGCGTAGAGACATGACACAAAAACCTCTATGTAGGTCTGACTTAGAGCTAGATTTCATACACTGACATCCTTCAGCACAAATCACCAGGAAGTTGGCAATCACCCCTTCAAAACAAAAGTTTCATAAAAACACTCATTTTTGCCTCTTTGAGCTGTAATTTGACCCCCTTAAAATACTTCAAAACTCACCAAACTTTTTACACACATCAGGACTGGCGGAAATTGCGATTTAATTAGGACTAGCACCTGCCAAATATGCGGACCCGACCAACGCTGCTTGCAGCTTTAATTTTACTTGTTTTGGAAAGTCTTGACAAGCCAAATTTTCTTGTTCTATTGGCAGATAATTTTGCTTAGTTCAAATAAAATACCCCTCATTTTAGTATTTTTTTACCTTGTTGTTGAACACTGACTTTTTGCAGTGTGGTTGCTTTAGATTAATTTCAAATAATCACAATTAAATATTCATAATTAGTGCTGTCAAACGATTAACATTTTTAATTCAGAATAATTGTTGTGAATCCTTTCAATTAATCGTCATAAAATAGCATTTATTTTTACTTTGTGCTGCCAAGCGATCAACATTTGTCAATCAGATAAAAAAACGACTGTACCTAGTTTTTCTTTCCTGACAGACACTGCTCAAATGTTGTTGACAGCAGCTTGTTACTCTGCTGTCTGCTTTTAGGAAAGGGAGGGAGGACAAGTGGGAAGGTGAAAGAGAAAGTGATATTCTCGCATATCGGATGATGATTGATTATGTCAGCTTTTGTTTTCGGCGCGCACAAATCCATCATAAAGTGCTCCGACATGACAAAAGCAATATTGAAGCGGAACCTCTAAAATCGAAGACCCTGCAGACATGATGCAAGAATCCAGCTCAGATAGCATCTAAAGCAGGGGTCACCAACACGGTGCCCGCGGGCACCAGGTAGCCCGTAAGGACCAGATGAGTAGCCCGCTGGCCTGTTCTAAAAATAGCTCAAATAGCAGCACTTACCAGTGAGCTGCCTCTATTTTTTAAATTGTATTTATTTACTAGCAAGCTGGTCTCGCTTTGCCCGACATTTTTAATTCTAAGAGAGACAAAACTCAAATAGAATTTGAAAATCCAAGAAAATATTTTAAAGACTTGGTCTTCACTTGTTTAAATAAATTCATTAATTGTTTTACTTTGCTTCTTATAACTTTCAGAAAGACAATTTTACAGAAAAAATACAACCTTAAAAATTATTTTTGAATTTTTAAACACATATACCTTTTTACCTTTTAAATTCCTTCCTCTACTTTCCTGACAATTTAAATCAATGTTCAAGTAAATGTATTTTTTTTATTGTAAAGAATAATAAATACATTTTGATTTAATTCTTCATTTTAGCTTCTGTTTTTTCGACAAAGAATATTTGTGAAATATTTCTTCAAACTTATTATGATTAAAATACAAAAAGATTATTCTGGCAAATCTAGAAAATCTGTAGAATCAAATTTATATCTTATTTCAAACTCTTTTGAATTTCTTTTAACATTTTTGTTCTGGAAAATCTAGAAGAAATAATGATTTGTCTTTGTTAGAAATATAGCTTGGTCCAATTTGTTATATATTCTAACAAAGTGCAGATTGGATTTTAACCTATTTAAAACATGTCATCAAAATTCTAAAATCAATCTTAACCAGGAAAAATTACTAATGATGTTTCATAAATTATTTTTTAAATTTTTTCAAAAAGATTCGAATTAGCTAGTTTTTCTCTTTTTTTTCGGTTGAATTTGGAATTTTAAAGAGTCGAAATTGAAAATAAACTATGTTTCAAAATTTAATTGTCATTTTTTTCGTGTTTTCTCCTCTTTTAAACCGTTCAATTAAGTGTAAATATCATTCATTATTAATAATAACATAGAGTTAAAGGTAAATTGAGCAAATTGGCTATGTCTGGCAATTTATTTAAGTGCGTATCAAACTGGTAGCCCTTCGCATTAATCAGTACCCAAGAAGTAGCTCTTGCTTTCAAAAAGGTTGGTGACCCCTGATCTAAAGGGTTGACGTCACAAGTTTGTTTTTCCATTTCCACGGCTTCTTTGGTGTGTTATAATGTCACTAATCACGGCAAAAATCCATCCATCCATCTTGTTCCGCTTATCCGAGGTCGGGTCGCGGGGGCAGCAGCCTAAGGAGGTAAGCCCAGAATTCCCTCTCCCCAGCCACTTCGTCCAGCTCCTCCCGGGGGATCCCGAGGCGTTCCCAGGCCACACCGGGAGACATAGTCTGTCCAAAAAACTGAAGAAACCTGGTCCTGGGGTGTCATCCTGGGGGTTCCTGGGGTTTTTTAATTGATGACTCTCTCACTTTTAAATCTTTTATTGATCAACTTGTGAGGAAACAAAAACTTAAATTGGGGATTTTCTTCCGTAATAAGAGATGTTTTCTTTTGGTGTCAAAAAGTGTCACATTTTTACCTGTGCTAGATTACGCTGATCTTTTTATATGAATGCTACGCATTCCTGTCTTCAGATGGTGGACTGTGTTCACCAGGCTTCTTTGAGGTAGAGCCATGACACACCTACTCAGTGGCCTTGTGGTTAGAGTGTCCGCCCTGAGATGGGTAGGTTGTGAGATCAAACCCCGGCCGAGTCATACCAAAGACTAGAGATGTCCGATAATACCGGACTGCCGATATTATCGGCCGATAAATGCTTTAAAATGTAATATCGGAAATTATCGCTATCGGTTTCAAAAAGTAAAATGTATGACTTTTTAAAAGGCCGCTGTGTACACGGACGTAGGGAGAAGTACAGAGCGCCAATAAACCTTAAAGGCACTGCCTTTGTGTGCCGGTCCAATCACATAATATCTACGGCTTTTCACACACACACAAGTGAATGCAAGGCATACTTGGTCAACAGCCATACAGGTCACACTGAGGGTAGCCGTATAAACAACTTTAACACTGTTAAAAATATGCGCCACACCAAACAAGAATGACAAACACATTTCGGGAGAACATCCGCACCGTAACACAACATAAACACAACAGAACAAATACCCAGAACCCCCTGCAGCACTAACTCTTCCGGGACGCTACAATATACACCCCCCGCTTGAGACTAGGGATGTCCGATAATGGCTTTTTGCCGATATCCGATATTCCGATATTGTCCAACTCTTTAATTACCAATACCGATATCAACCGATACCGATATCAACAGATATATGCAGTCGTGGAATTAACACATTATTATGCCTAATTTGGACAACCAGGTATGGTGAAGATAAGGTACTTTTAAAAAAAAATAATAAAATAAGATAACTAAATTAAAAACATTTTCTTGAATAAAAAAGAAAGTCAAACAATATAAAAACAGTTACATAGAAACTAATAATGAATGAAAATGAGTGAAATTAACTGTTAAAGGTTAGTACTATTAGTGGAGCAGCAGCACGCACAATCATGTGTGCTTACGGACTGTATCCCTTGCAGACTGTATTGATATATATTGATATATAATGTAGGAACCAGAATATTAATAACAGAAAGAAATGGGGGAGGGAGGTTTTTTGGGTTGGTGCACTAATTGTAAGTGTATCTTGTGTTTTTTATGTTGATTTAATAAAAAATAAAAAAATAAAAATTTTTAAAACCTGATACAGATATTACATTTTAACGCATTTATCGGCCGATAATATCGGCAGGCCGATATTATCGGACATCCCTAATTGAGACCCTTCTGGGTCGCTGGGACCAAACTTGAGGAGAGCCCTCAAGGTAAAAAAACAAACTATTATATTGGTTTTGAATAGAGATGTCCGATAATCCGATAGTGTCCAACTCTTAATTACCGATTCCGATATCAACCGATACCGATATATACAGTCGTGGAATTAACACATTATTATGCTTAATTTTGTTGTGATGCCCCGCTGGATGCATTAAACAATGTAACAAGGTTTCCCAAAATAAATCAACTCAAGTTATGGTAAAAAATGCCAACATGGCACTGCCATATTTATTATTGAAGTCACAAAGTGCATGATTTTTTTGTTAACATGCCTCAAAACAGCAGCTTGGAATTTTGGGACATGCTCTCCCTGAGAGAGCATGAGGAGGTTGAGGTGGGCGGGGTTAGGAGGTAGCGGGGGGTGTATATTGTAGCGTCCCGGAAGACTCAGTGCTGCAAGGGGTTCTGGGTATTTGTTTTGTTGTGTTTATGTCGTGTTACGGTGCGGATGTTCTCCTGAAATGTGTTTGTCATTCTTGTTTGGTGTGGGTTCACAGTGTGGCGCATATTTGTAACAGTGTTAAAGTTGTTTATACGGACACCCTCAGTGTGACCTGTATGGCTGTTGACCAAGTATGCCTTGCATTCACTTGTGGGTGTGAAAAGCCGTAGATATTATGTGATTGGACCGGCACACAAAGGCAGTGCCTTTAAGGTTTATTGGCGCTCTGTACTTCTCCCTACGTCCGTGTACACAGCGGCCTTTTAAAAAGTCATACATTTTACTTTTTGGAACCGATACCGATAATTTCCGATATCACATTTTAAAGCATTTATCGGCCGATAATATCGGACTGCCGATATTATCGGACATCTCTAGTATCAATAAAGTACTGTAACTTTTCTTACTAAATGTATTCTTTCTTTCTATTTTGGGAAAAAAATTAAAAAGTATCGCAAATGATATTAACTTAAATATTGTCTAATTATGCAAAAATATATTATCAAACATTCAAACCATTTTTTAAATAGAAATAAATACTAATAATAATGATTTCAAAGCAAGTTGTCCGTCAAATTGTGCAATGTAAAAGTAGCAATAGATTTCATGTTTAATTTGGGAGATTTAGTGTGGTTTAGGGTTGTGGTTTCCTGCTGGCTCCACTATGGACTGGACTCTCACTATTATGTTAGATCCACTATGGACTGGACTCTCACTATTATGTTAGATCCACTATGGACTGGACTCTCACTATTATGTTAGATCCACTATGGACTGGACTCTCACTATTATGTTAGATCCACTATGGACTGGACTCTCACTATTATGTTAGATCCACTATGGACTGGACTCTCACTATTATGTTAGATCCACTATGGACTGGACTCTCACTATCATGTTAGATCCACTATGGACTGGACTCTCACACTATTATGTTAGATCCACTATGGACTGGACTCTCACACTATTATGTTAGATCCACTATGGACTGGACTCTCACACTATTATGTTAGATCCACTATGGACTGGACTCTCACACTATTATGTTAGATCCACTATGGACTGGACTCTCACTATTATGTTAGATCCACTATGGACTGGACTCTCACACTATTATGTTAGATCCACTATGGACTGGACTCTCACTATTATGTTAGATCCACTATGGACTGGACTCTCACACTATTATGTTAGATCCACTATGGACTGGACTCTCACTATTATGTTAGATCCACTATGGACTGGACTTTCACTATTATGTTAGATCCACTATGGACTGGACTTTCACTAATATGTTAGATCCACTATGGACTGGACTCACACTATTATGT
>NC_084750.1:16466855-16486855 GCF_033978785.1 Entelurus aequoreus | reverse complement strand
TGACGGTTGCCAGGAAAGAGCGAAACTTTTCACCCAGCAGCTGTGGATTTATTGCGTATATTCTACCTAACGGTGTTTTCTTCACCTTTTTGATCGCCACAATGTGCAGATATACATCCAGGTGGCCTATAAAGGAGGTCTGTGTGCTAATGCCAGTTTATAATGCAGTGCGAGCTGCCGGATTAGAGGTCATCCTTAGATTCCATTCCGAAATTCCCTGCAATTGTGTGCTGGTTTTCACAGCATGGAGAACTTTTAGCACCCACTCTTTTTGGTTTGTTGAAACAATCTTCCAAACCGAAAGTGAGAGTCCTTCCAGGGAACTACACTTGTTATTGTCAGCTGTCCTGCGTTCGGTTTCAAAGTCGCAAACTGTTGCCACCGTGACATTCAAAATAACGAAGTGACTGTAAGCTAGACACTTAACAATGCACCCTGTGTGTGTGTGTTCTTGTATTCCTAGCCTTCTTGAGACATGAAGAAGGAAAAGTATCTTCCATATGAGGAGGTGTGAACAAGTGATGACATAAATCATGGTCCCAATAACATTGCATCTAATAGAGCAGGGGTCACCAACCTTTTTGAAAGCAAGAGCTACTTCTTGGGTACTGATTAATGCGAAGGGCTACCAGTTTGATACACACTTAAATAAATTGCCAGAAATAGCCAATTTGCTCAATTTACCTTTAACTCTATGTTATTATTAATAATTAATGATATTTACACTTAATTGAACGGTTTAAAAGAGGAGAAAACACGAAAAAAAATGACAATTAAATTTTGAAACATAGTTCATCTTCAATTTCGACTCTTTAAAATTCAAAATTCAACCGAAAAAAAGAAGAGAAAAACTTAAAAAAAGAATTTATGGAACATCATTAGTAATTTTTCCTGATTAAGATTAATTTTAGAATTTTGATGACATGTTTTAAATAGGTTAAAATCCAATCTGCACTTTGTTAGAATATATAACAAATTGGACCAAGCTATATTTCTAACAAAGACAAATCACTATTTCTTCTAGATTTTCCAGAACAAATTTTTTAAAAGAAATTCAGAAGACTTTGAAATAAGAATTAAATTTGATTCTACAGATTTTCTAGATTTGCCAGAATAATTTTTTTGAATTTTAATCATAATAAGTTTGAAGAAATATTTTACAAATATTCTTCGTCGAAAAAACAGAAGCTAAAATGAAGAATTAAATTAAAATGTATTTATTATTCTTTACAATAAAAAAAATAAATTTACTTGAACGTTGATTTAAATTGTCAGGAAAGAAGAGGAAGGAATTTAAAAGGTAAAAAGGTATATGTGTTTAAAAATCCTAAAATAATTTTGAAGATTGTATTTTTTCTCTAAAATTGTCTTTCTGAAAGTTATAAGAAGCAAAGTAAAAAAAATAATGAATTTATTTAAACAAGTGAAGACCAAGTCTTTAAAATATTTTCTTGGATTTTCAAATTCTATTTGAGTTTTGTCTCTCTTAGAATTAAAAATGTCAGGCAAAGCGAGACCAGCTGGCTAGTAAATAAATAAAATTTACAAAATAGAGGCAGCTCACTGGTAAGTGCTGCTATTTGAGCTATTTTTAGAACAGGCCGGCGGGCTACTCATCTGGTCCTTACGGGCGACCTGGTGCCCGCGGGCACCGCGTTGGTGACCCCTGGAATAGAGAATGTCTCGTTTGCACCCCTGCTGGTGACATCTATCAAAATGAGGGTGGTCCCAAAAAGGAGGGGTTTTTCAAATTGACTGTGTGTCGCTTTTAAAAGTGCTCCCCCTCTGGTCAATATATGAAATAACAAGGGTGTGTAAAAATTTGAAGTGCTCCCCCTCTGGTCAACATATGTAATAACAAGTGTGTGTAAAAATTGAAATGCGACCCCATTTGGCCAAAATAAATTACAAAAAAATATATAAATATGTATATAGAGACATACTGTAATAACGAAGTAAAAAATGAAGATTAAAAACCTATTATAAACCAAAAAATTTAACTAAAAGCAATCTTTTTCTCCCAATGTGTCGACTTTTTTCTTATAAAATAGGGAACGATTTCTCATTTTCTTTCTGTTTCTGTAATATTGCAATATTTTCTCGTATAATTATTACTTTTTATGTAAAATGATTTCATTTAATGCAAAATGGTGACATTTGTCATATAAAATTCAGACTTTTATCACATTATTGCAGATTTTTTTTTGTAATAATGATGACTTTGTCATAATTTTGCCAAGTAAAATTCCGATTATTATTATAATATTGCCAAAATGTAAAAGTTTTCTTATAAAATTGTGACTTTTGTCGAGTAAAATTACGACTCTTTTCACAAAATTGCCAAAATGTTAAGCCCCCTCTGGTCAACATATGTAATAACAAGTGTGTGTAAACAGTTGAAATGCGCCCCCTTTGGCCAAAATTAATGTAAAAAATAAAAATAAATATGTATATAGAGAAATACTGTAATAACTTGAAGTAAATAAAACAACAAATAATTCAACAAAAAAAATTATTAAATGCAGTCTTTTTCTCACAATGTGTCGACTTTTTTCTTATAAAATTAGGAACAATTTCTCATATTCTGTTTTTGTAATATTGCAATATTTTCTCGTAAAATTATGACTTTTTAATGCAAAATGATGACATTTGTCATATAAAATTATGACTTTTATCACAATATTACCCTCATTTTGTAAAATTGTGACATTTTTGGAGTAAAATTATGACCTTTGTCATCATTTTGCCAAGTAAAATTCAGATTATTATTAAAATATTGCCCGAATTTTTAAGTTTTTCTTATAAAATTGTGACTTTTGTCGGGTAAAATTACGACTCTTGGTGGAATTGCCAACATTTTGAGCTTTTTCTTGTAAAATTGCTACTGTTATTGAGTAAAACTCCAACTTTTATCATGATATTGCACAAATGTTGCATTTTTCTTGTAAAATTTTGACTTGCGTTGAGTAAAATTACGACATTTATTACAACCCTGGCAAAATTCTAACTTTTTCGTGTGAAATTCTGACCTTTTTCTTGTGAAATTCCAACTCATTTTTCACAACAAGCTTTTTTATATATGCATTGTGTGTATATATTATTAATGTTGTAAATACACATCTTTATATATCTAGAAAGAGGGAGGCATTTTTCTCAGGTCGCAAGAAGGTAACAAATACAAGAGTGTGTGTGTGTGTGTGTGTGTGTGTGTGTGCGTGTGTGTGGGTGTGTGTGTGTGCGTGTGTTTGTATTTCCACCCTTCTTGAGACATGAAGAAGGAAAAGTATCTTCCATATGAGGAGGTGTGAACAAGTGATGACATAAATCATGGTCCCAATAACATTGCATCTAATAGAGAATGTCTCATTTGCACCCCCTGCTGGTGACATCTATCAAAATGAGGGTGGTCCCAAAAAGGAGGGGTTTTTCTAATTGACTGCGTGTCGCTTTTAAAAGTGCTCCCCCTCTGGTCAACATATGAAATAACAAGTGTGTGTAAGAAATTGAAATGCGCCCCATTTGGACAAATTAATTTAAAAAATCTAATAAATATGTAAAGAGACATACTGTAATAACTTGAAGAAAATAATGAAGATTAAAAACCAATTACAAACCAAAAAATATATATATATTTTTTTTTTACTAAATGCAGTCATTTTCTCACAATATGTCAACTTTTTTCTTATAAAATTGGGAACAATTTCTCATATTCTTTCTGTTTCTGTAATACTGCGATATTTTCTCGTAAAATGATGACTTTTTAATGCAAAATGATGACATTTGTCATATAAAATTATGACTTATCACAATATTGCCCTTTTTTTTTGTTGTTCTTGTAAAATTGTGACATTTTTGGAGTAAAATTATGACCTTTGTCATCATTTTGCCAAGTAAAATTCAGATTATTATTAAAATATTGCCCGAATTTTAAAGTTTTTCTTATAAAATTGTGAATTTTGTCGGGTAAAATTACGACTCTTTTCGTGGAATTGCCAACATTTTGAGCTTTTTCTTATAAAATTGTGACTGTTATTGAGTAAAACTCCAACTTTTATCAAGAAAGATTTTGTCTTGACTCGAGATCTACAAAGCGGAGAGGAAGCAGGGCCCGACTCCCCTCCAGGCACCTTTTCTTTGAACTGTTTTACAACCTTTTCTTTGAACTGTTTTGTGATAAGGGCAATGGCTGTTTACAGCCCCCCCTCCCTTAGAAACAGCTGTTGCCATGTGTGGGGAGGCGTGGCCGGCAGACCGACAGCGAGGCAGGGCACGCCGGGGCCGACTCCAAGATGGCGGCGAGGAGGCGTGGTCGGCGGGCCAGCGGCGAGGCGGGGCGCACCGGGATCGACGCCGTAATGAACCTCAGGTGCGTGAATCGCCCGGCCGGGCACAATTGTGTAATCCCCCCTCAGTGTGTAAAAGGGCGGCAGCCGAGAACGAGGGGGAGAAGGAGTTGGAGAGCCAGCAACGGATGCAGCGCGGAAGAGAGCGAGAGGCAGACGGAGACGACGAGGGCGGCTGAAAAGCAACCGGAAGAGCGAGCACTGGGAAGAGGAAGGAGCTGAAAAGCGACCCGACCTGCACTAACGTTTTATTGAAATAATAAAACAAAGTCAAAACTGCTCCAGTCATGTCAGGCCTTGGTGGTCCATGGAACCCCGACAGTGAGAGACTGTCACACCACGTAATCAGGGAAAGTCCAAATAAAAGAGGAGGCGTACAATCTTTCGTCAGAGCGTGGTGGTAGACTGTACTAGAGTACAGCCCAGACGTTTCTCCTCAATTGAGCCAAATTGAATTCTGTCTCTGTTTAATTCCTTGCTTCTTGTCTTGTTTAATAGATGTCATCAGTGTTTGAACCTGACAGGAGTGGCCAAAAATTCAAGCAGAAGCTTGTGGATGGCTACCAAAAGTGCCTTATTGCAGGTAAACTTGCCAAGGGACATGTAAGCAAATATTAACATTGCTGTATGTATACTTTTGATGATGACTGTATATCGTTTTGGTTTTAAAGAATGATGCTGTTATTCTTCAGGGTTTGGTCCATGCATTATTATTAACTAGCTCAGTCTCCACGATGAAACAACGCACCGCGCTCATCATGGAAGGGCTTAGCTCCCGTCTGACCCCCGACCCCCTGCGCCCAGTCGGCTTCTGGAAGGAGAGCGTGGGAGATAGCTGGGAGAGACCATCAGTCAGAGGAGTGGACTCTGAATGGGGGATTTGGAAGAGAAAAGGCGGGCAGGTGTTAGCAGGGGGAGTGATTGGAGCGTGATGAGAGCAGACCAGCGTGAAGGGATGCTTAGCCGACTGCTAACACAAACAAAGTGGACGACATGGGGAGGTGGGGGCTGGGCGGCCAGAGGAAGGTGGAGGCGCGGGATTAAAAAGGGAAGAGTGTTTCGTGTCATGGTTATGACTCGGACTTGTACCTGCGACACGCTGATGTTGGCCAGGGCGTGTGTTTACACAAGAGTCCATTATCACGTTTGCCGAGCGGAGAGCAGATCCATATTTCCAGCCAGGACAAACACCGTCAGATGTTTAGAAGTGGGGCTAGGGACCTGGATTCTTTGGCCAGGGTTCACACACTTAAGCGACGTTTAGGCTTTTAACTGACAAGGCAGCTGAAATCGTGCCTGGAACCACTAAAAAGCCACAGTCAATCAATGTTTACTTATATAGCCCTAAATCACGAGTGTCTCAAAGGGCTGCACAAGCCACAACGACATCCTCGGCTCAGATCCCACATCATGGCAAGGAAAAACTCAACCCAATGAGAAACCTTGGAGGGGACCGCAGATGTGGGGACCCCCCACTGGGTGACCGGTGCAATGGACGTCGAGTGGATCTAGCATAATATTGTGAGAGTCCAGTCCATAGTGGATCTAGCATAATATTGTGAGAGTCCAGTCCATAGTGGATCTAACATAATAGTGTGAGAGTCCAGTCCATAGTGGATCTAACATAATAGTGAGAGTCCAGTCCATAGTGGATCTAACATAATATTGTGAGAGTCCAGTCCATAGTGGATCTAACATAATATTGTGAGAGTCCAGTCCATAGTGGATCTAACATAATAGTGTGAGAGTCCAGTCCATAGTGGATCTAACATAATAGTGAGAGTCCAGTCCATAGTGGATCTAACACAATTATGTGAGAGTCCAGTCCATAGTGGATCTAACATAATAGTGTGAGAGTCCAGTCCATAGTGGATCTAACATAATAGTGAGAGTCCAGTCCATAGTGGATCTAACATAATAGTGTGAGAGTCCAGTCCATAGTGGATCTAACATAATAGTGTGAGAGTCCAGTCCATAGTGGATCTAACATGATTGTGTGAGAGTCCAGTCCACAGTGGATCAAACTTAATAGTGTGAGAGTCCGGTCCATAGTGGATCTAACATAATAGTGTGAGAGTCCAGTCCATAGTGGATCTAACATAATAGTGAGAGTCCAGTCCATAGTGGATCTAACATAATAGTGTGAGAGTCCAGTCCATAGTGGATATAATATAATAGTGAGAGTTCAGTCCATAGTGCATCTAACATAATAGTGTGAGAGTCCAGTCCATAGTGGATCTAACATAATAGTGAGAGTCCAGTCCATAGTGGATCTAACATAATAGTGTGAGAGTCCAGTCCATAGTGGATCTAACATAATAGTGTGAGAGTCCAGTCCATAGTGGATCTAACATAATAGTGAGAGTCCAGTCCATAGTGGATCTAACATAATAGTGAGAGTCCAGTCCATAGTGGATCTAACATAATAGTGAGAGTCCAGTCCATAGTGGATCTAACATAATAGTGAGAGTCCAGTCCATAGTGGATCTAACATAATAGTGTGAGAGTCCAGTCCATAGTGGATATAATATAATAGTGAGAGTTCAGTCCATAGTGCATCTAACATAATAGTAAGAGTCCAGTCCATAGTGGATCTAACATAATAGTGTGAGAGTCCAGTCCATAGTGGATCTAACATAATAGTGAGAGTCCAGTCCATAGTGGATCTAACATAATAGTGAGAGTCCAGTCCATAGTGGATCTAACATAATAGTGAGAGTCTAGTCCATAGTGGATCTAACATAATAGTGAGAGTCCAGTCCATAGTGGATCTAACATAATAGTGAGAGTCCAGTACATAGTGATTATAATTACTGGTTTGCAAAAAATATTACTGACAACAACTCGTGATCTGATTGGCTATCACAATTATCTATCAACTGTATGTGCAGTGCACAGACATTGTTGACTCTGAAGGCCCCGGGCAGATTTGGTACAGCATGGCAACATAAGCTAGCTGAATTCTGATTGGATACAAACTCAAACTAAAAACAACACTGCATAATATGACATGAAGAGAATATGAATACTTTTAGATATTTAGGGAAAGTAGATTAAAAACTACTTTTATCTTTAATTATGATCATGATTTCTGTTTATGTTAGGCCCACCACTGCCTGATATGCATATATGACTAAGTAAGGACACTATCAGAAAGCAGCGTGGTATGTGTTAGCATCATTAGCATAATTGAGAGTGACTGCAAGTGAGGGGGGGTGTTTGCACTATACCCCCACCTTCAAATTCCTGTTTGACAAATAATGCTAATGAGAGAACGCGGGCATGGCTGGTCCAGCTACAGCCTTTGTCAAAGACATCAAATAAGGCCCTTGTGAAAGAGTATTGATCAACTCTGGCACCGTCAGACTTTGGGCAGGGAGCCCAACCTGGTGGGCTCCGATGAAAGACACGCACCCCGCGATGCCAAAGATGGGGTTTTGTGTCTTTTTTGTCCGAGCACAGCTGCTGTCCTCCTGCTCGTCGAGGACGTTTTTGGCTGCCGCTCAGCAAGGCAGCCGGTGAAGGTTACGACATGTCATTGGAATCTGTGCACAATAGACCCAAAAATACTCCTCCTCCTCAGCACCAGCAGCATGTGAACTCCTTCACTATATTGACCCCCACCACTCCACTCTTCAACCCCAACACACACACACACACACACACACACACACACACACACACACACACACACACACACACACACACACACACACTTGTGTTTGTTACCTTCTTGAGACCTGAAAAAAATGCCTACCTCTTTATGACCAGCCTTTCTAGATATATAAAGATGTGTATTTACAACATTAATAATACATACATACTATGCAAATATAAACAAGCTTGTTGTGAAAAAGGTAACAATTTGACAAGAAAAACTTTGAATTTTGGCAGTCTAATAATAAAAGTCCAAATTTTACTCGACGCAAGTCAACATTTTACATGAAAAATTTAACATTTGTGCAATATTATGATAAAAGTTGGAATTTTACAAGGAAAGCTTAAAATGTTGGCAATTTTATGAAAAGAGTCGTAATTTTAATCGACAAAAGTGACAATTTCATAAGAAAACTTTACATCTTTGGCAATATTATAATAATAATCAGAATTTTACTTGGCAAAATTATGACGAGACATAATTTTACTCAAAAAATGTCACTATTTTACAAGAACAACAAAAATATTGGCAATATTGTGATCAAAGTCAGAAATGTATATGACAAATGTCACCATTTTGCATTAAAAAGTAATAATTTTACATAAAAAAGTAATAATTTTACCTAAAAAAAGTTTTAAAAAATTACGAGAAAAAATTGCAATATTACAGAAACAGAATATGAGAAATTGTTCCCAATTTTATGAGAAAAAAAGTTGACACATTGTTTTGTTGTTGAATTTTGTGTTGTTTTATTTACTTCGTTATTACAGTATGTCTATATATACATTTTTAAAAAAAAAAGTTTTATTAATTTTGTCCAATTTCATAAGAAAACTTTAAAATGTTGGCAATATTATATTATATAATAATCGGAATTTTACTTGGCAAAATTATGACAAAAGACAATTTTACTCAAAAAATGTCACTATTTTACAAGAACAACAAAAACATTTGCAATATTGTATACGACAAATGTCACCATTTTGCATTAAAAAGTAATAATTTTACATAAAAAAGTAATCATTTTACGAGAAAATATTGCAATATTACAAAAACAGAAAGAATGAGAAATTGTTCCCAATTTTATGAGAAAAAAATGTCGACACATTGTGAGAAAAAGACTGCTTTTAATGAATTTTTTTGTTGATTTATTTACTTCGTTATTACAGTATGTCTCTACATACATATTTATTTATTTTTTATTAATTTTGGCCAAAGGGGGCGCATTTCAATTTTTTTACACACACTTGTTATTTCATATGTTGACCAGAGGGGGAGCACTTTTAAAAGCGACACAGTCAATTAGAAAAATCCCTCCTTTTTGGGACCACCCTCATTTTGATAGATGTCACCAGCAGGTGATCAAAGTCAGAAATGTATATGACAAATGTCACCATTTTGCATTAAAAAGTAATAATTTTACATAAAAAAGTAATAATTTTACCTAAAAAACGTAAAAAATTTTACGAGAAAAAATTGCAACATTACAGAAACAGAATATGAGAAATTGTTCCCAATTTTATGAGAAAAAAAGTTGACACATTGTTTTGTTGTTTAATTTTTTGTTGTTTTTTTACTTCGTTATTACAGTATGTCTCTATACACATTTATATTTATATACTTTTCCTTGTTGATGTCTCAAGAAGGGTAGAAATACAAGAAAACACACACACACACTTGTATTTGTTACCTTCTTGAGACCTGAGAAAAATGCCTCCCTCTTTAGGACCAGCCTTTCTAGATATATAAAGATGTGTATTTACAACATTAATAATATATACATACTATGCAAATATAAACAAGCTTGTTGTGAAAAAGGTCACAATTTGACAAGAAAAACTTTGAATTTTGGCAGTATAATAATAAAAGTCCAAATTTTACTCGACGCAAGTCAACATTTTACAAGAAAAATTTAACATTTGTGCAATATTATGATAAAAGTTGGAATTTTACAAGGAAAGCTTAAAATTTTGGCAATTTTATGAAAAGAGTCGTAATTTTAATCGACAAAAGTGACAATTTCATAAGAAAACTTTACATTTTTGGCAACATTATAATAATCCGAATTTTACTTGGCAAAATTATGACGAGACATAATTTTACTCAAAAAATGTCACTATTTTACAAGAACAACAAAAATATTGGCAATATCGTGATCAAAGTCAGAAATGTATATGACAAATGTCACCATTTTGCATTAAAAAGTAATAATTTTACATAAAAAAGTAATAATTTTACCTAAAAAAAGTACGAGAAAAAATTGCATTACAGAAACAGAATATGAGAAATTGTTCCCAATATTATGAGAAAAAAAAGTTGACACATTGTTTTGTTGTTGAATTTTGTGTTGTTTTATTTACTTCGTTATTACAGTATGTCTATATATACATATTTTTTTTATTTTTTTTATTAATTTTGTCCAATTTCATAAGAAAACTTTAAAATGTTGGCAATATTATAATATTATATAATAATCGGAATTTTACTTGGCAAAATTATGACAAAAAAACAATTTTACAACAAAAAAATTTGCAATATTGTATATGACAAATGTCACCATTTTGAATTAAAAAGTAATAATTTTACATAAAAAAAGTAATTTTACGAGAAAATATTGCAATATTACAAAAACAGAAAGAATGAGCAATTGTTCCCAATTTTCTGAGAAAAAAATGTCGACACATTGTGAGGAAAAAGACTGCTTTTAATGAATTTTTTTGTTGTTTTATTTACTTTGTTATTACAGTATGTCTCTATATACATATTTATTTATTTTTAATTAATTTTGGCCAAAGGGGGCGCATTTCAATTTTCTTACACACACTTGTTATTCCATATGTTGACCAGAGGGGGAGCACTTTTAAAAGCGACACACAGTCAATTAGAAAAATCCCTCCTTTTTGGGACCACCCTCATTTGATAAATGTCACCAGCAGGGGTGCAAATGAGACATTCTCTATTAGATGCTTTATGTCCTAACTTGTTCACACCTCATATGGAAGGTGCTTTTCCTTGTTGATGTCTCAAGAATGGTAGAAATACAAGAAAACACAGACACACACACACACACACACACACACACACACTCTTGTGTTTCTTACCTTCTTGAGCCCTCCGAAAAAAATCTCTTTATGACCAGCCTTTCTAGATATATAAAGATGTGTATTTACAACATTAATAATATATACATACTATGCAAATATAAAAAAGCTTGTATTGAAAAAGGTCACAATTTCACAAGAAAAACTTAGAATTTTGGCAGTATTATAATAAAATTCAAAATTTTACTCAACTCAAGTCAACATTTTACAAGAAAATGTTTACATTTATGCGATACTGTGATAAAAGTTGGACTTTTTTACTCAACAATTTTACAAGAAAAGCTTAAAATCTTGGCAATTTTATGAAAAGAGTCGTAGTTTTACTCGACAAAAGTCACAATTTCATAAGAAAACTTTAAAACGTTGGCAATATTATAATATTATATAATAATCGGAATTTTACTTGGCAAAATTATGACAAAAGACAATTTTACTCAAAAAATTTCACTATTTTACAAGAACAACAAAAAAATGTGCAATATTGTATATGACAAATGTCACCATTTTGCATTAAAAAGTAATAATTTTACATAAAAAAGTAATCATTTTACGAGAAAATATTGCAATATTACAAAAACAGAAAGAATGAGAAATTGTTCCAATTTTATGAGAAAAAAATGTCGACACATTGTGAGAAAAAAGACTGCTTTTAATGAATTTTTTTGTTGTTTTATTTACTTCGTTATTACAGTATGTCTCTATATACATATTCATTTATTTTTAATTAATTTTGGCCAAGGGGGCGCATTTCAATTTTTTTTACACACACTTGTTATTTCATATGTTGACCAGAGGGGGAGCACTTTTAAAAGCGACACACAGTCAATTTGAAAAATCCCTCCTTTTTGGGACCACCCTCATTTTGATGGATGTCACCAGCAGGGGTGCAAATGAGACATTCTCTATTAGATGCTTTATGTCCTAACTTGTTCACACCTCCTCATATGGAAGGTACATTTCCTTGTTGATGTCTCAAGAAGGGTAGAAATACAAGAAAACACTCACACACACACTTGTGTTTCTGACCTTCTTGAGCCATTCGAAAAAAATCTCTTTATGACCAGCCTTTCTAGATATATAAAGATGTGTATTTACGACATTAATAATATATACATGCTATGCAAATATAAACAAGCTTGTTGTGAAAAAGGTCACAATTTCACAAGAAAAACTTTTGAATTTTGGCAGTATAATAATAAAAGTCGAACTTTTACTCGACGCAAGTCAACATTTTACAAGAAAAATTTAACATTTGTGCAATATTATGATAAAAGTTGGAATTTTACAAGGAAGCTTAAAATTTGGGCAATTTTATGAAAAGAGTCGTAATTTTACTCGACAAAAGTCACAATTTCATAAGAACACTTTACATCTTTGGCAATATTATAATAATAATCAGAATTTTACTTGGCAAAATTATGACGAGACAAAATTTTACTCAAAAAATGTCACTATTTTACAAGAACAACAAAAAAATTGGCAATATTGTGATCAAAGTCAGAAATGTATATGACAAATGTCACCATT
Organism: Entelurus aequoreus; assembly: GCF_033978785.1. Lineage (NCBI taxonomy): Eukaryota > Metazoa > Chordata > Actinopteri > Syngnathiformes > Syngnathidae > Entelurus > Entelurus aequoreus. The sequence continues at coordinate 16,474,226 of NC_084750.1, read as the reverse complement.
TTGGCATTAAAAAGTAACAATTTTACATAAAAAAGTAATAATTTTACCTAAAAAAAGTAAAAAAAATTTACGAGAAAAAATTGCAATATTACAGAAACAGAATATGACAAATTGTTCCCAATTTTATGAGAAAAAAAAGTTGACACATTGTTTTGTTGTTGAATTTTGTGTTGTTTTATTTACTTCGTTATTACAGTATATATACATTTTTTTTTTTTTTTTTTTTATTAATTTTGTCTAATTTCATAAGAAAACTTTAAAATGTTGGCAATATTATAATATTATACAATAATCGGAATTTTACTTGGCAAAATTATGACAAAAAACAATTTTACTCAAAAAATGTCACTATTTTACAAGAACAACAAAAACATTTGCAATATTGTATATGACAAATGTCACCATTTTGAATTAAAAAGTAATAATTTTACATAAAAAAAGTAATTTTACGAGAAAATATTGCAATATTACAAAAACAGAAAGAATGAGCATTGTTCCCAATTTTCTGAGAAAAAAATGTCGAAACATTGTGAGAAAAAGACTGCTTTTAATGAATTTTTTTTGTTGTTTTATTTACTTTGTTATTACAGTATGTCTCTATATACATATTTATTTATTTTTAATTAATTTTGGCCAAAGGGGGCGCATTTCATTTTTTTACACACACTTGTTATTTCATATGTTGACCAGAGGGGGGAGCACTTTTTAAAACCGACACAGTCAATTAGAAAAATCCCTCCTTTTTGGGGACACACCCCTCATTTTGATAGATGTCACCAGCAGGGGGTGCAAATGAGACATTCTCTATTAGATGCTTTATGTCCTAACTTGTTCACACCTTCCTCATATGGAAGGTACTTTTCCTTGTTGATGTCTCAAGAATGGTAGAAATACAAGAAAATACACAAACACACACACACTCTTGTGTTTCTTACCTTCTTGAGCCCTCCGAAAAAAATCTCTTTAGGACCAGCCTTTCTAGATATATAAAGATGTGTATTTACAACATTAATAATATATACATACAATGCAAATATAAAAAAGCTTGTTGTGAAAAAGGTCACAATTTCACAAGAAAAACTTAGAACTTTGGCAGTATTATAATAAAATTCAAAATTTTACTCAACGCAAGTCAACATTTTACAAGAACAATTTTACATTTATGCGATACTGTGATAAAAGTTGGAATTTTTTACTCAACAATTTTACAAGAAAAGCTTAAAATCTTGGCAATTTTATGAAAAGAGTCGTAATTTTACTCGACAAAAGTCACAATTTCATAAGAAAACTTTAAAATGTTGGCAATATTATAATATTATATAATAATCTGAATTTTACTTGGCAAAATTACGACAAAAGACAATTTTACTCAAAAAATTTCACTATTTTACAAGAACAACAAAAAAATGTGCAATATTGTATACGACAAATGTCACCATGTTGCATTAAAAATTAATAACTTTACATAAAAAAGTAATAATTTTACGAGAAAATATTGCAATATTACAAAAACAGAAAGAATGAGAAATTGTTCCCAATTTTATGAGAAAAAAATGTCGACACATTGTGAGAAAAAGACTGCTTTTAATGAATTTAGTTGTTGTTTTATTTACTTCGTTATTACAATATGTCTCTATATACATATTCATTTATTTGTAATTAATTTTGGCCAAAGGGGGCGCATTTCAATTTTTCTTACACACACTTGTTATTTCATATGTTGACCAGAGGGGGAGCACTTTTAAAACCGACACAGTCAATTAGAAAAATCCCTCCTTTTTGGGACCACCCTCATTTTGATAGATGTCACCAGCAGGGGTGCAAATGAGACATTCTCTATTAGATGCTTTATGTCCTAACTTGTTCACACCTCCTCATATGGAAGGTGCTTTTCCTTGTTGATGTCTCAAGAAGGGTAGAAATACAAGAAAACACACACACACACACACACACACACACACACACACACTCTTGTGTTTCTTACCTTCTTGAGCCCTCCGAAAAAAATCTCTTTATGACCAGCCTTTCTAGATATATAAAGATGTGTATTTACAACATTAATAATATATACATACTATGCAAATATAAAAAAGCTTGTTGTGAAAAAGGTCACAATTTCACAAGAAAAACTTATAACTTTGGCAGTATTATAATAAAATTCAAAATTTTACTCAACGCAAGTCAACATTTTACAAGAAAAATTTTACATTTATGCGATACTGTGATAAAAGTTGGAATTTTTTACTTAACAATTTTACAAGAAAAGCTTAAAATCTTGGCAATTTTATGAAAAGAGTCGTAATTTTACTCGACAAAAGTCACAATTTCATAAGAAAACTTTAAAATGTTGGCAATATCATATTATATAATAGTCGGAATTTTACTTGGCAAAATTATGATAAAAGACAATTTTACTCAAAAAATGTCACTATTTTACAAGAACAAAAACATTTGCAATATTGTATATGACAAATGTCACCATGTTGCATTAAAAAGTAATAATTTTACATAAAAAAGTAATTTTACATAAAAAATTTATAATTTTACGAGAAAATATTGCAATATTACAAAAACAAAGAATGAGAAATTGTTCCCAATTCTATGAGAAAAAAATGTCGACACATTGTGAGAAAAAGACTGCTTTTAATTAATTTTGTTGTTGTTTTATTTACTTCGTTATTACAGTATGTCTCTATATACATATTTATTTATTTTTAAATAATTTTGGCCAAAGGGGGCGCATTTCAATTTTTTTACACACACTTGTTATTTCATATGTTGACCAGAGGGGGAGCACTTTTAAAACCGACACAGTCAATTAGAAAAATCCCTCCTTTTTGGGACCACCCTCATTTTGATAGATGTCACCAGCAGGGGTGCAAATGAGACATTCTCTATTAGATGCTTTATGTCCTAACTTGTTCACACCTCCTCATATGGAAGGTGCTTTTCCTTGTTGATGTCTCAAGAAGGGTAGAAATACAAGAAAACACACACACACACACATACACACACTCTTGTGTTTCTTACCTTCTTGAGCCCTCCGAAAAAAATCTCTTTAGGACCAGCCTTTCTAGATATATAAAGATGTGTATTCACAACATTAATAATATATACATACTATGCAAATATAATAAAGCTTGTTGTGAAAAAGGTCACAATTTAACAAGAAAAACTTAAACTTTGGCAGTATTATAATAAAATTCAAAATTTTACTCAACGCAAGTCAACATTTTACAAGAACAATTTTACATGTATGCGATACTGTGATAAAAGTTGGAATTTTTTACTCAACAATTTTACAAGAAAAGCTTAAAATCTTGGCAATTTTATGAAAACAGTCGTAATTTTACTTGACAAAAGTCACAATTTCATAAGAAAACTTTAAAATGTTGGCAATATTATATAATAATCTGAATTTTACTTGGCAAAATTACAACAAAAGACAATTTTACTCAAAAAATGTCACTATTTTACAAGAACAACAAAAAAATGTGCAATATTGTATATGACAAATGTCACCATGTTGCATTAAAAATTAATAATTTTACATAAAAAAGTAATAATTTTACGAGAAAATATTGCAATATTACAAAAACAGAAAGAATGAGAAATTGTTCCCAATTTTATGAGAAAAAAATGTCGACACTGTGAGAAAAAGACTGCTTTTAATGAATTTTGTTGTTTTATTTACTTCGTTATTACAGTATGTCTCTATATACATATTCATTTATTTGTAATTAATTTTGGCCAAAGGGGGCGCATTTCAATTTTTCTTACACACACTTGTTATTTCATATGTTGACCAGAGGGGGAGCACTTTTAAAACCGACACAGTCAATTAGAAAAATCCCTCCTTTTTGGGACCACCCTCATTTTGATAGATGTCACCAGCAGGGGTGCAAATGAGACATTCTCTATTAGATGCTTTATGTCCTAACTTGTTCACACCTCCTCATATGGAAGGTACTTTTCCTTGTTGATGTCTCAAGAAGGGTAGAAATACAAGAACACACACACACTTGCGCACACGCACACACACACACACACACACACACACACACAGGAGTGCTCAGTGCTCCCAGAAGAAGCAGCAATATAAACATCAGTGTTTAATTCAAGGCTATAGTTCAACTGGAGTGCACCTCACCACAAATGTGTGTACTCCTGCTGGGTTGCACAAATCATTAAAAGTCCACAATAAAGTGCATGTACCGTGCGGTCCAACCGGTGTTAACGTACCCCGCTGAGAAAAGTCGCTTTGTAAACCTTGTTTTTTACTGCGTATAGCAGCCGCTAATATCACACAACGTGCAGCAATGATGCACAACTTTGGGATTAACAGTAGGATTTGTTTTCTTGTGATGGATTGCTGTCTTCCATATTTAATGATCTAGTACAGTGGTCCCCAACCTTTTTGTAGCTGCGGACCGGTCAACGCTTGAAAATTTGTCCCACGGACCGGTGGGTCGGGGGGTGTATTTAAAAAAAAAAAAAAAAAAAAAAAATTTTTTTTTTTTTTTTTTTACATAAATAAATACAATCATGTGTGCTTACGGACTGTATCCCTGCAGGCTGTATTGATCTATATTGATATAGAATGTATATATTGTGTTTTTTATGTTGATTTCATAAAAAAAATATAAAATAAAATAAAAAATTTTTATTTTTTATTTTTTTTTAATAATTCTTGTGCGGCCCGGTACGGTGGTTGGGGACCACTGATCTAGTACACAGGTGTTAAACTCCAGATCTGGCCCGGAAACACCTGGAAATGATATGTGTCAATAAAGTACTTCCTATTTTCTCACTAAAGGTAATGGATTTTTTTTTCCATTTTGACAGAAATAATATACGTACTGCTTGTAATTGCTTACCTTTTAAACTTTAATAGTATCCAATATTGCAACAAATATTACAGTACTTTCCAAACATGTTTTTGTCTAAATTAAAAATACTTAACTTTACAGCAAACTACCCATCACAGTAATAAAAATGACAATAAATGTTCGATGAGCTTCAAGAGGTAGTCACCTGAAATGGTTCAGCATTTTGAAAACCCAGAAATGGACTTAAACTAATACCTTTACAACCCAAAAAATGGATTGCTGGAACCCCTTATTGGAGTTATTTTAACTCAACATTTTGGGTTCATTTTTTCAACCCGACTTTTGCGTTGAATTATTTAATAATTATTATTTATACCTGCTCAGTGGCCTAGTGGTTAGAGTGTCCGCCCTGAGATGGGTAGGTTGTGAGTTCAAACCCCGGCCAAGTCATACCAAAGACTATAAAAAATGGGAGCCATTACCTCCCTGCTTGGCACTCCGCATCAAGGGTTGGAATTGGAGGTTAAATCACCATAAATGATTCCCGGGCGCGGCCACCGCTGCTGCTCACTGCTCCCCTCACCTCCCAGGGGGTGATCAAGGGTAATGGGTAAAATGCAGAGAATAATTTCGCCACACCAAGTGTGTGTGTGACAATCATTGCTACTTTAACTAACTTTAATTGGATTTGCACAATAGTAATAATAGTGATAACAATAATAGTAATAACAATGATGGTGATGATAATATTACTAACAACAATGATGATGATAATAATAATAATAATAGTGGGCAGCACGGTGGTACAGGGGTTAGTGCAGGTGCCTCACAATACGAAGGTCCTGAGAAGTCCTGAGTTCTCCCCGTGACTGCGTGGGTTCCCTCCGGATACTCCGGCTTCCTCCTACCTCCAAAGACATGCACCTGGGGATAGGCCCCTCCCACCTCCAAAGACATGCACCTGGGGATAGGCCCCTCCCACCTCCAAAGACATGCACCTGGGGATAGGCCCCTCCCACCTCCAAAGACATGCACCTGGGGATAGGTTGACACTAAATTGGCCCTAGTGTGGGAATGTTGTCTGTCTATCTGTCTTGGCCCTGTGATGAGGTGGCGACTTGTCCAGGGTGTACCCCGCCTTCCGCCCGAATGCAGCTGAGATAGGCTCCAGCCCAGCACCCCACGCCACCCCAAAAAGGGACATGCGGTAGAAAATGGATGGATGTAAAAGTATTACTTTTTAATGCAAAATGGCGACATTTGTCATATACATTTCTGACTTTGATCACAATATTGCACTTTTTTTTTGTTGTTCATGTAAAATAGTGACATTTTTTGAGTAAAATTGTCTTTTGTCATCATTTTGCCAAATAAAATTCTGATTATTATTATAATATTGCCAAAATGTTAAAGTTTTCTTATGAAATTGTGACTTTTGTCGAGTAAAATTACGACTCTCTTCATAAAATTGCCAACATTTTAAGCTTTTCTTGTAAAATTGCGACTGTTATTGAGTAAAATTCCAACTTTTATCATATTGCACAAATGTTCAATTTTTCTTGTAAAATGTTGACTTGCGACTCCAGCGCCCCCTGCGACCCCAAAAAGGGACAAGCGGTAGAAAATAGATGGATGTAAAAGTATTACTTTTTAATGCAAAATGGCAACATTTGTCATATACATTTCTGACTTTGATCACAATATTGCACATTTTTTTGTTGTTCTTGTAAAATAGTGACATTTTTTTTTGAGTAAAATTGTCTTTTGTCATCATTTTGCCAAGTAAAATTCTGATTATTATATTAATATTGCCAAAATTTTAAAAGTTTTCTTATGAAATTGTGACTTTTGTCGAGTAAAATTACGACTCTCTTCATAAAATTGCCAACATTTTAAGCTTTTCTTGTAAAATTGCGACTGTTTTGAGTAAAATTCCAACTTTTATCAAATGTTCAGTTTTTCTTGTAAAATGTTGACTTGCAACTCCAGCACCCCACGCGACCCCAAAAAGGGACAAGCGGTAGAAAATGGATGGATGTAAAAGTATTACTTTTTAATGCAAAATGGCGACATTTGTCATATACATTTCTGACTTTGATCACAATATTGCACATTTTTTTGTTGTTCTTGTAAAATAGTGACATTTTTTGAGTAAAATTGTCTTTTGTCATAATTTTGCCAAGTAAAATTCTGATTATTATTATAATATTGCCAAAATTTTAAAAGTTATCTTATGAAATTGTGACTTTTGTCGAGTAAAATTACGACTCTCTTCATAAAATTGCCAACATTTTAAGCTTTTCTTGTAAAATTGCGACTGTTATTGAGTAAAATTCCAACTTTTAACATATTGCACGAATGTTCAGTTTTCTTGTAAAATGTTGACTTGCAACTCTAGCGCCCCCAAAAAGGGACAAGCGGTAGAAAATGGATGGATGGATGGATTTGCACGTATTTCAAAAGGGAAATGCTTGGTTTTCATGGGGAAAAGCGTTATAGCAGGTTTACAGCACAGAATTTTTCGGACTATAAGTCGCAGTTT
>NC_084750.1:16431855-16459355 GCF_033978785.1 Entelurus aequoreus | reverse complement strand
TTAAAGTGTGCCTTATAGTTTAAAAGATAGGGTAATCACATGAGTTAACGCGTTAACTTTAACAGCCTTAGCACAAAGTTTTACAAAGAGAGCAAATTTGTCCAGAAAGGCACTTTAGTAGCATTCAGAACCTGCAACCGTTCTCTGTCCTCCTCCTCAGCCTGCAGGCTCACTGCAAAAACTACCCCTGAAAAATGTGATCTCAGCAGATACATCACCTCAGTGAATCATTGATGCCACCTTTAGTCACCCGTAGTGAAATATTACGACCGCATGAACAGTTCTTGTGAGACTCAGCAATCTGCGGAATCTGTCCCTTCCATACGTGAGTGCACATAACGATTAGTGATTGACTCATGTAATGTGTGTGTGAGTGCGGACTATCGGACAAGCACCTGTGCCCGCATTTTAACTGCTTTTCCACAGCCTGACGCACAATTAAGTGGCTCACAAGTCAGAAGACGTTATGATTTTCAATCCAGCCCGCCGGACTTTCTATGTCATTTTTTTTAGACCTTTAACATTAAAACTGTCGCCGCCATTATGATGTGCAGTGCTGTTTTTAAATGACCCTAAGTCTTGGAACTATAGAAAGTATTTCTATGGTCTAAATCTGCGCTTTTGGGTGTTATAGGAGTTATTACGGTAATCTAGGTCAGCGTTTTTCAGCCTTTTTTGAGCCAAGGCACATTTTTTGCGTTGAAAAAATCCGGAGGCACACCACCAGCAGAAATAGTTAAAAAACTAAACTCAGTTGACCGTAAAAAGTCCTTGGATATGACTTTAAACCAGACCTGGGCATTCTGCGGCCCTTTGTGCGTCCCTGTCCGGCCCGCGTGAGGCCAATCATAAATTACAAAATAAATTTAAAAAAGTATCTATGTCGAGTGTGCAATACAACGGTGCTGCTTTTGTTTTGAAAAGCGTTATTTGTATTACTTCCGTGTGGACGTATGCGCGTGCGTGATTGTGAGGGAATGTGAACAGCTGCAATCACAAATGACAAAATAAAGTTGAAAAAACATCTATGTCGTGCGTGCAATACAACTGTGCTGCTTTTATTTTGAAAAGTGTTATTTATGGGCGTATGTCTGTGTGTACCCTGTGAGTGAAGGTGCACATGCAGTGACAAGTGATGCACGGTTTACACCCGAGACGCTAAAAAGAGAAAAGTTGATGAGGAATGGCGTGTTTTGAACAAGACATGGACTGCCAAGCAACGTTCCCTCTAAGGTGCGCGCCTGCGCAATTGCGCACTGCTCAAGCGTCCTCTGCGCACAGCAAATATATGCCGCGCACCAAATCAAATCCCAACTGAATTCTAAACAAAATAAACACATTTGTTCTGTGTAATTTTGCAATGCAACTCTGAGTGACAGTGACAACAAGCGGCCCTAACGGTGTTCGTCAACACCGTTCAATTGAACACCGTTCAATTATTGCGACGTCTATCGAGATGCTTTGAGAACAGGAATTATATCGATCACTTTATTGAGCAAAACTGTTTATATTCGGACATAACCACACCAAAAACATGAGTAAAACACTTCTATCTTGAAAAACTAGTCATTTTCTGCCGTACAAAACAAGCCAAAACCAACTTGTCATCTGTCACCAACACGCATACCACTAAACCACTGGTGCGTTTATGGCCACACAAAAAGTCGGACAACTCAAACACCACACAAAGTTACACTATGACTCCTCAGTCATACGTGTGCTTATTCTACTGCCATTTATTATTCATGTTAATTTATTTATATGAATCATGGAATGCTGTTACTAGAGAAAGTTACAGGAATGCACACTTCATCCTATGCTTACATTTCATTGTGCAACATGAGGATGTTTAAGGGCAACTAAATGTGATCTCTGAAAGGGGTACAAATGATTTCCAAAGCAGTGCTTTTGGTATAAAGTTAAGTTAGGTTAGATGAAAGTATTATTATTATTATTATTATTTATCTTACGGTATACATCAAAAATAATATTGAGCAAAATTTAATTGAAATATTGTCGATGTGGCCCTCCAGCAGTGCTCGGGTTGCTGATGCAGCTCCCGGTAAAAATTAATTGCCCACCCCTGCTTTAAACCATAACCAAACATGCATCACTATAGCTCTTGTCTCAAAGTAGGTGTACTGTCACCACCTGTCACATCACAACCTGACTTATTTGGAGTTTTTTGCTGTTTTCCTGTGTGTAGTGTTTTAGTTCTTGTCTTGCGCTCCTATTTTGGTGGCTTTTTCTCTTTTTGTGGTATTTTCCTGTAGCAGTTTCATGTCTTTGAGCGATATTTCCCGCATCTACTTTGTTTTAGCAATCAAGAATATTTTAGTTGTTTTTATCATACTTGCCAACCTTGAGACCTCCAATATCGGGACGTGGGGGGGTGGGGGGGGTTTGGCGGCGTGGTTATTTACAGCTAGAATTCACCAACTCGAGTATTTCATATATATTTCATATATATATATATATATATATATATATATATATATATATATATATATATATATATATTTATGTATCAAATACTTGACTTTCAGTGAATTCTAGCTATATAAATATATATATTTATTTATTTTATTTACATAAAAGAAATACTTGAATTTCAGTGTTCCGGTGGCTATCCATTAGATGGCAGTATTGTCCTGTTTAACTTCTCCGTTCATGATGAGTATATCATTTCGGCCACCGTGTTCAATGGAGAAGTCTGTTCTACATATTTACAGGCAACATACACCTTCCCCTTCGAACTGTCCTGGATGAACTGAAATTCTTGTTTCCATACGTTTGAATTCGTTAGGCAAGCTGTTTATATTGTGGGAAAGCGGACGTGAGAACAGGCTGTCCCCACTCATTCTCAGGTCCGCATTGAGCTGGAGGGGGCGTGGCCTCCAGCTCCGGCTGAATACCGGGAGTTTGTCGGGAGAAAATCTCTGAGAGGCGCTGAATACCGCTAAAAACGGGAGGGTTGGCAAGTATGGTTTTTATCCTCCTTTGTGGAGACATTGTTGATTGTCATGTCATGTTCGGATGTACACTGTCTTCGCTCCACAGTAAGTCTTTGCTGTCGTCCAGCATTCTGTTTTTGTTTACTTTGCAGCCAGTTCAGTTTTAGTTTTGTTCTGCGTAGCCTTCTCTAAGTTTCAATTACTTTTCTTAGGGGCACTCACCTTTTGTGTATTTTTGGTTTAAGCATTAGGTACCTTTTTAACCTGCATACTACCTCCTGCTGTTTCCAACATCTACAAAGCAATTAGCTACCAGCTGCCACCTACTGATATGGAAGAGTATTACACGGTTACTCTGCCGAGCTCTAGACAGCACCGACACTCAACAACAACACATCATTTACAGACTATAATTACTGGTTTGCAAAAAATATTTTTAACCCAAATAGGTGAAATTAGACAATCTCCTACAGCACACCAGACTGTATCTCACTAGTGTGCCGCGGCACAGTGGTTGAAAAACACTGATCTAGGTCACAGCAGCTCAGACCAGGAACAAAGCAGAGTGGGCTTGTTTTCAGAGCAGCCAGCCCCAAACATGTGTCAGGAACAGATGCGGAAGCAGATTTTTACGTAATAATTAGAGATGCGTTAAAATGTAATATCGGAAATTATCGGTATCGTTTTTTTTATTATCGGTATCGTTTTTTTTAAAAAATTTTATTTTATTTTATTTTTTTATTAAATCAACATAAAAAACACAAGATACACTTACAATTAGTGCACCTACCCAAAAAACCTCCCTCCCCCATTTACACTCATTCACACAAAAGGGTTGTTTCATATTCTGGTTCCTACATTATATATCAATATATATCAATACAGTCTGCAAGGGATACAGTCCGTAAGCACACATGATTGTGCGTGCTGCTGCTCCACTAATAGTACTAACCTTTAACAGTTAATTTGACTAATTTTCATTCATTACTAGTTTCTATGTAACTGTTTTTATATTGTTGTACTTTCTTTTTTATTCAAGAAAATGTTTTTAATTTATTTATCTTATTTTACAAATTTTTTAAAAAAGTACCTTATCTTCACCATACCTGGTTGTCCAAATTAGGCATAATAATGTGTTAATTCCACGACTGCATATATCGGTTGATATCGGTATCGGTTGATATCGGTATCGGTAATTAAAGAGTTGGACAATATCGGAATATCGGATATCGGCAAAAAGCCATTATCGGACATCCCTAGTAATAATAAATCATATTGTAGGTGTTTATTACACTTTGCATTCATATTTTGCTGTTTGTTACATTTTTGTTGTGTTTTGCTTGGTCTGAGAAGTAAAAGAGGAGCGACGTTCATATGTTGTTAATATTCAGTGTTTTATTGTTCCTAGTTAATATTGAAAATCCCACTTTCTTTATTTTCATGTACATTTTGGGTGTCCCATTCAGTAAAAAAAAACTGTAAAATTCCATTCGTTTTTTTTTTAGGTGGTCTGTCATAACGTTTTTAGAACTCTATCGGAAACAGGTTTCAAAGTCAAGGGCCGAGGGCCAGATCTAGCCCGCCACATAATTTTATCGGGCCCACAAACACCTGGAAATGATATGTGTCAATAAAGTATTTCATATTTTCTCACTAAATTTAATGGATTTTTTTCAGTTTGACAGAAAAAAATATATGTACTGCTTGAAATTGCTTACATTTTAAACTTTAATAGTATCCAATATTGCAACAAATATTACAGTATATTGCCATACTTTCCAAACATGTTTTTGTCTAAATAAAAATACTTAACTTTACAGCAAACTACCCATCAAATGAATAAAAATGACAATACATTTTACGTTGTTCTTTACAGCATATTACTGTGCATTAAAAAAAAAACTACTACTGTTTTTTGCGTTAAAATTCTGTTGACTGAGCTGTCAGTTTTTGACTGTAAAATCTACGGTTGTTGTTTTTAACGGCGTATTACTGTAAATGGAAAGACGCTACATTTGTTTTTACGGTAGAAAAACTGGCAGCTAAGTTGCCAGAATAAAAAAATAACTTGTACTGTTTTTCCATGAATTGTTGTAAAAACCAATGTCAATTTAACACAAAAATTCTGGCAACTAAGCTGCCAGCTTTTTCCGTAAAACCCTCCAAAAAACAGTGGTACTGTTTTTCCATTTACCGTAAAATGTTGTAAAAAAAACAAAAAACAAAACACTATTTTACAGTAGTTTTTACTGTAAAATCAACAGTATACTTAAAAAAAATGTATATCATTAAAACCTCTAAAGGCTTAGTTGGTGCTGTCCACATGCGTGGACAGCACCTTTTAGCTCTTATTTCCTAAATTGTGTACACTACTGAATTGGGGTCCTATGGCCGCTTATGTGGACACTTATACTGCCATCTGGTGGTGTCAGAAGAGTATAACATACAATGGAATTTGGAAAAAAAAAAGTGTAAAAATAAGAATTAGCATGTCACTAAACATGAAGTACACGTTTGTGTACTTATGGACTAAGTACATCATATCAAAAGATGATTCTTAGTTTTTATTCTAATTAGGGTCCAATAAGCCCAAATAGCAAAGAGAAATAAAAAAAAGCATGTAAACAAACAGCTTGGGCCTTAAGAGGTATGAAATCCAGAGGTAAATTCATACATTATTCACTGTTACAAGTGGCCCTCTGATGGCAGCCATTACTGCCATTTGGCCCTCAATGAAAACCACTTTGACATCTCTGATATCGGACATTGTGACTTTTGGGTATTAGTGTTCCTGAGAAAAAGAGACCCAAACACACATACTGTACAGCAGATTTTTACACTAAAGTGTATACATATAATTTACAGACACATTTTTTTCTCTCAATGTGGCCCCCCCGAGTCAAAATATTTGCCCAGCTCTGTGCTAAGTCAGGGGTCAGCAACCCAAAACATTGAAAGAGCCATATTGGACCAAAAATACAAAAAACGAATCTGTCTGGAGCTGTAAAAAATGAAAAGCCGTATATAAGTCTTATAATGAAGGCAACACAAGACGTAAGTGTCTATATTAGCTATATTAACCTACTATCAAAATGACTTTAAAAGTCTTATATAAGTCTTATAATGAAGGCAACACAAGACGTAAGTGTCTATATTAGCTATATTAACATACTATCAAAATGACTTTAAAAGTCTTATATAAGTCTTATAATGAAGGCAACACCTGATGTAAGTGTCTATATTAGCTATAATAGCCTACCATCAAAATGACTTTAAAAGTCTTATATAAGTCTTAAACTGAAGGCTAAACAAGACGTACGTGTCTATATTAGCTATAATAGCCTACTATCAAAATTACTTTAAAAGTCTTATAATGAAGGCAAAACAAGACATAAGTGTCTATTAGCTATAATAGCCTACAATCAAAATGACTTTAAAAGTCTTATATAAGTCTTATAATGAAGGCAACACCTGATGTGTCTATATTAGCTATAATCGCCTACTATCAAAACGACTTTAAAAGTCTTGTATAAGTCTTAAGCTGAAGGCAAAACAAGACGTAAGTGTCTATATTAGCTATAATAGCCTACTATCAAAATGACTTTAAAAGTCTTATATGTCTTATAATGAAGGCAACACAAGACATAAGTGTCTATTAGCTATAATAGCCTACAATCAAAATGACTTTAAAAGTCTTATATAAGTCTTATAATGAAGGCAACACCTGATGTGTCTATATTAGCTATAATCGCCTACTATCAAAACGACTTTAAAAGTCTTGTATAAGTCTTAAACTGAAGGCAAAACAAGACGTAAGTGTCTATATTAGCTATAATAGCCTACTATCAAAATGACTTTAAAAGTCTTATATGTCTTATAATGAAGGCAACACAAGACATAAGTGTCTATATTAGCTATAATAGCCTACTATCAAAATGACTTTAAAATTCTTATATAAGTGTTATAATGAAGGCAACACCTGATGTAAGTGTCTATATTAGCTATAATCGCCTACTATCAAAATGACTTTAAAAGTCTTATATAAGTCTTATAATGAAGGCAACACAAGACGTAAGTGTCTATATTAGCTATAATCGCCTACTATCAAAATGACTTTAAAAGTCTTATAATGAAGGCAAAACAAGACGTAAGTGTCTATTAGCTATAATAGCCTACAATCAAAATGACTTTAAAAGTCTTATATAAGTCTTATAATGAAGGCAACACCTGATGTGTCTATATTAGTTGTATTAGCCTACTATCAAAATGACTTTAAAAGTCTTATATAAGTGTTATAATGAAGGCAACACAAGACGTAAGTGTCTATATTAGCTATAATAGCCTACTATCAAAATGACTTTTAAGTCTTATATAAGTGTTATAATGAAGGCAACACAAGACGTGTCTATATTAGCTATAATAGCCTACTATCAAAATGACTTTAAAAGTCTTATATAAGTGTTATAATGAAGGCAACACAAGACGTGTCTATATTAGCTATAATAGCCTACTATCAAAATGACTTTAAAATTCTTATATAAGTGTGATAATGAAGGCAACACCTGATGTAAGTGTCTATATTAGCTATAATCGCCTACTATCAAAATGACTTTAAAAGTCTTATATAAGTCTTATAATGAAGGCAACACAAGACGTAAGTGTCTATATTAGCTATAATCGCCTACTATCAAAATGACTTTAAAAGTCTTATAATGAAGGCAAAACAAGACCTAAGTGTCTATTAGCTATAATAGCCTACAATCAAAATGACTTTAAAAGTCTTATATAAGTCTTATAATGAAGGCAACACATGACGTAAGTGTCTATATTAGCTATAATAGCCTACTATCAAAATTACTTTAAAAGTCTTATATAAGTCTTAAACTGAAGGCAAAACAAGACGTATGTGTCTATATTAGCTATAATAGCCTACTATCAAAATAAGTGTTATAATGAAGGCAACACCTGATGTAAGTGTCTATATTAGCTATAATAGCCTACTATCAAAATGACTTTAAAAGTCTTATATAAGTCTTATTATGAAGGCAACACCTGATGTGTCTATATTAGCTATAATCGCCTACTATCAAAACGACTTTAAAAGTCTTATATAAGTCTTATAATGAAGGCAACACAAGACGTAAGTGTCTATATTAGCTATAATCGCCTACTATCAAAACGACTTTAAAAGTCTTATATAAGTCTTATAATGAAGGCAACACAAGACGTAAGTGTCTATATTAGCTATAATCGCCTACTATCAAAATGACTTTAAAAGTCTTATATAAGTCTTATAATGAAGGCAACACAAGACGTAAGTGTCTATATTAGCTATAATAGCCTACTATCAAAATGACTTTAAAAGTCTTATATAAGTCTTAAACTGAAGGCAAAACAAGACGTATGTGTCTATATTAGCTATAATAGCCTACTATCAAAATGACTTTAAAAAGTCTTATATAAGTCTTATAATGAAGGCAAAACAAGACGTAAGTGTCTATATTAGCTATAATAGCCAACTATCAAAATGACTTTAAAAGTCTTATATAAGTCTTATAATGAAGGCAACACCTGATGTAAGTGTCTATATTAGCTGTAATAGCCTACTATCAAAATGACTTTAAAAAGTCTTATATAAGTCTTATAATGAAGGCTAAACAAGACGTACGTGTCTATATTAGCTATAATAGCCTACTATCAAAATTACTTTAAAAGTCTTATAATGAAGGCAAAACAAGACATAAGTGTCTATTAGCTATAATAGCCTACAATCAAAATGACTTTAAAAGTCTTATATAAGTCTTATAATGAAGGCAACACAAGACGTAAGTGTCTATATTAGCTATAATAGCCTACTATCAAAATGACTTTAAAAGTCTTATATAAGTCTTAAACTGAAGGCAAAACAAGACGTATGTGTCTATATTAGCTATAATAGCCTACTATCAAAATGACTTTAAAAGTCTTATATAAGTCTTAAAATGAAGGCTAAACAAGACGTACGTGTCTATATTAGCTATAATAGCCTACTATCAAAATTACTTTAAAAGTCTTATAATGAAGGCAAAACAAGACATAAGTGTCTATTAGCTATAATAGCCTACAATCAAAATGACTTTAAAAGTCTTATATAAGTCTTATAATGAAGGCAACACCTGATGTGTCTATATTAGCTATAATCGCCTACTATCAAAACGACTTTAAAAGTCTTGTATAAGTCTTAAACTGAAGGCAAAAAAATACGTGTCTATATTAGCTATGATCGCCTACTATCAAAATGACTTTAAAAGTCTTATATAAGTCTTATAATGAAGGCAACACCTGATGTAAGTGTCTATATTAGCTATAATAGCCTACTATCAAAATGACTTTAAAAGTCTTATAGACGTGTTATAATGAAGGCAACACATGATGTAAGTGTCTATATTAGCTATAATAGCCTACTATCAAAATGACTTTAAGTCTTATATAAGTCTTATAATGAAGGCAACACAAGACGTAAGTGTCTATATTAGCTATATTCGCCTACTATCAAAATGACTTTAAAAGTCTTATATAAGTCTTATAATGAAGGCAACACATGACGTAAGTGTCTATATTAGCTGTAATAGCCTACTATCAAAATGACTTTAAAAGTCATTTGCCTTCATTATAAGACTTCCCAGGGGGTGATGGGTCAAATGCAGAGAATAATTTCGCCACACCTGGTGTGTGTGTGACAATCATTGGCACTTTAACATCAGAATGCTGCATGAGTGCTGTCATTGGCCAGAGGGGCGTAGTAAATGCAAATTGTTTGTAACGTTTGTCACTACCTGTCCCTCCAGGCAACAACGTGTGCTCGTCCCCCGTGGTCACATCCTGCACCCAGTGTCTCAGGCGTGCACCGCAGTGTTCCTGGTGCTTCAAGGAGGTATGGAATGCGTCTACGTACAAGCACGTCTCTGGCGGGGGGGAAAAAAACGAGAGACTTTGAGCCGCATTCTTTGGATGATACAGGCTTTTATACCATCCACACGTGTAACCATGATGTATTTCAGCTTCTCTTTCCATTCCATTTCTATTCCTTCCCACATTGGACCCACATGTTTAGTCTAGGCACCACTGCCTACCTTTTCTCTGCATCTGCTTGGGGGTTCTGTCTCGTAAAAGATCAGCGGCCCGGCCGAGAGGAAGCGTTAAACATCCAAACACACACATATATTTGGGAAATAACACATCAACGCGCACACAACACTTAAAGGCCTACTGAAATGATTTTTTTTTATTCAAACGGGGATAGCAGATCTATTCTATGTGTCATACTTGATCATTTCGCGATATTGCCATATTTTTGCTGAAAGGATTTAGTATAAAACAACGACGATAAAGATCGCAAATTTTGGTATCGGATTAAAAAAAGGCTTGCCCCTACCGGAAGTAGCGTGACGTAGTCAGTTGAACATATACGCAAAGTTCCCTATTGTTTACAATGATGGCCGCATCAAGTGAGAGAGATTCGGACCGAGAAAGCGACAATTTCCCCATTAATTTGAGCGAGGATGAAAGATTTGTGGATGAGGAAAGTGCAAGTGAAGGACTAGTGGGGAGTGGAAGCGATTCAGATAGGGAAGATGCTGTGAGAGCCGGGGGTGACCTGGGGCCGTACTTATCAAGCTTCTTAAGAGTGCCATTTTACACTTAAGTCCTGAGAATTTGCGAAATGTAGTCCTACTCTCAAACTTAAGAATAAAAGCTTTTTATCAACGTTCTTAAGTCTAAGAATCACTCCTACTCTCCACGATATTTAAGAGACCTTCAGAGGTGTCTTAAGTGGTTAGGAGTTGCCAGCAGGGGACGGCACTGAGGCGAGAGAGACGTGCGGGAACGTTCAGGGAGCGGAACGATGTTCTGGATTTGTTTGATGACGAGCAGCTGATCAAACGGTATCGTTTAGACAGAGCGGGTATTATTTTTGTCACAGATTTAATACTTTTCGATTCCATGTTGATTTCTGCATGTGGCTGCAGCGGGCTAGTATATATAGAGCCACCCACACCAGTTTCAAATGAGTTTCCTAATTAATGAATTGGAAAGAAAATGTTATGACAGTAGCGTATGTGTGTGGCCGTGAGGTGAGTGACGTCAGTGAGTGTGTGGGCGACAGAAGAGAGGGAGCGGTAGCGTGAGTGCCGGCGGGGACTAGTTTGTTTTGTATTATGTTGTAGTTTATTGTCAAAATATACACTCCCATTGTCCACTTAAATATTTCCAAGATATTTCTTTATTCTTAGACAACGGATTCCCTTCCGTGATTGGTCATTTCTATGGACACCGAAATGACGTCACCTAAAATTCCATTTACGGCACATAGTAATGTCGTAATTCAGCTCTGAGTGTGACACTTAAGATTCAATCCTACACTTCGCTGAAAGTGTGAGTAAGACGCTTGATAACTAACTTTTAAGTGCAGCTTTCAGCGAAGAATTTATTTACTCTTAAGTCAACTCTTAGCAGACTTCTTAGGAGTAATTCTGAGAAGCTTGATAAGTACGGCCCCTGATATTCAGCTGGGAATGACTACAACAGTAAATAAACACAAGACATATATATACTCTATTAGCCACAACACAACCAGGCTTATATTTAATATGCCACAAATTAATCCCGCATAAAAACACCTAGGTGTTTGTTATGCTAGCTACTAGCTCGAGCTAGTTATAGCTCGAGCGGGTAATATGGACGGGATCCCGTCTATATAACCAGCCAATACAATTCAAACACCTGCACAACACACACAATCACTCAGCCCAAAGAACCGTTCACCTAACCCAAGGTTCATAAAGCTTATATATTTAACCAAAGTTACGTACATGACACGCACGTACGGGCAAGCAATCAATTGTTTGGAAGCGCGCGGGTGGGACCTGATATTCAGCTGGGAATGACTACAACAGTAAATAAACACAAGACATATATATACTCTATTAGCCACAACACAACCAGGCTTATATTTAATATGCCACAAATTAATCCCGCATAACAAACACCTAGGTGTTTGTTATGCTAGCTCCGAGCTATTAGCTCGAGCTAGTTATAGCAAGCGATCAAATGTTTGGACGGTATCGCGTCTGCGTCTGTTAACGAAGTCAAAGTCCTCCTGGTAAGAGTCTCTGTTGTCCGAGTTCTTCGATCTTGACTGCATCTTTCGGGAATGTAAACAATGAAACACCGGCTGTGTTGTGTTGCTGACTTCCCTCGCAAAATACTCCGCTTCGCACCGACTTTCTTCTTTGCTTGCTCAGCTTCTTTCTCCATAATGCAATGAACAAATTGCAACAGATTCACCAACATAGATGTCCAGAATACTGTGGAATAATGATGAAAACAGCTATTTCGTATTGGCTTCAATGGAGAAGCCATACCTGTGTTCTACTGGCTACGTCACGCGCATACGTCATCCTCCGAAGGCTTTTTCAACCGGAAGTGTGGCGGGAATATTAAAATTGCACTTTATAAGTTAACCCGGCCGTATTGGCATGTGTTGCAATGTTAAGATTTCATCATTGATATATAAACTATCAGACTGCGTGGTCGCTAGTAGTGGCTTTCAGTAGGCCTTTAACTGTCGCCTGTTGAAAGGTTTCAGGTGCTTTCCTGCCATGTGAACCTTGACTTTTACCAGCATCATTGGGTGCTGTCGTGCTCAGTGGCGTGTGAAAGCCTTCAAACGCAGAGTGACACTGACTTTTTTTTTTAAGTGCCAGGAAAGGCCCGGAAAGTCGAGCTGTCATTGGGATGACGTTTTAAAAATGAACAACTCAGCTTTTGCATATACAACATCCATTTGGAATTATGCAAGCCACTGAAGTTACACTTACGGGCTCTTTATTAGGTACTAGGTAGGGATGTCCGATAATATCGGCCTGCCGATATTATCGGACGATATACGCGTTAAAATGTAATATCGGAAATTATCGGTATCGTTTTTTTAATTATCGGTATCGTTTTTTTTATTTTTTAATTTTTTTTATTAAATCCACATAAAAAACACAAGATACACTTACAATTAATACACCAACCCAAAAAACCTCCCTCCCCCATTTACACTCATTCACACAAAAGGGTTGTTTCTTTCTGTTATTAATATTCTGGTTCCTACATTATATATCAATATATATCAATACAGTCTGCAAGGGATACAGTCCGTAAGCACACATAATTGTGCGTGCTGCTGGTCCACTAATAGTACTAACCTTTAACAGTTAATTTTACTCATTTTCCTTCATTACTAGTTTCTATGTAACTGTTTTTATATTGTTTTACTTTCTTTTTTATTCAAGAAAATGTTTTTAATTTATTTATCTTATTTTACTAATTTTTTTAAAAAAGGACCTTATCTTCACCATACCTGGTTGTCCAAATTAGGCATAATAATGTGTTAATTCCACGACTGCATATATCGGTTGATATCGGTATCGGTTGATAACAGTATCGGTAATTAAAGAGTTGGACAATATCGGAATATCGGATATCGGCAAAAAGCCATTATCGGACATCCCTAGTACTAGGGTGGTTTTGATACCAATATTTTGTTACCGGTATCAAAATGTATTTTGATACTTTTCTAAATAAAGGGGACCACAAAAAATGTCATTATTGGCTTTATTTTAACAAAAAATCTTAGGGTACATGAAACATATGTTTATTATTACAATTTGGTCCTTAAATAAAATAGTGAACATACTAGACAACTTGTCTTTTAGTAGTAAGTAAACAAACAAAGACTCCTAATTAGTCTGCTGACGTATGCAGTAACATATTGTGTCATTTATCATTATATGTTGCCAACTCATTCCAGAGAAGACCAACAACATGACACAAAGAATAGGATGGTCTCGATACCAATATTTTGGTACCGGTACCTGTACCAAAATGTATTTCAATACATTTCTAAATAAAGGGGACCACAAAAAATGGCATTATTGGCTTTATTTTAACAAAAAATCTTAGGGTACATGAAACATATGTTTATTATTGCAATTTAGTCCTCAAATAAAATAGTGAACATACTGGACAACTTGTCTTTTAGTAGTAAGTAAACAAACAAAGACTCCTAATTAGTCTGCTGACGTATGCAGTAACATATGGTGTCATTTATACACCTATTATTTTGTACACAATATAAAAACAAGCTGTAAAAATTTATTATTAATCTGCTTGTTCATTTACTGTTAATATCTGCTTATTTTCTGTTTCAACATGTTCTATCTACACTTCTGTTCAAATGTAATAATCACTTATTCTTCTCTTGTTTGGATACTTCATATTAGTTTTGGATGATACCACAAATTTAGGTATCGATCCGATACCAAGTAGTTACAGGATCATACATTGGTCATATTCAAAGTCCTCATGTGTCCGGGGACATATTTTCTGACTTTATGAATATAATATGAATTAGTAAGTTATGAATGAAGAATCCTTTTGAGCAGAACGCTCAAAAACGCTGTTTTACTTCCGGGTCAAGGCACTAAACGGGAAGTACGTTTTAAACCCGCAGCACCTGCAGTGAGCAAACGTGTCCAAAAGATGGCGCTATAGCACAAACGATAACACACCACTTCAGTGTCTCTGTAGGTGTTCTATGAAAAATATTTGTTGAATGTAAAACATCATGGCCGTTAGCAAAGAAGAATCCATAAATTAGCCGCACCGTTTAGAAAAAGCGTTAGAAAAAAGTAGCGGCTTATAGTCCAGTAAATGCGGTATTTACGGCTGCTGGCGTGAGATAGGAGCGGTTGAAAAAATCCAACATTCATTTATAGTTATGTCGTGTGTTCAAACACTTGAAGTAGTTTTAGTTATATTGTAAAACTTACAAACGTTGCTTGGAGTGATGAATGAGGAATCCATACGAGTAGTGACGCTATGGACGGCTAGAAGACTGAAGAGCAACTCTACTTCCGGTTTTGATTTCCTAAATAGAAGGACACTGCGGCGCCTGCAGTGAGCGAATTCGTCCAAAAGATGGCGACGTAGCACAAACAGTAAAAAAAAAAATTCCCGGTGTATTTGCTTTTTGTTGTTTTTTTATCATTTGTATTGCGGTATAGCTCGGTTGGTAGAGTGGCCGTGCCGGCAACTTGAGGGTTCCGGGTTCGATCCCCGCTTCTGCCAACCTAGTCACTGCCGTTGTGTCCTTGGGCAAGACACTTTACCCACCTGCTCCCAGTGCCACCCACACTGGTTTAAATGGAACTTAGATATTGGGTTTCGCTACGTAAAGCGCTTTGAGTCACTAGAGAAAAGCGCTATATAAATATAATTCAAACAATTCACAATTAAGCTGCCCGCGAAGAAAAATCCACAAGTTAGCTGCACCGTTTTATAGGCGGCAGACTTTAAAGTGTAAGAAAAAAGTAGCGGCTTACAGTACGGTGTGTTGATCTTTAGCTGTAAGATGACCGGATGTTTTGTCCGGATCTTAAGGTGCAAAGGTCACTAACCCGCTGGAAAGCGACAAGGCTTGACACTGCGGCTTTGTTTGGTCGGATGATTATTGTGCCGGTTATATTCCCATAATCACAAGTAGTTGTAGAAGTTCTTTAGAAGAAGTTCAAACCCATGAACCAGAACAATATGCAGAATTGTGCCTGTGTCTTAGCGCTATATCAGTGTTTTTCAACCACTAGTGTGCCGTGAGATACCGTCTGGTGTGCCGTGGGAGATTATCTAATTTCACCTATTTGGGTTAAAAATATTTTTGGCAAAGCAGTAATTATAGTCTGCAAATGATGTGTTGTTGTTGAGTGTCGGTGCTGTCTAGAGCTCGGCAGAGTAACCGTGTAATACTCTTCCATATCAGTAGGTGGCAGCCGGTAGCTAATTGCTTTGTCGATGTCGGAAACAGCGGGAGGCAGGGTGCAGGTAAAAAGGCGTCTAATGCTTAAACCAAAAATAAACAACAGGTGAGTGCAGCTAAGAAAAGGCATGGAAGCTTAGGGAAGGCTATGCAGAACGAAACTAAAACTGAACTGGCTGCAAAGGAAACAAAAACAGAATGCTGGACGACAGCAAAGACTTACTGCGGAGCAAAGACAATGTACATCCGAACATGACATGACAATCAACAATGTCCCCACAAAGAAGGATAAAAACCACTGAAATATTCTTTGATAGCTAAAACAAAGTAGATGCGGGAAATATCGCTCAAAGGAAGACATGAAACTGCTACAGGAAAATACCAAAAAAAGAGAAAAAGCCACCAAAATAGGAGCGCAAGACAAGAAGTAAAACACTACACACAGGAAAACAGCAAAACACTCTAAATAAGTCAGGGTGTGATGTGACAGGTGGTGACAGTACACCTACTTTGAGACAAGAGCTATATTGATGCATGCTTTAAAGTCATATCCAACAATTGCGACAACGACTTTTTACTGTCAACTGAGTTTTGTTTTTTACTGATTTCTGCTGGTGGTGTGCCTCCGCATTTTTTCAACGCAAAAAATGTGCCTCGGCTCAAAAAAGGTTGAAAAACACTGCTGTATATTAGACTTAGACTTAGACTTAGACAAACTTTAATGATCCACAAGGGAAATTGTTCAACACAGTAGCTCAGTTACAATGACGGAAAGGACAATGCAGGTATAAATAGACTAATAGAGCTATAAGAAAAAATTAAAAAAATCTAACATATATACGAATATATTATATATTACATTGGTACTTCAGTTGTTAGTAATCGGTTTCAAAATGTCAAATGAAAACTGATGCAAAGAAATATTGACAAGGTCAAATATATACAGTAAGTGAATGAAATGCATAAATAAACAATTAGAGAAGAACTGCACTTTTTGGGGGGGGATTTTGCCCATCATTCACAATCCTTATGGGATTTAAGAACACATGCCTTTCTCTTTCCTGTGCGTTCTAAATAGTGAAAAATGGCTAGTAAGAAGCGGTTAACAATGCATGTAACGGGGATACAATCTATTCTCCAAAAACCTGCACAATTGTTTTATTTATCGCACATGTTGTGAGTAGGTATCCAATGTAAGTAACAGGCACATTCATAACATGTAATATTTTACAGTATTTCTTTCATTTTAAATAGAGATGTCTGATAATATCGGAATGCCGATATTATCGGCCGATAAATGCTTTAAAATGTAATATCGGAAATTATCGGTATCGGTTTCAAAAAGTAAAATGTATGACTTTTTAAAACGCCGCTGTGTACACGGACGTAGGGAGAAGTACAGAGTGCCAATAAACCTTAAAGGCACTGCCTTTGCGTGCCGGGCCAATCACATAATATCTACGGCTTTTCACACACACAAGCGAATGCCATGCATACTTGGTCAACAGCCATACAGGTCACACTGAGGGTGACGTATAAACAACTTTAACACTGTTACAAATATGCGCCACACTGTGAACCCACACCAAACAAGAAGGACAAACACATTTCGGGAGAACATCCGCACCGTAACACAACAGAACAAATACCCAGAACCCCTTGCAGCACTAACTCTTCCGGGACGCTACAATATAACCCCCACCTCAACCTCCTCATGCTCTCTCAGGGAGAGCATGTCCCAAATTCCAAGCTGCTGTTTTGAGGCATGTTAAAAAAAAATAATGCACTTTGTGACTTCAATAATAAATATGGCAGTGCCATGTTGGCATTTTTTTCCATAACTTGAGTTGATTTATTTTGGAAAACCTTGTTACATTGTTTAATGCATCCAGCGGGGCATCACAACAAAATTAGGCATAATAATGTGTTAATTCCACCACTGTATATATCGGTATATATCCCCTCCATGTTCAAACTGCTTCCACAGTGGAGTGTTTTAAGTCTCGTCTTAAGACCCACTTTTATTCTTTGGCTTTTAACACTACGTGAGTTGTGTGGTCTTCTGTCCTCTGTTGTCCTGTGTGTTTTTTATAAATTTTGATGTCTATTTTACTGTTTAAATTGGTTTTACCCTTTAAAATCGTTTTTAATCATATTTATTTTTTATATTGTCTCTGTATTGGTTTTCTATTCATTTATTCTTTGTTTTTATTCAGTCATTGGTGTAGCACAGGGGTCACCAACGCGGTGCACGCGGGCACCAGGTAGCCCGTAAGGACCAGATGAGTAGCCCGCTGGCCTGTTCTAAAAATAGCTCAAATAGCAGCACTTACCAGTGAGCTGCCTCTATTTTTTAAATTGTATTTATTTACTAGCAAGCTGGTCTCGCTTTGCCTGACATTTTTAATTCTAAGAGAGACAAAACTCAAATAGAATTTGAAAATCCAAGAAAATATTTTAAAGACTTGGTCTTCACTTGTTTAAATAAATTCATTCATTTTTTTACTTTGCTTCTTATAACTTTCAGAAAGACAATTTTAGAGAAAAAATACAACCTTAAAAATGATTTTAGGATTTTTAAACACATATCTTTTTACCTTTTGAATTCCTTCTTCTTCTTTCCTGACAATTTAAATCGATGTTCAAGTAAAAAAAAATGTTTTATTGTAAAGAATAATAAATACATTTTAAATTAATTCTTCATTTTAGCTTCTGTTTTTTCGACGAAGAATATTTGTGTAATATTTCTTCAAACTTATTATGATTAAAATTTTAAAAAAAATATTCTGGCAAATCTAGAAAATCTGTAGAATCAAATTTAAATCTTATTTCAAAGTCTTTTGAATTTCTTTTAAAAATTTTGTTCTGGAAAATCTAGAAGAAATAATGATTTGTCTTTGTTAGAAATATAGCTTGGTCCAATTTGTTATATATATTTTAACAAAGTGCAGATCGGATTTTAACCTATTTAAAACATGTCATCAAAATTCTAAAATTAATCTTAATCAGGAAAAATTACTAATGATGTTCCATAAATTATTTTTTTTATTTTTTCGAAAAGATTCGAATTTGCTAGTTTTTCTCTTCTTTTTTTCGGTTGAATTTTGAATTTTAAAGAGTCGAAATTGAAGATAAACTATGTTTCAAAATTTAATTGTCATTTTTTTCGTGTTTTCTCCTCTTTTAAACCATTCAATTAAGTGTAAATATCATTAATTATTAATAATAACATAGAGTTAAAGGTAAATTGAGCAAATTGGCTATTTCTGGCAATTTATTTAAGTGTGTATCAAACTGGTAGCCCTTCGCATTAATCACTACCCAAGAAGTAGCTCTTGCTTTCAAAAAGGTTGGTGACCCCTGGTGTAGCATAATATTGTTTTTAATATTGTTTTTAACATGGCTGTGCAGCACTTAGGAAACATTCTTGTTGTGTAAATGTGCTATATAAATAAAGTGGATTGGATTGGTATCGGTTGATATCGGAATTGGTAATTAAGTCATGAAACTGGAAAAAACAAGAAAAGTGCACTTGTTATTAGTGAGAATATACTTATTTTAAGGTATTTTGGGGTTTATTGAGGTTAGCTCATTTTACTTGTTTTGGAAAGTCTTGACAAGCCACATTTTCTTGTTCTATTGGCAGATAATTTTGCTTAGTTCAAGTAAAATACCCCTCATTTTTGTACATTTGTTTCTTGTTTTTGAACACTGACTTTTTGCAGTGTGGGGCATACAAAAACCAAGGTGGTACTGTATTCATATTACAGGAGCCGTAAAAGAACGATTTGAGTTTGTATTATTATGATTCTGAATCGATTCATAAGTTTCAAGAATCGATTTTGAAAAATACGTTTTTTTAGAGCAGGGGTCACCAACGCGGTGCCCGCGGGCACCAAGTAGCCCGTAAGGACCAGATGAGTAGCCTGCTGGCCTGTTCTAAAAATAGCTCAAATAGCAGCACTTACCAGTTAGCTGCCTCTATTTTTTAAATTGTATTCATTTACTAGCAAGCTGGTCTCGCTTTGCCCGACATTTTTGATTCTAAGAGAGACAAAACTCAAATAGAATTTGAAAATCCAAGAAAATATTTTAAAGACTTGGTCTTCACTTGTTTAAATAAATTCATTACTTTTTTTACTTTGCTTCTTATAACTTTCAGAAAGACAATTTTAGAGAAAAAACTACAACCTTAAAAATGATTTTAGGATTTTTAAACACATATACCTTTTTTACCTTTTAAATTCCTTCCTCTTCTTTCCTGACAATTGAAATCAATGTTCAAGTAAATTTATTTTTTTTATTGTAAAGAATAATAAATACATTTTAATTTAATTCTTCATTTTAGCTTCTGTTTTTTCGACGAAGAATATTTGTGCAATATTTCTTCAAACTTATTATGATTAAAATTCAAAAAAATTATTCTGGCAAATCTAGAAAATCTGTAGAATCTAATTTAAATCTTATTTCAAAGTCTTTTGAATTTCTTTTTAAAAAAAATTGTTATGGAAAATCTAGAAGAAATAATGATTTGTCTTTGTTAGAAATATAGCTTGGTCCAATTTGTTATATATTCTAACAAAGTGCCGATTGGATTTTAACCTATTTAAAACATGTCATCAAAATTCTAAAATTAATCTTAATCAGGAAAAATGACTAATGATGTTCCATAAATAATTTTTTTAATTTTTCCAAAAAGATTCGAATTAGCTAGTTTTTCTCTTCTTTTTTTCCGTTGAATTTTGAATTTTAAAGAGTCGAAATTGAAGATAAATTATGTTTCAAAATTTAATTGTAATTATTTTCGTGTTTTCTCCTCTTTTAAACCGTTCAATTAAGTGTAAATATCATTAATTATTAATAATAACATAGAGTTAAAGGTAAATTGAGCAAATTGGCTATTTCTGGCAATTTATTTAAGTGTGTATCAAACTGGTAGCCCTTCGCATTAATCAGTACCCAAGAAGTAGCTCTTGCTTTCAAAAAGGTTGGTGACCCCTGTTTTAGACCATCTAAATGTCATACGCCAGCAGCTTGACCTGTTTTGGAAAGGTTTTAATATATTTTATATATCTAATTATACATTGTGAGGATGAGTTCCTATCAAGAATCTGAATTGAATCCTCAGCCTAGGAATCGGAATGGAAATGAATGGTGAGTTGTACTTTGCATCTATAATATCCTGACTGTGTGTGTGTCCTTCAGGACTTTCTGGATGGAGCGGATTTGAGCCACCGCTGTGACTTCCAGGAGAACCTGCTCAGCAGAGGCTGTGGACCCGAGTTCACGGAGCGCTCAAAGGTCCAAGTGGAGGTCGACGCTACCACAAGCGGCACGCAAGTGTCGCCGCGAGACATCAGCGTCGCGCTCACGCCAGGTACGCCCAACAGCCACATGAAAGAACTTGTGAGGAGTAACGATGTGTGCGGGACTGTAGGTTCAGACGCCAGCTTCATGGTGGCTGTGAAGCAGCTGCCACGTTACCCAGTGGATCTTTACTACCTGGTGGATGTCTCCGCATCCATGCAAGAAAACCTCGATCATGTAAGTTGGCATCGTCGACGTTTAATGACTGAGTGGATGAGGCAGTGATTCCCAACCTTGTTATTTCATTTACTAGAACAGATTGTGATTCTGTAGTGCGTCTAGACCAGGGGTCACCAACCTTTTTGAAAGCAAGAGCTACTTCTTGGGTAGTGATTAATGCGAAGGGCTACCAGTTTGATACACACTTAAATAAATTGCCAGAAATAGCCAATTTGCTCATTTTACCTTTAACTCTATGTTATTATTAATAATTAATTATATTTACACTTAATTGAACGGTTTAAAAGAAGACAAAACACGAAAAAAATGACAATTACATTTTGAAACATAGTTTATCTTCAATTTCGACTCTTTAAAATTCAAAATTCAACCGAAAAAAAGAAGAGAAAAACTAGCTCATTCCAATCTTTTTGAAAAAATAAAAAAAATAATTTATGGAACATCATAAGTAATTCTTCCTGATTAAGATTAATTTTAGAATTTTGATGACATGTTTTAAATAGGTTAAAATCCAATCTGCACTTTGTTAGAATATATAACAATTGGACCAAGCTATATTTCTAACAAAGACAAATCATTATTTCTTCTAGATTTTCCAGAACAAACATTTTAAAAGAAATTCAAAAGACTTTGAAATAAGATTTAAATTTGATTCTACAGATTTTCTAGATTTGCCAAAATATTTTTTTTGAATTTTAATCATAATAAGTTTGAAGAAATATTTTACAAATATTCTTCGTCGAAAAAACAGAAGCTAAAATGAAGAATTAAATTAAAATGTATTTCTTATTCTTTACAATAAAAAAAAAAAAATTTACTTGAACATTGATTTAAATTGTCAGGAAAGAAGAGGAAGGAATTTAAAAGGTAAAAAGGTATATGTGTTTAAAAATCCTAAAATAATTTTTAAGATTGTATTTTTTCTCTAAAATTGTCTTTCTGAAAGTTATAAGAAGCAAAGTAAAAAAATTAATGAATTTATTCAAACAAGTGAAGACCAAGTCTTTAAAATATTTTCTTGGATTTTCAAATTCTATTTGAGTTTTGTCTCTCTTAGAATTAAAAATGTCGGGCAAAGCGAGACCAGCTTGCTAGTAAATAAATAAAATTTAAAAAATAGAGTCAGCTCACTGGTAAGTGCTGCTATTTGAGCTATTTTTAGAACAGGCCAGCGGGCTACTCATCTGGTCCTTACGGACTACCTGGTGCCCGCGGGCACCGCGTTGGTGACCCCTGGTCTAGAACAATCCCGATGGTTCTTTTCCTCTTTGGTCCGGAGGACACGACGTCCGCAGTTTCCAAAAACTATTTGAAATGTGGACTGATCAGACCACAGAACACTTTTCTACTTTGCATCAGTCCATCTTAGATGAGCTCGGGCCCAGCGAAGCCGGCGGCGTCTCTGGGTGTTGTTGACAAATGGCTTTGGCTTTGAATAGTAGAGTTTTAACTTGCGCTTAAAGATGTAGCGACCAACTGTAGTTACTGACAGTGGTTTTCTGAAGTGTTCCTGAGCCCATGTGGTGATATCCTTTACACACTGATGTCGCTTTTTGATCGAAGGTCACGGGCATTTAATGTTACATGCAGTGATTTCTCAGGATTCTATGAACCTTTTGATGATATTACGGAGCGTAGATGGTGAAATCCCTAAATTCCTTGCAATAGCTGGTTGAGAAATGTTGTTCCTAAACTGTTGGACAATTTGCTGACGCATTTGTTGACAAAGTGGTGACCCTCGCCCCATCCTTGTTTGTGAATGACTGAGCATTTCATGGAAGTTGCTTTTATACCCAATCATGGCACCCACCTGTTCCCAATTTGCCCGTTCACCTGTGGGATGTTCCAAATAAGTGTTTGATGAGCATTCCTCCACTTTCTCAGTCTTTTTTGCCACTTGTGCCAGCTTTTTTTGAAAGATGTTGCAGGCATCACATTCCAAATGAGCGAATATTTGCAAAAAATAACAAAGTTTTCCAGTTCAAACGTTAAGTATCTTGTCTTTGCAGTCTATTCATACTAGAGATGTCCCGATCCAGGTTTTTGCACTTCCGATCCGATACCGATACTGACCGATACTGGCCTATCCGAGCATGTATTAAAGTTTAAAGTTATTTAGCCTACTTAGTTGTCACAATCATGTTGAAAATGGTTTTAGTACTCTTGATAACAACTAGCCAGCTGAATTAGGGGAGTTTGAATAATACACAATGGTTGGTAACAAGAAACTGACCTGTTTATTCAAGGATAAACACAAAATGGACAAAATTATACATGACAAACAGAAATGGCCTCATTGAACTAGGGCTGGGCGATATGGCCTTTTTTTTAATATTGCGATATTTTAAGGCCATATTGCGATACACGATATATATATCTCGAATGAACACTTGATGCATATAATCACAGCAGTATGATGTTTCTATGTGTTTTGATTGATTGATTGAGACTTTTATTAGTAGGTTGCACAGTGAAGTACATATTCCGTACAATTGACCACTAAATGGTAACACCCGGATAAGTTTTTCAACTTGTTTAAGTCGGGGTCCACTTAAATTGATTCATGATACAGATATATACTATCATTTGAATTGAAGTATTTATTTCAAACCTGCACAGTACAACAAAACCTTTTTTTTTTTTTTTTTTTTACATTTTGGCAGAGACATTTATGCAAGGCTTGAAAAGGGGTTGGATGAAGCAGATGCTTATAATATCCCAGCCCCTCTCACTCATTCCACATTTAACATAAACAATATAATACAAGAACAATACTATACAAACAAAAACAAGAAAAGCTCCTGTACACTAACAATACAATAGTACCACTGTTACTTTGAGACAAGACAAGACGAGACAAAACACACACACACACACACACACACACACACACACACACACAGGCCCAAACACTCTCTGACCATACACCTCTCTCCCATCGCTCTGTGCTGAGGGCATCACTCTCTTTCCTCCTCGTACTTCTTCAGTACTTCTTTTTTAAATAGTCTTTTAAATTGAATCATGTTAGAACACGTTTTTAACTCTTCCCCTAAGTCGTTCCACAGACTGACTCCACGCACTGAAATGCACATTGACTTTAAAGTTGTTCTAAATTTAGGCAAATATAATTTGTTGTTTCCTCTTAGACTGTACCTATGGTGAGCATCTCTATCCTGGAGTAGGTTCTGTATATTGGATGGTAGAGAGTTTTGGGATGCCCTAAACATAATTTGAGCAGTTTTAAATTTGATGACATCGTGCAGTTTAAGTTGCTTTAACTCCACGAATAGTGGATTTGAATGATGTCTGTAGTGAACATTGGACACAATCCTAATGGCCTTTTTCTGCAGAGTGACTAAAGGCTGTAGATGGGATTTATAACAATTTCCCCAGACTTCAACACAATAATTTAAATACGACATAATAAATGAATGGTACAATAACAGCAGAGCATTGGTGTTCAATAAATGACATGATCTCCTCATCATTCCAACGCATTTAGCAACCTTTGTCCTCAAGTAACTTATATGAGGCTTCCATGATATATTTTCCATCTATTACCACTCCTAAGAATGAATTTTGTTGAACATAATCTATTGGTGTATCACCAATAACAATCCTGATGGGTATATTACTTTTTCGATTGCTAAAGAGCATGATTTTGGTCTTCTTTACATTCAGAGACAATTTGTTGGTATTAAACCAAGTTTTTAACTTCATCATCTCCACAGTTACAGAGGCCAGAAGTTGCTTCATGTCGTCACCTGCACATGTAATGGTTGTATCGTCAGCAAAGAGGATGAACTCCAGCAGTGTTGATACTTTACATATTTCATTGATATACATTATAAATAGTGTGGGTCCTAGTATGGACCCCTGGGGTCCATACTAGGATCCATCAGATATATACTATCATCATAATACAGTCATCACACAAGATAATCACATTGAATTATTTACATTATTTATAATCCGGGGTGTGGAGGGGGGTGCCGGATGTAAGTGTCAAAAAGACAGCCAAAAGAGTTTGATATGAGAATAAATCTAAAGTTAAAATATAGGGTAGAAATGCACCCATTTGCAGGAAATGTAGTCTTGATTTTCTATTTTTTCTTTCAAGGCTTGCATGTCTTCATTAAAACATTCTTCTTCATACTGCATTAATATATGCTACTTTTAAACTTTCATGCAGAGAAGGACTGAAACTTTAAAAAAAAAATCACTAATTTTTTCATACGGTGTTGATGTGGACATTTTTGCCTCGGCATTTTGTTGGTGTGGGCGTGTGGCACCGAATGGAGATAAGCGTCTCGACAGACGTTACAATATTTGAACAACGATGACGAAAACTGTTTCTTCTGTTGTGTCAGTGTGTCGAAAATTGTTATGCGCTTATTTTTTTATTTGATTTTGTGCGTGGCATAGAATGGCTATGCGCAGAGGACGCTTGAGCAGTGCGCAATTGCACAGGCGCGCACCTTAGACGGAACGTTGCTCGCACAGCTGCGCTAGCATCACAGCTAACTTTAGCCGTGCTGCTACCTCTCTGCTCGGGGAGGGCGTATACGTATGTGACGTATGGCGTGTGTAAGAAGGTGCGCTTGCTGTCTGTGAGAGGGAGACACAGAAAAGAGTGAGAAGAGCCTGTCGTGTAATGCCAGCAGCGAAAAGCAACTGCGTTAGAATCCACAGACCTGTGGATGTGTTGGAGGTGTGCTGGAAAATGCGGAACGGAAATTAGGGAGCAGCAGAAAAGTGGAATGTATTATTTAAATCGGTGCGTTGGAAAACACGGACCGGAGTTTGTTTTTTTTGTAAACTGGATCTGGATCAGCATTTTCCCATGCCTTGCCGATACGCATTTTTTGGCAAATATCGGCGGCCGATCAGATCCAAATATCGGATCGGGACATCCCTAATTCATACCAATACTAACTTTATTTATAAAGCCCTTTAAAAACAACCACAGTTGAAGAACAGAGGGCTGCACACCACAAAAGAAATACAGGCAAGGACAGACTAAAAAAATAACATTTAAAACAGAGGTAAAATAAACATTGAAAAAGCAAATACAAATTATCTTAAGAACAATCTGCTAGATAAAAGCAGTTAAAAAGTTAAAAACAGTTTAAAGTCTCATGCTGGGTTAAAAGCCAGTGAATAAAAATGGGTTTTAAGAAGAGTCTTAAAAGTAGCCAAAGAAGGGGCCTGTCTCACATGGCGAGGGAGATCGTTCCAGAGTTTGGGACCCGCAACAGAGAAGGCTTTGTCCCCTCTGACCTTGCGCTTTGATTTGGGTACCTGCAACCTATATTCAATTGAATATAGGTTGAAAAGGATTTGCAAATCATTGTATTCTGTTTTTATTTACCATTTACACAACGTGTCAACTTCACTGCTTCTGGGGATTGTACATACACTACCGTTCAAAAGTTTGGGGTCACCCAAACAATTTTGTGGAATAGCCTTCATTTCTAAGAACAAGAATAAGACCGTCGAGTTTCAGATGAAAGTTCTCTTTTTCTGGCCATTTTGAGCGTTTAATTGACCCCACAAATGTGATGCTCCAGAAACTCAATCTGCTCAAAGGAAGGTCAGTTTTGTAGCTTCTGTAACGAGCTATACTGTTTTCAGATGTGTGAACATGATTGCACAAGGGTTTTCTAATCATCAATTAGCCTTCTGAGCCAATGAGCAAACACATTGTACCATTAGAACACTGGAGTGATAGTTGCTGGAAATGGGCCTCTATACACCTATGTAGATATTGCACCAAAGACCAGACATTTGCAGCTAGAATAGTCATTTACCACATTAGCAATGTATAGCGTGTATTACTTTAAAGTTAACACTAGTTTAAAGTTATCTTCATTGAAAAGTACAGTGCTTTTCCTTCAAAAATAATAATCATAATGTCCTCTGTTGTCCTCTTTTTTTAATAAATTTTGATGTCTATTTTACTGTTTTAATTGGTCTTTCCCTTTTAAAATCGTTTTAATCATATTTATTTCTTATATTGTTTCTGTATTGGTTTTCTATTCATTTATTCTTTGTTTTTATTCAGTCATTGGTGTAGCATAATATTGTTTTTAATATCGTTTTTAATATTGTTTTTAATATTGTTTTTAACATGGCTGTGCAGCACTTTGGAAACA
>NC_084750.1:16369355-16424355 GCF_033978785.1 Entelurus aequoreus | reverse complement strand
AACATGTTTTATCACGAAAACACTTTATTTAATGAAAACATGGCAACTAACAAAAAAACATGGTATTTAATTAAAACATATTTAACGAAAACATGTTTTTTTTAACAAAAACATCATATTTAACGAAAACATGGTTTTTAACGGAAACTCTGTATTTAACAGAAACATGGTCTTTAACAAAAACATGTTTTTTCACAAAAACACGTTATTTAATTAAACATTTTTTTGACAAAAACATGTTTAGTAAAAAATTTTTTTAACAAAAACAGGTTTTCTCACGAAAACATTATTTAATGAAATATTTGTTTGACAAAAACATGTTTAATAAAAAAAAAGTTTTACAAAAACATGTTTTATCACGAAAACACGTTATTAATGAAAACATGTTTAATAAAAAAAATGCTTTCACAAAAAAAATGTTTTCACAAAAACATGTTATTTAATGAAAACATGTTTTATCACAAAAAACATGTTTTATCACGAAAACACTTTATTTAATGAAAACATGGTAACTAACAAAAAAACATGGTATTTAATGAAAACATATTTTACGAAAACATGTTTTTTTTAACAAAAACATCATATTTAACGAAAACATGGTTTTTAACGAAAACATGGTTTTTAACGGAAACATGGTATTTAACAGAAACATGGTCTTTAACAAAAAAAAATTTTTTCACAAAAACACGTTATTTAATGAAACATTTTTTTGACAAACATGTTTAACAAAATTTTTTTTAACAAAAACATGTTTTATCACGAAAAAGTTATTTAATGAATAATTTTTTTGACAAAAACATGTTTTATCACGAAAACGTTATTTAATGAATAATTTTTTTGACAAAAACATGTTTAATAAAAAATGTTTTAACAAAAACATGTTTTATCACGAAAACGTTATTTAATGAATATTTTTTTTGACAAAAACAGGTTTTATCACGAAAACGTTATTTAATGAATAATTTTTTGACAAAAACATGTTTAATAAAAAAAAAGTTTTACAAAAACATGTTTTATCACGAAAACACATTATTAATGAAAACATGTTTAATAAAAAAAAATGCTTTCACAAAAAAAAAAAATGTTTTTCACAAAAGCATGTTATTTAATGAAAACATGTTTTATCACAAAAAACATGTTTTATCACGAAAACACTTTATTTAATGAAAACATGGTAACTAACAAAAAAACATGGTATTTAATGAAAACATATTTAACGAAAACATGTTTTTTTTTAACAAAAACATCATATTTAACGAAAACATGGTTTTTAACGGAAACATGGTCTTTAACGAAAACATGTTATTTAATGAAAAAATGTTTTAACAAAAACCGGTTTGATAAAAAAAATCTTTTAACAAAAACATGTTTTATGACGAACACACTTTAATGAGAACATGGTAATTAACAAAAAACATGGTATTTATCGAAAACATGGTATTAAACGAAAACATGTTTTGTAACGAAAAAATGTGCTAACTGTTAGCATTGCTATCTTATTTCCCTAACTTTGCATGCATTCACGTTAGAATCATATAGGTTGGTACTTAACACGTATTAGCATGCTAGCTTTTTAAGCTCATTTTGCAGCTATGCAGCTTCGAGTCACATATTTTGTCACTTGACACTTTGCAGTACATGTTAGCATTTCACTTCGGCTTGGGCTTTTCACGAGCATTTTTTGCATTTTCTACTTTCTAGTGCAATTCTTTCCCTCGTCCAAGTTGTTAGATTGCAGCTTGTTGATGTTTGCTTTTATTTTCAACTCCAATATATACTTTTTGAAGAGTTCACAAAGTTGATGGTCCAATCCCCGGCTAGGGAGGCCTTTATTGTGGGAGAATAGTGGAGTGGCATTCTGACTCAGCGCTGGATAGCGCCATTGGAATTCCACTTGGTAATAACAGCCTGGCTTGGCTATGACTGACACACACTCACCACGCGCGCACACACACACACACACACACACACTCACAGTGGCAACAGTTCATAATATGACTGCAGGGGGTCTGTGAGTCATGGCGTGCAGGGGGCAGGGGGCAAGGGGGGGTCCTGACTGAGTAACACAGACTGCAAGGAAACACCGCACATGGCTCCAGAAATAGACTCTCCATTATGTCATGCCTATCTTATTAGCTCGCTGACTTTCCTTAAATAAAAACTCACAGACCCCCTTCTTCTCCCAGTCTATGACACAGACAAACATGGGGGGGCTTTGTGACTCGTGGAAGAACTTTTTTTTCTTTCCCGTGGGAGCCACAAAGGCACTTGGATTTTCCATGTTTCTCTGCATGTTGTTGCTGACTAGTGAGCTCCAGAAAATAATATTATTGCAGCACACGCCCCCCCTCCCCTAAAACATGTGTAACATTCAGTCTAAAAAGAAAGGCAAATAAATATGCACGGAAACCCTAATATCGATACATTTAGGACTGATTCATCCAACAAATACGCAAAAGTTCAAGCAAATTCAAATAGCATGAAAGTACAATATCTCAAATCTGCATCATAATGCAACAGAAACCTAATTAATGTCACATTTCTACTAATAATAATAATAATAATAAACTAATAATAAACTGTTTCTTAACCATAACCTACTGTTGGGCTGCCAAAAATATCTGTTCCTCAGCTGTGGTCTGTATGGGTTGTAATACACTTTCCCACCACTTGTGGCAGTAATGACAATAACAAACAAACAGAAGAAGGTGAGCTTAGTCATAGAGAAGTTTCTGAAGCGCAGAAAATATGAATAAAGTGGTGAAGCTGTATTTTCATTTGCACTTACACTTGGGTGACGGAAACAATACTTAAACATGTTATTTAACCAAAACAGGAAACATGTTACTTAACAAAAACACGTTATTTAACTAAAACATTTAACTAAAAGATGGTATTTAACGGAACACGTTATTTGATGAAAACATGGCATTTAACAAAAACGTGGTATTCAACTAAAACATGGTATTGAACGAGAAACTTTATGTAATTAAAACATGGTAATGAACAAAAAACGAAAACATGTTATATAATGAAAACATGTTTTTTAACGATAACATAGTATTTAACGGAAACATGGTATTTCACGAAAAAAACATGGTATTTTTTAATGAAAACACGGTATTTAACAAAAACATAGTATTTAACGGAAACATGGTATTTAACAAAACATAATGAATGAAAACATGTTTTTTCACGAAAACATGGTATTTAATAAAAAACATGGTATTTAATGAGATTTTTTAACAAAAACATGTCAAATGTTTTTAAATGTTTACGAGAACATATTTAACGACAACATGGTATTTGATGAAAACATGTTTTCATTAAATAACACGGTATTTATCAATAAAAATGTTTAATAAAAACATGGTATTTAATGAATTTTTTTTTAACAAAAACATGTTTAATAAAAAATGTTTTTAAATGTTTACGAAAATGTAATATTTAACGAAAACATTGTATTTGATGAAAACATGTATTAACAAAAACAGTATTTAACGGAAACATGGTATTAATGAAAACATGTTATTAATGAAACATTTTTTTATACAAAAACATGTTAAATACAATTTTTTTTTATACAAAAACATGTTAAATAAAAACTTTTTTTATACAAAAACATGTTTAATAAAAACATTTTTTATACAAAAACATGTTTAATAAAAACATTTTTTTATACAAAAACATGTTTAATAAAAACATTTTTTTATACAAAAACATGTTTAATAAAAACATTTTTTATACAAAAACATGTTTAATAAAAACATTTTTTAATATACAAAAACATGTTTAATAAAAACATTTTTTTATACAAAAACATGTTTAGTAAAAACTTTTATACAAAAACATGTTTAATAAAAACATTTTTTTATACAAAAACATGTTTAATAAAAACTTTTTTATACAAAAACATGTTTAATAAAAACATTTTTTTATACAAAAACATGTTTAATAAAAATATATTTTTGAAAAAAAACATGTTTAATAAAAATATTTTTTTATACAAAAACATGTTTAATAAAAACATTTTTTTATACAAAAACAAGTAAAATAAAAACATTTTTTTATACAAAAACAAGTTAAATAAAAACATTTTTTTATATAAAAACATGTTTTTGTACAAAAACAGGTTTTTAATGAAAACATGGTATTTAACGAAAACATGGTGTTTAATGAAAACATGTTTTCATTAAATAACATGTTATTTAACTTTAACATGTTATTTAATGAAAACATGTTATTTACCAAAACATGTTATTAATGAACATTTTTTTTCACAAAAACATGTTTTTAATGAAAACATGTTATTTACAAAAACATGAACCTTTTTTTTTTTTTTCACAAAAATATGTTTAATAAAATACTTTTAATGAAAACATGGTTTCATTAAATAACATGTTATTTAACAAAAACATGTTGTTTAACGAAAACATGTTATTTATTGAAAACATGTTGACAAAAACATGTTATCAATTAAACATTTTTTTCACAAAAATATGTTTAATAAAAACATTTTTCTACAAAAATATGTTTTTAATGAAAACATGGTATTTAATGAAAACATGTTTTCATTAAATAACATATTTAATAAAAACATGTTATTTAATGAAAACATGTTATTTAATGAAAACATGTTATTTAATGAAAACATGGCATTTAATTAAAAAAAAACATGTTATATAACAAAAACATAGTATTTATTAAAAACATGTTATTTATGTCATGTTATTGTCACCTCAGAGAGCCGTGGGTTGGCGTCCGGAGGCCAAACGTCTGTTGCTCCTGATGACCGACCAGCCGTCCCACCTGGCCCTGGACAGCCGCCTGGCGGGTATCGTGGTTCCGCATGACGGCCTGTGTCACCTGGAAGACAACATCTACACAGGCAGCACCAGGATGGTGGGTGCAGCGAAGAAGCAAACAGGAGTAAATATTCTGTACGCGGCAAATGGGTCAAATCTGCTGTGGTGGCGTTTTTACCTTCAGGACCACCCGAGTCTGGGCCAGCTGTCTGAGAAACTGCTGGAAAACCACATCCACTCCATCTTTGCTGTGGAGAAACAACAGTACCAGTGGTATCAGGTAATCTATTTCATAGTTCTTTTTTTATCGATGTTATCAGGTAATCCAACATCTAAATACACTCCTACCTCAACTTACAAGCTACATTGGCTCTGTGACGGAGCTCTTAACTCCAAACACTTGTATCTCAAGTCAACGTCTCCCTTTGAAATGACTTGACATCAATTTGAAATCAAGCATTTTAAAACAGCGCTATTTTGAAAATAAAAACGTAAGTTTTCGATAAAAAATATTGCATGAAAATAAATACAATAGAACATAGTACTAACGAGGACAGTAGTTTTATGAAGAGATGGGACTTCTGTGGTATCTCCTTCCAGCTGATTATCTGTCAAACACACCATCAGCAGCTTTGTCATATTTTCATGGATAAATGTCCGCCATTTGGATATCATTTCAGCATCCTTGGCTGGCGTTCAGTTTGGTGCAGATGCTCCAACCTCTTCGCCAAGTTGGCAACACGCTCTGTCATGTTTTTGATGATTTATTTTTTTAATTAAATGAATATCGACTCCTTCTCAGCACTGTCCATCACACCCACTTTCTTAAATAAAGTTACGTCCATAGCATGCTATTGTTACCCCATTAGTATGCTAACATTAGCGTGCTAGCTTTTTTTTTTTTTAAATTTTTTTAGCAAACTTTGCAAGCATACACCTCAGAGTCATGTAATAATAATAATAATAATAATATATTTTATTTGTAAAAAGCACTTTACATTGAGTAAACAACCTCAAAGTGCTAAAGTGTATTAAAAAATAAAAAATAAAAAAATAAAAAGATAATAAAAAATAAATAAAAGTAAAAACTGGAACAGCCAAATAGCTAAAACTAGTATGCATATATCAAAAAAAAAAAAGGCTTTTTTAAAAAGAAGGGTTTTTAAGCCTTTTTTAAAAGCATCCACAGTCTGTGGTGCCTTTAGGTGGTCAGGGAGAGTGTTCCACTGACTGGGAGTGGCGGTTGTAGGTTGGTAATTGACCAATGCTAACAGTTAGCATGCTAATTTTATAGGTATACACCTCACAGTCATGTAATTTGTTAGTTGATACATGTAAACTGTTAACATGCTAGCTTTTTTCAACTAACTTTACAGGTATACACCTTAGAGTCATATAAATTGGTATTTCACGCGTCAACTGTTAGCATGCTAACATTAACATGCAAGTTTTTTTTAAGTAACATTGCAAGTCTGCACCTCAAGAGTCATACAAGTTGGTACTTGACACACGTTAATTGTTAGCATGCTAGCTTTTTAAATCGAATTGTTCTGGTACATACCTCACTATCATAATTTGGTAGTTGACACATGCTAACTGTTAGCATGCTAACTTGAATGTCGTCGACTCCTTTTTCTAAGCACTGTCCATCACACCCACTTTCTTAAATAAAGTTATGTCCATCTCTAATAGTGATGGATTATCCGCGCAGACAATTAACATTTTGACGTATAACGGTATCGTCCTATTTTTATTGGTATCGGCCTTTTTTCCCCCTTCAACTACAACTGAGTTACAACAGAATATGGGGAAATATTTCCCCTCTTGACATATTTTCACCTTCTTTTTTAAAAAGAAGGGTTTTTAAGCCTTTTTTAAAAGCATCCACAGTCTGTGGTGCCTTCAGGTGGTCAGGGAGAGCGTTCCACTGACTGGGAGCGGCGGTTGTAGGTTGGTAATTGACCAATGCTAACTGTTAGCATGCTAATTTTACAGGTATACACCTCACAGTCATGTAATTTGTTAGTTGATACATGCAAACTGTTAACATGCTAGCTTTTTTCAACTAACTTTACAGGTATACACCTTAGAGTCATATAAATTGGTATTTCACGCGTCAACTGTTAGCATGCTAACATTAACATGCAAGTTTTTTTAAGTAACATTGCCAGTCTGCACCTCAAGAGTCATACAAGTTGGTACTTTACACACGTTAATTGTTAGCATGCTAGCTTTTTAAATCGAATTGTTCTGGTACATACCTCACTATCATAATTTGGTAGTTGACACGCGCTAACTGTTAGCATGCTAACTTGAATGTCATCGACTCCTTCTCAGCACTGTCCATCACACCCACTTTCTTAAATAAAGTTATGTCCATCTCTAATAGTGATTGATTATCCGCGCAGACAATTAACATTTTGACGTATAACGGTATCGTCCTATTTTTATTGGCATCGGCCTTTTTTCCCCCTTCAACTACAACTGAGCTACAACAGAATATGGGGAAATATTTCCCCTCTTGACATATTTTCACCTTTTTTAAAAAGAAGGGTTTTTAAGCCTTTTTTAAAAGCATCCACAGTCTGTGGTGCCCTCAGGTGGTCAGGGAGAGCGTTCCACTGACTGGGAGCGG
The DNA here is from genome assembly GCF_033978785.1 of Entelurus aequoreus. Lineage (NCBI taxonomy): Eukaryota > Metazoa > Chordata > Actinopteri > Syngnathiformes > Syngnathidae > Entelurus > Entelurus aequoreus. The sequence continues at coordinate 16,416,915 of NC_084750.1, read as the reverse complement.
CGGTTGTAGGTTGGTAATTGAATATGGGGAAATATTTCCCCTCTTGACATATTTTCACCTTGTTGAGTGGCGGTGCTGCCTGGCGTCCTACGGAAAAATACAAGTGATGACATCACGACTACGTCCACAAATGTATTTGTCGGCGACAAATTTTATTGTCAACAATTGTCGACGAATCGTTGCACTGTGACATTCGCCACGCCAACTAACGAGGGGGATGCTTGTCACTCCAATTTTTGCTTGTAACCTAAAGCGTTACAATTAGCCAAAAGTAGTGTTCGTAATAACGACGTTACATATTAACCGCGTTACATAATAACTGCGTTATACAATAATTATCATCAGCCATCTGTCAAGTGTTTATGGATTTGATTTGAGCTCATTTGGTCAAAGATCCAAGGAGGAGTTTGCCAAAGTACGAGAGCGGGTTTTCGCCCCAAAATGGCATAGTTCCTGTTTGTTTTGAAAACATGGCTTCTTAAGACTTTCTCGTGCATCCTGTCATGACAGACGTCGCCACCAAAATTTCGCCAAGATCCATGACAACTTTGTTTATCGGGGGTACGGTTGCGCGATATAGACGATATAAATTTGGCCGATGATAGATGTCAGGTTCAAACACTGATGACATCTATTAAACAAGACAAGAAGCAAGGAATTAAACAGAGACAGAACTAAATTTGGCCCGATTGAGGAGAGACGTCTGGACTGTACTCTATAGCAACAGCCTTTAAGCATAAGAGTTGTGTGATAACTTAAATCTAGGGATGTCCGATAATATCGGCCTGCCGATATTATCGGCCGATAAATGCGTTAAAATGTAATATCGTAAATTATCGGTATCGGTTTTTTTAATTATCGGTATCGGTTTTTTTTTGTTTTTTTTAATTAAATCAACATAAAAAACACAAGATACACTTACAATTAATGCACCAACCCAAAAAAAACTCCCTCCTCATTCACACAAAAGGGTTGTTTCTTTCTGTTATTAATATTCTAGTTCCTACATTATATATCAATATATATCAATACAGTCTGCAAGGGATACAGTCCGTAAGCACACATGATTGTGCGTGCTGCTGGTCCACTAATAGTACTAACCTTTAACAGTTAATCTTACTCATTTTCATTCATTACTAGTTTCTATGTAACTGTTTTTATATTGTTTTACTTTCTTTTTTATTCAAGAAAATGTTTTTAATTTATTTATCTTATTTTATTTTATAATTTTTAAAAAAAAGTACCTTATCTTCACCATACCTGGTTGTCCAAATTAGACATAATAATGTGTTAATTCCACGACTGTATATATCGGTTGATATCGGTATCGGTTGATATCGGTATCGGTAATTAAAGAGATGGACAATATCGGAATATCGGATATCGGCAAAAAGCCATTATCGGACATCCCTACTTAAATCCTTGGAAATTAATTGCATTTATTAAAGAGTAATTACTTTTTTGTAAAGAAACGAGTAACTATAATTATGTTTTTAAAGTCATATTGCACCTGGGGATAGGTTGACTGGCAACACTAAATGGTCCCTAGTGTGTGAGTGTGAGTGTGAATGTTGTCTGTGTTGGCCCTGTGATGAGGTGGCGACTTGTCCAGAGTGTACACCGCCTTCCGCCCGAATGCAGCTGAGATAGGCTCCAGCACCCCCCCCCCGCGACCCCAAAAGGGACAAGCGGTAGAAAATAGATGGCTGGATGGGCTTAGTTGCAGTTCCAACCTACGCTCTGAGGTACAGTCCCACATGCTCCTCTATTTATTTGGGAGGTCCCTGGTTACATCACTGAGGCTGCTTCTGAAGGAAGGGTGGTCATTACAGCAGCCCCAGTTAGACACAATATGTGATTATTCATTCATTGCAAATCAGTGTTTCCCATAAACTGCCAAGATACCTGTGGCGGTGGGGGCGTGGTTATGGGCGTGGTCACCATGACATTATCGAGTAATTTGCATAATTTACTACAATGATATGATTTTCTCTAAAAAGGCTCCAAAAATGTATACTTACTAATTAATAATAACAGTTTTGTTTTAAACGTCCATCCATCCATTTTACAATATAATTACAACACTTTATGTACATATTTATGTACAGATTTGAACAATAAGTTATTCACTGAAATATATTTATTAATTGTGGTTCTTACAAAAAATATATCTTATAAAATATAAAAGCTAAAATGTCTCATAAAGCTCTGCCCCTTTAATTAGTGCATACTAAATAATTTAACTTTAGCCTACTACTACAACCATATTATTTACCAGCAACATAAAGTGAAACAGAGGCAGAGGTGTCCTGCCACAGTCAGTAACAAATAAACAGAAAACAGTAGTGGTGGTAGATAGACACAGAGCTTCATCAAACATCTGATCCACTGAACAAAGAGCTGCAAAAAATCTTGAACTTTAGACTGCCATCAGTTTTACTCCCTACACTTAACCATGTGTTTCCTACTGCCTGCAGACTTTGCACCTTTTGTTATATACACATGTTGTGTTTCTAATATAAATACATTTAATAAAGTCAAATACAAATAAGGCAACAAGAGAAGTATCCTACACTTCTCTTTTGTAAAGTAAATCTGGACAGCCGATATGGGCATCTACATCAACTATATGATTTGCCTGAGAAACTGGAGAGGACAAAAATATATATATATATATATATATATATATATATATATATATATATATATATATATATATATATATATATATATATATATATATATATATATATATATATATATATATATATATATATATATATATATATATATATATATATATATATATATATTTTTTTTTTATTTTTTTTTTTTAATTTTATTTGTGGCGGACGTAATTCTTTCGTGGCGGGCCGCCACAAATAAATGAATGTGTGGGAAACACTGCAAATGTGCTGACACTCGTGATATCGCCCTGTCTCTGCTTTGTCTGCGTCACGGCACTTGATGTTCGCCCTTGGCAGTCAGCAGGCCGGGTCTGGACACAAACGCTGATAAGAGACGACTCGCAATCCAAGATCGCAAGTTGTCCCTTTGCACAGATAGAAAAGTACAACTTCGGCACAATTGATAATAACTATAGCAACGGCCTTTAAGCATAAGAGTTGTGTGATAACTTACACATAGTTATTCTAACATTTCCTTAGAAATTAATTACATTTATTAAAGAGTAATTACTTTTTGGTAAAGTAACGAGTAACTATAATTATTAGGGATGTCCGATAATGGCTTTTTGCCGATATCCGATATTCCGATATTGTCCAACTCTTTAATTACCGATACCGATATCAACCAATACCGATATAAACCGATATATGCAGTCGTGGAATTAACACATTATTATGCCTAATTTGGACAACCATGTATGGTGAAGATAAGGTACTTTTTTAAAAAAAAATTATAAAATAAGATAACTAAATTAAAAACATTTTCTTGAATAAAAAAGAAAGTAAAACAATATAAAAACAGTTACATAGAAACTAGTAATTAATGAAAATGAGTAAAATTAACTGTTAAAGGTTAGTACTATTAGTGGACCAGTAGCACGCACAATCATGTGTGCTTACGGACTGTATCCCTTGCAGACTGTATTGATATATATTGATATATAATGTAGGAACCAGAATATTGATAACAGAAATAAATGGGGGAGGGAGGTTTTTTGGGTTGGTGCACTAATTGTAAGTGTATCTTGTGTTTTTTATGTTGATTTAATAAAAAAAAACAAAAACAAAAAAAACGATACAGATTATAAAAAACCGATACCGATAATTTCCGATATTACATTTTAACGCATTTATCGGCCGATAATATCGGCAGGCCGATATTATCGGACATCCCTAATAATTATGTTTTTAAAGTCATTTTCAGAACAGTGCCAAAGAGACAAAACACTCTTAAGTTGAGGTACCACTGTATTGGAAGGCTTGTTGGGATCCAATATGCATGGAGAATACACAAAGAACTACCTTCAAGTATAATAATTAGCCCTTTGGGGGACATTTGTGTAGTATGTGTACCTGGGGGGGCCGTAAATGGACTGTACCTCTAGTGTCCCTGAACATACCGATGCTGAACTCCAAACTGTTGCATGATTGTGTGTCAGCTTGTATAGTAGCCTTGGCCTTCATGAGTCAAAAGGTAAATGAGTGCAAAGTGCTTAGCAGAGAGAGGGAAAATGCTATGTAATTGGTTATTTAGGCCCATACAACAGGAAAGGCTGTTCCTGTGTCCCTTGCATCATAAAAACAACTGGCATAATACTTTCCAACTCTTGCTTTCGTAATCCAAAGTTATGTTGGACATGCTATGGCAGAGGTGTCAAAGTCATTTTCACTGAGGGCCACATCGCAGTTATGTTTGGCCCCACAGGGCCGCTTCTAACAGTGAAGACTATTACACAATTTCGGTAACACTTTAGTATGGGGAACATACTCACCATTAATTAGTTGCTTATTAAAGTAACAAAGACTTAATTATTAGTGAAAGTCCAGTCCATAGTGGAGCCAGCAGGAAACCACAACCCTAAACCACACTAAATCTCCCAAATTAAACATGAAATCTATTGCTACTTTTACATTGCACAATTTGACGGACAACTTGCTTTGAAATCATTATTAGTAGTATTTATTTTTATTTAAAAAATGGTTTGAATGTTTGATAATATATTTTTGCATAATTAGACAATATTTAAGTTAACATCATTTGGGATACTTTTTAATTTTTTTCCCAAAAATAGAAAGAAAGAATACATTTAGTAAGAAAAGTTACAGTACTTTATTGATACTAGATATGTCCGACAATATCGGACTGCCGATATTATCGGCCGATAAATGCTTTAAAATGTGATATCGGAAATTATCGGTATCGGTTCCAAAAAGTAAAATGTATGACTTTTTAAAAGGCCGCTGTGTACACGGACGTAGGGAGAAGTACAGAGCGCCAATAAACCTTAAAGGCCCAATCACATAATATCTACGGCTTTTCACACACACACAAGTGAATGCAAGGCATACTTGGTCAACAGCCATACAGGTCACACTGAGGGTGTCCGTATAAACAACTTTAACACTGTTACAAATATGCGCCACACTGTGAACCCACACCAAACAAGAAGGACAAACACATTTCGGGAGAACATCCGCACCGTAACACAACATAAACACAACAGAACAAATACCCAGAACCCCTTGCAGCACACGGACACTACAATATACACCCCCCGCTACCCCATAGCCCCCCCCCCCCCCCCCTCGACCTCCTCATGCTCTCTCAGGGAGACCATGTCCCAAATTCCAAGCTGCTGTTTTGAGGCATGTTAAAAAAAAAAGAATGCACTTTGTGACTTCAATAATAAATATGGCAGTGCCATGTTGGCATTTTTTTCCATAACTTGAGTTGATTTATTTTGGAAAACTTTGTTACATTGTTAAATGCAGTGTTTTTCAACCCTTTTTGAGCCAAGGCACATTTTTTGCGTTGAAAAAATGCAGAGGCACACCACCAGCAGAAATCATTGAAAAAACGAAACTCGGTTGACGGTAAAAAGTCGTCGTCGCAATTGTTGGATATGACTTTAAAGCATAACCAAGCATGCATCACTATAGCTCTAGTCTCAAAGTAGGTGTACTGTCACCACCTGTCACATCGCACCCTGACTTATTTAGACTTTTTTTGCTGTTTTCCCGTGTGTAGTGTTTTACTTCTTGTCTTGCGCTCCTATTTTAATGGCTTTTTCTCTTTTTTGGGTATTTTCCTGTAGCAGTTTCATGTCTTCCTTTGAGCGATGTTTCCCGCATCTACTTTGTTTTTATCCTTCTTTGTGTGGACATTGTCGATTGTCATGTCACGTTCGGATGTACATTGTGGACGCCGTCTTTGCTCCGCAGTAAGTCTTTGCTGTCGTCCAGCATTCTGTTTTTTGTTGACTTTGTAGCCCGTTCAGTTTTAGTTTGGTTCTGCATAGCCTTCCCTAAGATTCAATGCCTTTTATTAGGGGCACTTACCTTTTGTTTATTTTCTGTTTGAGCATTAAATACCTTTTTACCTGCACACTGCTTCCCGCTGTTTCCGACATCTATTATGGGGCAGCATGGCGTAGTGGGTAGATCGCCCGTGTCAGAAACCTGAGGGTTGCAGGTTCGCTCCCCGCCTCTAACCATGCCGTTGTGTCCTTGGGCAGGACACTTCACCCTTGCCCCCGGTGCCGCTCACACCGGTGAATGAATGATGAATGAATGATAGGTGGTGGTCGGAGGGGCCGTAGGCGCAAATTGGCAGCCACGCTTCCGTCAGTCTACCCCAGAGCAGCTGTGGCTACGAAAGTAGCTTACCACCACCAGGTGTGAATGAATAATGGGTTTTTAACATGTAAAGCGACTTTGGGTACTTAGAAAAGCGCTATATAAATCCCAGGTATTATTATTATTATTATTATCTTCAAAGCAATTAGCTACCGTCCGCCACCTACTGATACGGAAGAGTATTACACGGTTACTCTGCCGAGCTCTAGACAGCACCGACACTCAACAACAACACATCATTTGCAGACTAGAATTACTGGTTTGCAAAAAATATTTTTTACCCCAAATAGGTGAAATTAGATAATCTCCCACGGCACACCAGACTGTATCTCACGGCACACTAGTGTGCCGCGGCACAGTGGTTGAAAAACACTGGTTTAATGCATCCAGCGGGGCATCACAAAAAAATTAGGCATAATAATGTGTTAATTCCATCACTGTATATATCGGTATCGGTTGATATCGGTATCGGTAATTAAGAGTTGGACAATATCGGAATATCGGCAAAAAAGCCATTATTGGATGTCTCTAATTCAGTGTTTTTCAACCACTGTGCCGCGGCACACTAGTGTGCCGTGAGATACAGTTTGGTGTGCCGTGGGAGATTATCTCATTTCACCTATTTGGGTTAAAAATATTTTTTGCAAACCAGTAATTATAGTCTGCAAATTATGTGTTGTTGTTGAGTGTCGGTGTTGTCTAGGGCTCGGCAGAGTAACCGTGTAATACTCTTCCGTATCAGCCGGTAGCTAATTGCTTTGTAGATGTCGGAAACAGCGGGAGGCAGTGTGCAGGTAAAAAGTTATCTAATGCTTAAACCAAAAATAAACAAAAGGTGAGTGCCCCTAAGAAAAGGCAGTGAAACTTAGGGCACGCTATGCAGAACGAAACTGGCTACAAAGTAAACAAAACAGAATGCTGGACGACAGCAAAGACTTACTGTGGAGCAAAGAAGGCGTCCACAATGTACATCCGAACATGACATGACAATCAACAATGTCCACACAAAGAAGGATAAAAACAACTGAAATATTCTTGATTGCTAAAACAAAGTAGATGCGGGAAATATCGCTCAAAGGAAGACATGAAACTGCTGCAGGAAAATACCAAAAAAAGAGAAAAAGCCACCAAAATAGGAGCGCAAGACAAGAACTAAAACACTACACACAGGAAAACAGCAAAAAAGTCAAAATAAGTCACGGCGTGATGTGACAGGTGGTGACAGTACACCTACTTTGAGACAAGAGCTATAGTGATGCATGCTTGGTTATGCTTTAAAGTCATATCCAACAATTGCGACAACGACTTTTTACTGTCAACTGAGTTTCGTTTTTTTATGATTTCTGCTGGTGGTGTGCCTCCGCATTTTTTCAACGCAAAAAAATGTGCCTTGGCTCAAAAAAGGTTGAAAAACACTGCTCTAATTGATACATATTATTTCCAGGCCTTCGAAGGCCACATCTGGCTTTGAGTTCGACACCTGTGTGCTATGACGCATATATTGATGTAAAAGAGGTTTTTTTGTGTCTTTCTGTAGGAGTTAGTGCGCTTGCTGCCCGCCTCCTACCTGGGGAAGATAGGCTTCTTCCAGTCTCCAAACCTCATTGACCTGGTGGTGGACGCATATAAGGTACTGGGAGGACTTCACTTCTTTCTTTGGACTTCGCCTGACTTTTGCTCAAACTTGCAACGGTAACAGAAGGATTGGGAAGTTGGGAAAGAGGGCGGCTGTGCGTGACTGGGTGGTTTGTTCGCTCGGCTTCAAGTCTTCGGCTATAATCTTGCTCGCAGCACAGCGCTCCATTGTGTGCTTCTAGAAGTGTCCCCATCTACGCACACATAGTGAGTGTGAACAGAAGCTGGTATTGTAACAGCCATCAGACCCCCCCCCCCCTTGTAAACTAGGTGTCCAGAACATGGAGGAAAACAAAGATTCTATTTTGGGCTCCACCTCCTTTTTCCCATAAGCCTCTTGCATTTCAGGAGGGATAACACACACACACACACACACACACACACACACACACACACACACACAATGAGGGCATTCTGGGGACATGTTTCAATAGTCATATAGCCTCGCCATGTCCTATCATTTCTCTTGTGTCTTGCTTAATTACATCCACATTCCCATGGACGCAACACAATGTCGGAATTCACTTGTAACCAAAACGCGTAGGAGCCGTTATTGGAGACGGTAAAACGCCGTGTGGGAAAGGTCGCCATAAATATGGCTTGTTTATAGCGCCTTGTCGTTAGTTTACATCAGGGGTGCCCACACTTTTTTTTCTGCAGGCGAGCTACTTTTCAATGGACCCAAAGTGGAGGGGATGTTTTATTTATAGATCTGTATCGCTCTGGAACAGACCCGGGCAAATTAAGGCCCGGGGGCCACGTGCGGCCCGTTGAGCTTTTCAATCCGGCCCGCCGGACATTCCCAAATAATTGTTGTATATCTTTAAGATGAAAACTGTAGCTGCCATTGTAATGTGCAGTGATGTTTTGAAATTACCGTAAGTCTTGAACTATACACAATATTTCTATGGTTGGAATCTGCGCTTTTGCACATACTTGCCAACCCTCCCGTTTTTAGCGGGAGACTCCCGGTATTCAGCGCCTCTCCCGACAACCTCCCGGCAGAGATTTTCTCCCGACAAACTCCCGGTATTCAGCCGGAGCTGGAGGCCACGCCCCCTCCAGCTCAATGCGGACCTGAGTGGCGACAGCCGTTCTCACGTCCGCTTTCCCACAAATAAACAGCTTGCCTGCCCAATGACGTCATAACATCTACGGCTTTTAGAGAGTAGAGTGCACAACAAGGAGAGAGAGTTCTTGGTTTCTTATGTGGGTTTATTGTTAGGCAGTTTCATTAACGTCCTCCCAGCGCGGTACCAACACACAACAACAGCAGTCACGTTTAGTCTACCGTAAAGCAGTTCGTCTGCAGTAAACAGCAATGTTGTGACACTCTTAAACAGGACAATACTGCCATCTATTGGATAGCCTGCAGAACACTGAAGTTCAAGTATTTTATTTATATGTATAATAAAATTTTAAAAAAAAAAAAAAATATATATATATATACACACACACACATATATACATATACATATATATATATATATATATATATATATATATATATATATATATATATATATATATATATATATATATATATATATATATATGAAATACTTGATTTGGTGAATTCTAGCTGTAAATATCCTCTCTTCTTAACCACGCCCTTAGCCACGCCCCAACCACGCCCCCCGCCCCAAACACTTTTTGCAGTGTGGGTTGTTGTGGCAACCAGCTAATGGGGATCTTTAATAAAAATCCAATCAAATCTACCTCCTTCATATATATCATTTATATTGATTTATTTATGAAAGAGATGTTTTTGTTAACAAGTTAAAAGGTGTTTAATGATGATACAACATTGATTGATTGATTGATTGATTGAAACTTGTATTAGTAGATTGCGCAGTACAGTACATATTCCGTACAATTGACCACTAAATGGTAACACCCCAATAAGTTTTTCAACTTGTTTAAGTCCACGTTAATCAATTCATGGTAAGATGTGTGAGGTATTACTTGTGTTGCCCAAATTGCTTTGTTTTATACAGTGATTTTTTTTTTGTTTACATATTTGTGGTTTCTTTAATGTCAGAAAGTTGTTACTAAACATAATTGTTCGACATAGTTAAATGTTTTGCCGTGTAGATCATTTTAGTTCATTTTGTAACCCCCAAAATGAAACTTTATTGCAACGTGTGTCTTTCTAGAGCTTGTTGGCGGAGGTGTCGTTGTCCGTGTCGGTGGACGACCAGGCATTCAGCAGGTACTGGACGTCTGTCTCCCCCATCTGTCCTAATGGGTCCGCTGCTAATAAGCAGAGCTGCTCGGGGGTGCAGCCCAACCAGACGGTAAACATGCATCCAACACCACGGATCTCCAGTCTCAGTTGTGTTAGGTTACTTCCGCCACCACACACACACACATCATGGAAGATTGTGAAAATAATCCCAGAGTTAAGCGGATTAGGCTCAAGGCCGCGTTTCACGCAAACGATTCCCATGTGATTCCAGGACTTGTTTGTTCTAAAATCGCATAATATGGGCCATTTTTTTTTGGAAATAGGCTGTCAAAGAAACATTTTCTACCTCCTCCTGTACACTGCAAAAAGTGAAATCTAAGTAAGATGAAATATCTCAAATAAGGGTGATATTTGCTTATTTTCTGTCTGATAAGATCATTCTTCTCACTAAGCAGATTTTATGTTCGAGTGTTTTACTTGTTTTAAGGGTTTTGGTCCTAAATGATCTCAGTAAGATATTACAGCTTGTTGCTGAGATGTGATGATCTATATTGAGTAAAACATGCTTGAAACTAGAATATCAACTGTTGTGTCATCAACACTCACAAGTATAAAACTACTTTTTTAATGTAATCATTTCTTATTTCAAGCATGAACAAAAAAATCATGATTTTGACACAATTGTGTCTCATAATTAAAACAGATGACAGCCAAATGGACTTTGCTGTTTTATTTTCAATGAAACAATAGAAAATACGTATTCATATAGTAGTACAGTTGGCACAGTACAGTAAACTGACAGTTAATATTTAAACATTTAACATTTCAAACAATTTTGAACAAAAATAGTTCATGCACATTCAGATAAATTGTTCAAAATTACAATTTAAAAAATTTTGGCCGGGGGCCGGGCTGTATATATGCGCACTAATTGACTGAAAGAGCACGCACTTGGCGCGATGATGTCATGTTATCCATGGAAAAATGCATTTTTAGACAATATGATTTGCCTGAGCAGCTAGGAGACCCCGAGAGTAACAAGATGTTGCCTTGTTGCCTTTCCATTAAGAACAATAAATTAGTTTTTAGTATAAGTTTGCTGGTTTCAAGAAATGTAATGCCGAGCTCATATCATTATGTCAAGATAATGGCACTAGCATTTACTTCATTTAAGAATATTTTTCAACATATTGAGCAAAAAGGTCTCTTTTTTTTTCTACCAATAAAAGTGCACTTGTTATTAGTGAGAATATACTTATTTTAAGGTATTTTTGGGTTCATTGAGGTTAGCTAATTTTACTTGTTTTGGAAAGTCTTGACAAGCCAAATTTACTTGTTCTATTGGCAGATAATTGTCCTTAGTTCAAGTAAAATACCCCTCATTTTTGCATTTTATTTTTGAACACTGACTTTTTGCAGTGTAGAGTTTTGTCATATCCTCCTGAAAACCAGCGTCCTCTGCGGTGGACATTTCTGTTTTGCATAACAGGGTTATCTAGTTTTTGATGTGTTTTTTTTAATCATTGGATTCCTTCAAGCCAAGCAATGTCTTTGTTTTGTCCCTTTTGCTTTCTTTTCACTGGCAAATGTGTCTCCTCTCCTCCCACTTAATCACGCCCCAGTAGTTTAGCCCTTGGATTAAAGGAATCTTTATCAGCGTCAAGATAAAGATGAAATGAACGCATTTCCACACTATTTAATAGCAACACGTTTCCTCCCCCCCGTATAAGTTTGTATCGACTTTATCAAGACAGAGAAAAGAACGGGCATTTCGGGAAAAAATAGAAAACTTGCATTTGTTTTTTTACTGTACATAAAAACTGCAATTTTACTGTAAAATTACATTAGTTTTTTACTGTGCATAAAAACTGCAATTTTACTGTAAAATCTACATTTGTTTTTTTACTGTGCATAAAAACTGCAATTTTACTGTAAAATGTACATTTGTTTTTTTACTGTAAATAAAAACTGCAATTTTACTGTAAAAGTACATTAGTTTTTTACTGTGCATAAAAACTGCAATTTTACTGTAAAATTGACATTCGTTTTTTTACTGTACATAAAAACTGCAATTTTACTATAAAATGTACATTTGTTTTTTTACTGTAGATAAAAACTGCAATTTTACTGTAAAATTTACATTTGTTTTTTTACTGTACATAAAACTGCAATTTTACTGTAAAATTACATTAGTTTTTTACTGTACATAAAAACTGCAATTTTACTGTAAAATGTACATTTGTTTTTTTACTGTACATAAAAACTGCAATTTTACTGTAAAGTTACATTAGTTTTTTACTGTGCATAAAAACTGCAATTTTACTGTAAAATTTACATTTGTTTTTTTATTGTTCATAAAAACTGCAATTTTACTGTAAAATTTACATTTGTTTTTTTACTGTGCATAAAAACTGCAATTTTACTGTAAAATTTACATTAGTTTTTTTATTGTACATAACTGCAATTTTACTGTAAAATTTACATTTGTTTTTTTACTGTACATAAAAACTGCAATTTTACTGTAAAATGACATTAGTTTTTTACTGTGCATAAAAACTGCAATTTTACTGTAAAATTTACATTTGTTTTTTTACTGTACATAAAAACTGCAATTGTACTGTAAAATTACATTAGTTTTTTACTGTGCATAGAAACTGCAATTTTACTGTAGAATTACATTAGTTTTTTATTGTGCATAAAAACTGCAATTTTACTGTAAAATGTACATTTGTTTTTTTACTGTAAATAAAAACTGCAATTTTACTGTAAAAGAACATTAGTTTTTTACTGTGCATAAAAACTGCAATTTTACTGTAAAATTGACATTCTTTTTTTACTGTACATAAAAACTGCAATTTTACTGTAAAATTTACATTTGTTTTTTTACTGTGCATAAAAACTGCAATTTTACTGTAAAATTTACATTTGTTTTTTTACTGTACATAAAAACTGCAATTTTACTGTAAAATTACATTAGTTTTTAACTGTGCATAAAAACTGCAATTTTACTGTAAAATTTACATTTGTTTTTTTTACTGTGCATAAAAACTGCAATTTTACTGTAAAATTTACATTTGTTTTTTTACTGTACATAAAAACTGCAATTTTACTGTAAAATTACATTAGTTTTCTACTGTACATAAAAACTGCAATTTTACTGTAAAATGTACATTTGTTTTTTTACTGTACATAAAAACTGCAATTTTACTGTAAAATGTACATTTGTTTTTTTACTGTACATACAAACAGCAATTTTACTGTAAAATTTACATTTGTTTTTTTACTGTACATAAAAACTGCAATTTTACTGTACAATGTACATTTGTTTTTTTTACTGTACATAAAAACTGCAATTTTACTGTAAAATTTACATTCGTTTTTTTACTGTACATAAAAACTGCAATTTTACAGTAAAATTTTGGCACCTGAGCTGTTTGTTTTTTTACCACAAATCAACAACTGCAGATTTTTCGGTGTACTACTGTAAATGCCAAAATGACACCACAGTTTATTACAGTAAAAAAAGTACTGTTTTTTTTCCTTCCATCCATCCATTTTCTACCGCTTGTCCCTTTTGGGGACGCGGGGGGTGCTGGAGCTTTTTAATTTAGAGAAAAATGCTGTAAAAACCATAGTAAATTTCACAATTTCACCATGAAATCTATTGCTACTTTTACATTGCACAATTTGATGGATAACTCGCTTTGAAATCATTATTATTAGTGTTTATTTCTATTTAAAAATGGTTTGAATGTTTGATCATACAGTATATTTTTGCATATTCGACAATATTTAAGTTAACATCGTTTGCGATTACATGGGGTAAATATATTTTTTTCCTCTCAAAATAGAAAGAAAGAATACATTTAGTAAGAAAAGTTACAGTACTTTATTGATACATATTATTTCCAAGCTTTCGAAGGCCAAATAAAATGAAATGGCGGGCCACATCTGGCCCCCCGCCCTTGAGTTTGACACCTGTGTTCTAGATGTATAACCCTGGTTGCTGTATTTAAATGCGACAGTGGCCAAAATGCTAATTGTGCACACTGTGCACACTGTAATTATACAAAATATAGAATAAACCTAGTTTGTGTTTTCCTTTGACCAGTTCAGTCATATTATTCAACATTGGAAAAATGCTTAATTTCAGCTAAAATTATAGCACATAGTGAAGTTAGTGGGATATGTGATTAATGATATATTCATGGAGTGAAGGTAATGTTGTGAATTTTGTTTTTGAGTCGCACTGCAATAATCTTAACAAAAGTGGTTCAAGACGACTCCAAAAATGTGTTATACTTCATACTTTATCTTTTAGTTGACAATATTTACTGTAGTTTAGTGTTTGTTTTGAAATGTCATCTTAGTGACATCATGCACAAAAGTGCACTTCATTTGTTTTAAACTATTGTAGTGGCGTTCTGTACAAAAAGTGCACTTTAATGTAGTGTTGTTTTGATATGTCATCTTAGTGACATGCACAAAAGTGATTTTTTTTTTTTTTTTAACTATTGGAGTGCCGTTCTGTACAAAAAGTGCACTTTAATTTAGTGTTTTGATATGTCATCTTAGTGACATCATGCACAAAAGTGCACTTTATTTGTTTTAAACTATTGTAGTGGCGTTTTGTACAAAAAGTGCACTTTAATTTACTGTTGTTTTGATATGTCATCTTAGTGACATCATGCACAAAAGTGCACTTTATTTGTTTTAAACTGTTGTAGTGGCGTTCTGTACAAAAAGTGCACTTTAATTTAGTGTTGTTTTGATATGTCATCTTAGTGAGATCATGCACAAAAGTGATTTTTTTTTTTTTTTAATATTGTAGTGGCGTTCTGTACAAAAAGTGCACTTTAATTTAGTGTTTTGATATGTCATCTTAGTGACATCATGCACAAAAGTGCACTTTATTTGTTTTAAACTGTTGTAGTGGCGTTCTGTACAAAAAGTGCACTTTAATTTAGTGTTGTTTTGATATGTCATCTTCGTGACATCATGCACAAAAGTGCACTTTATTTGTTTTAAACTATTGTAGTGGCGTTCTGTACAAAAAGTGCACTTTAATTTAGTGTTGTTTGGATATGTCATCTTAGTGACATCATGCACAAAAGTGCACTTTATTTGTTTTAAACTATTGTAGTGGCGTTCTGTACAAAAAGTGCACTTTAATTTAGTGTTGTTTTGATATGTCATCTTCGTGACATGCACAAAAGTGCACTTTATTTGTTTTAAACTATTGTAGTGGCGTTCTGTACAAAAAGTGTACTTTAATTTAGTGTTGTTTTGATATGTCATCTTAGTGACATCATGCACAAAAGTGATTTTTTTTTAACTATTGTAGTGGCGTTCTGTACAAAAAGTGTACTTTAATTTAGTGTTGTTTTGATATGTCATCTTAGTGACATGCACAAAAGTGCACTTTGTTTGTTTTAAACTATTGTAGTGGCGTTCTGTACAAAAGCTGTACTTTAATTTAGTGTTGTTTTGATATGTCATCTTAGTGACATCATGCACAAAAGTGCACTTTGTTTTAAACTGTTGTAGTGGAGTTCTGTACAAAAAGTGCACTTTAATTTAGTGTTGTTTTGATATGTCATCTTAGTGACATCATGCACAAAAGTGATTTTTTTTTTTTTTTTTAACTATTGGAGGGCCGTTCTGTACAAAAAGTGCACTTTAATTTAGTGTTTTGATATGTCATCTTAGTGACATCATGCACAAAAGTGCACTTTATTTGTTTTAAACTATTGTAGTTGTGTTTTGTACAAAAAGTGCACTTTAATTTACTGTTGTTTTGATATGTCATCTTTGTGACATCATGCACAAAAGTGCACTTTATTTGTTTTAAACTATTGTAGTGGCGTTCTGTACAAAAAGTGTACTTTAATTTAGTGTTGTTTTGATATGTCATCTTAGTGACATCATGCACAAAAGTGCACTTTATTTATTTTAAACTGTTGTAGTGGCGTTCTGTACAAAAAGTGCACTTTAATTTAGTGTTGTTTTGATATGTCATCTTAGTGACATCATGCACAAAAGTGATTTTTTTAATTTTTTTTTTAAACTATTGTAGTGGCGTTCTGTACAAAAAGTGCACTTTAATTTAGTGTTTTGATATGTCATCTTAGTGACATGCACAAAAGTGCACTTTATTTGTTTTAAACTATTGTAGTGGCGTTCTGTACAAAACGTGCACTTTAATTTAGTGTTGTTTTGATATGTCATCTTCGTGACATGCACAAAAGTGCACTTTATTTGTTTTAAACTATTGTAGTGGCGTTCTGTACAAAAAGTGCACTTTTTAATTTAGTGTTGTTTTGATATGTCATCTTAGTGACATGCACAAAAGTGATTTATTTTATTTTTTTAAACTATTGGAGTGCCGTTCTGTACAAAAAGTGCACTTTAATTTAGTGTTTTGATATGTCATCTTAGTGACATCCTGCACAAAAGTGCACTTTATTTGTTTTAAACTATTGTAGTGGCGTTTTGTACAAAAAGTGCACTTTAATTTAGTGTTGTTTTGATATGTCATCTTAGTGACATCATGCACAAAAGTGCACTTTATTTGTTTTAAACTACTGTAGTGGCGTTCTGTAAAAAAAGTGCACTTTAATTTAGTGTTTTGATATGTCATCTTAGTGACATGCACAAAAGTGCACTTTATTTGTTTTAAACTATTGTAGTGGCGTTCTGAACAAAAAGTGCACTTTAATTTAGTGTTGTTTGGATATGTCATCTTAGTGACATCATGCACAAAAGTGCACTGATAGCTTGTTTTAAAATGTACTTTCTGTTTTGGAAATGACATGAGTGTTTGTGCCACTGCTTAATAACTGTTTAATAAATACACTTTTGCTAAATTTACTTAGTTGTGGTTTCCCTCTCTGCATGAAAGTTGAAAAGTAGCATATATTCATGCAGTATGAAGAAGAATGTTTTAATGTAGACACATAGAATCATCATACTGCTGTGATTATATGCATCAAGTGTTCATTCAAGGTTAAGGCAAAATATGGAGATATATATGGTGTATCGTGACATGGCCTAAAAATAGAGATATTAATAAAAGGCCGTATCGCCCAGCCCTACTTTCTGTACTTGAAAACAGCAAAAAAACACAAATAGTTTCTTAACCATTGCTGTTTTCCACATCTCTTGCAGGTTTACTTCAACGTCACTATCGGCCTGCGCTCCTGTCCTGACCACGGTGCAGACGAGGACATTAAAGTGATGGTTCGCCCTGTGGGCTACAATGAATCCACCACGGTTAGGATCCACTCTAAATGTCACTGCAGCTGTGGCCCGACAGGAAGCTGCCGGGACGGCGATCGGTCGCCGTGCGCCGGGACTTTAGATGGCGCCGGTCCGGAGCGGTGGCCGCATCAGGGCCTTTTTATGAATGAATCAAAGTGGCGTTGTCGAGCTGATGGCTCCAATGTGGACTGCAGTGGCCGAGGAGTGTGTGAATGTGGGAGGTGTGTGTGTGAGCACAGTCGACTCGGCACGGTCTTTGGGAAATACTGCCAGATGGACGACTTCTCCTGTCCTTATAAAGGAGGACTGCTGTGTGGGGGTAAGTTTAAAAAGGTACAGTATTTTCCGGACTATAAAACGCACCGGTATATAAGCCGCACCCACTACATTTTAAAAGGAAATATTATTTTTCCAGCTATTAACCAGATACACTATAATGCCAAAAGTATTTGGCCACCTGCCTTGACTCACGTATGAACTTTGAAGTGCCATCCCATTCCTAACCAATAGGGTTCAATATGATGTTGCAGCTATTACAGCTTCAACTCTTCTGGGAAGGCTGTCCACAAGGTTGCGGAGTGTCTTTATAGCAGGGGTCACCAACGCGGTGCCCGCGGGCACCAGGTAGCCCGTAAGGACCAGATGAGTAGCCCGCTGGCCTGTTCTAAAAATAGCTCAAATCGCAGCACTTACCAGTGAGCTGCCTTTATTTTTTGAATTTTATTTATTTACTAGCAAGCTGGTCTCGCTTTGCCCGACATTTTTGATTCTAAGAGAGACAAAACTCAAATAGAATTTGAAAATCCAAGAAAAATATTTTAAAGACTTGGTCTTCACTTGTATTTTTTTACTTTGCTTCTTATAACTTTCAGAAAGACAATTTTAGAGAAAAAATACAACCTTAAAAATGATTTTAGGATTTTTAAACACATATACCTTTTTACCTTTTAAATTCCTTCCTCTTCTTTCCTGACAATTTAAATCAATGTTCAAGTAAATTTATTTTTTTCATTGTAAAGAATAATAAATACATTTTAATTTATTTAATTCTTCATTTTAGTTTCTGTTTTTTCGACAAAGAATATTTGTGAAATCTTTCTTCAAACTTATTATGATTAAAATTCAAAAAAATTATTCTGGCAAATCTAGAAAATCTAATTTAAATCTTATTTGAAAGTCTTTTGAATTTCTTTTAAAAATTTTGTTCTGGAAAATCTAGAAGAAATAATGATTTGTCTTTGTTAGAAATATAGCTTGGTCCAATTTGTTATATATTCTAACAAAGTGCAGATTGGATTTTAACCTATTTAAAACATGTCATCAAAATTCTAAAATTAATCTTAATCAGGAAAAATTACTAATGATGTTCCATAAAAAGATTCGAATTAGCTAGTTTTTCTCTTCTTTTTTTCGGTTGAATTTTGAATTTTAAAGAGTCGAAATTGAAAATAAACTATGTTTCAAAATTTAATTGTCATTTTTTTTTCGTGTTTTCTCCTCTTTTAAACCGTTCAATTAAGTGTAAATATCATTAATTATTAATAATAATATAGAGTTAAAGGTAAATTGAGCAAATTGGCTATTTCTGGCAATTTATTTAAGTGTGTATCAAACTGGTAGCCCTTCGCATTAATCACTACCCAAGAAGTAGCTCTTGCTTTCAAAAAGGTTGGTGACCCCTGATGTATAGGAATATTGCACCATTTTCCAAAAGCGCATTGGTGAGGTCACACAGAAGGCCTGGCTCTCAGTCTCCGTTCTAATTCATCCCATCGGGTTCAGGTCAGGACTCTGTGCAGGCCAGTCAAGTGCATCCACACCAGTGTCTTTATGGACCTTGCTTTGTGCACTGGTGCACAGTCATGTTGGAAGAGGTAGGGGCCCGCTCCAAACTGTTCCCACAAGTTTGGGAGCATCAAATTGTCCAAAATGTTTTGGTATCCTGGAGCATTCAAAGTTCCTTTCACTGGAACTAAGGTGCCAAGCCCAACTCCTGAAAAACAACCCCACAGCATAATTCCTCCGCTGACCCCTCTCTGTCAGTTTACGTGGCCTACCACTTCGTGGCTGAGTTGCTGTTGTTCCCAAACTCTTCCAGTGTCTTATAATAAAGCCGACAGTTGACTTTGGAATATTTACGAAATTTCACGACTGCTGGAAATCACTGAGAGCGGCCTATTCTTTTACAAATGTTTGTAGAAACAGTCTCCATGCTTAAGTGCTTGATTTTATACACCTGTGGCCGGGCCAAGTGATTAGGACACCTGATTCTGATCTTTTGGATGGGTGGCTAAATACTTTTGGCAATATTGTGTATATACGTTTTGAAATTACTTATTTACACAGAAAGATTTTGTTAATGTTTATTTGTATTCTTTGTTTCCGAACGGTGCCTGTTACACGGCAGTAAAATGGCTGATCAAACAAAACAGAAGTCGTCGTCATGGACCCACTAGCTAAACAGACTTAATAATTTATAAAACTGAAACGATACAAAAAGAATGCCAGTGTGAGTTAATAATACTAACAAAGACACTCGGAAACGTGTTAGCATATTTGCTAATGCTAACGACGCTAGCTTCATGCCATTACCATAGCGCATACAAATATGCATGAAAACACCCCTGAAGACCTCACACGTGGGACGTTTTAGTAAGTAAGAATTGTTTTAGTTATATTGCAAAACTTATAAATGTTTGGACTGATGAATGAAGAAACCACACGAGTGTAAAAGGCTAGATGGCGGAACAGCACTTGTACTTCTGGTCGAGAAGCTCAGTCTAAAACAGAAGGGCAATGCAGCACCTGCAGTGAGCAAACTCGTCCAAAAGATGGCGCTATAGCAGGAACAATAACACACCTATACAGTGTTTTTCCGTGTTTGTTTGTTTTTTAAACTATTTGTATTATGGCCGACAGCAAAGAAAAATCCATAAGTTAGCAGCACCGTTTTATAAGCCGCAGGGCTCAAAGCGTAGGAAAAAAGTAGCGGGATATAGTCCGGAATTTACAGTACTCTTATTAATAAGACGTTTATGTTTTGCATAATAGAGCTATTTTACCTTCTTTCTTCTCCTGTCAGGACGGGGAATGTGTGTGTCGGGCGAGTGTGTGTGCGAGGGCGGCTGGACGGGCGACAGCTGCGGTTGTGCCGTCGCCGTGGCGACCTGCCAGTCACCCGACGGGTCGCTGTGCAGTGGGCGGGGCAAGTGCGTGTGCGGCCGATGCGTGTGCGACGGCCAGGGATACTCCGGAGACCTCTGCGAGAGATGTCCTGCCTGTCAAAGCAGCTGTCAATCAAACTGGTAACTGTCGCTATTCTGACATTTGTTTACATGACGGGGAAAAAATAAATGTTTTATTTGTGTGTGTGTGTGTCCCGTTCAGGAAGTGTGTGGACTGTCACGTGTCTCGTGGTCTCACACAAAATGACAAACACTGCAACCGCACTTGTGCGCCGGATGTCATCCACATCAATGCTATGCTAACAGGTACATGCTTTCGTTTTTGTTTTTAGCCAAAGCTATTTCACTCCACAGCAGCAGGGGCAGTATATCCCCGGGAAGTCGGGATGTCCCCCCTTTTAGAAGGATGCAATGAAATGCTAATTTTCTTTAGCATTAGCCTCATAATCGAATATGTCTACCAATAAAACACGAATGCCCGAGAGGGCGCTAACTTTGCAATGTGTTTTAAACATTTACAGCTTTCAGGATGTAATGACGTAAATTACTTCTTACGTAACAAACACGTTAGCACTGTGTGTCGCTAGCTAACGATAGCGATTTAGCTAAGTTTAGCTACTAACTTTAGCCATCATTAAAGGCCTACTGAAATGAATTTTTTTTATTCAAACGGGGATAGCAGATCCATTCTATGTGTCATACTTGATC
Source organism: Entelurus aequoreus (assembly GCF_033978785.1). NCBI lineage: Eukaryota > Metazoa > Chordata > Actinopteri > Syngnathiformes > Syngnathidae > Entelurus > Entelurus aequoreus. The sequence continues at coordinate 16,395,616 of NC_084750.1, read as the reverse complement.
ATTTCGCGATATTGCCATATTTTTGCTGAAAGGATTTAGTAGAGAACATCGACGATAAAGTTCGCAACTTTTGGTCGCTGATTAAAAAAAGCCTTGCCTGTACCGGAAGTAGCGTGACGTCACAGGTTGAAAGGCTCCTCACATTTCCCCATTGTTTACACCAGCAGCGAGAGCGATTCGGACCGAGAAAGCGACGATTACCCCATTAATTTGAGCCAGGATGAAAGATTTGTGGATGAGGAACGTGAGAGTGACGGGCTAGAGTGCAGTGCAGGACGTATCTTTTTTCGCTCTGACCGTAACTTAGGTACAAGCTGGCTCATTGGATTCCACACTTTCTCCTTTTTCTATTGTGGATCATGGATTTGTATTTTAAACCACCTCGGATACTATATCCTCTTGAAAATGAGAGTCGAGAACGCGAAATGGACATTCACGGTGACTTTTATCTCCACGACAATACATCGGCGAAGCACTTTAGCTACGGAGCTAACGTGATAGCATCGTGCTTAAATGCAGATAGAAACAAAAGAAATAAGCCCCTGACTGGAAGGATAGACAGAAGATCAACAATACTACTATCAGGAGACACCGAACCAAACACTGGACCTGTAACCACACGGTTAATGCTGTGCCGCCTGTCGAAGCCTAGCAATGCTGTTGCTAACAACGCCATTGAAGCTAACTTAGGTACGGGACCTCGTCAGAGCTATGATAAAAACATTAGCGCTCCACCTACGCCAGCCCTCATCTGCTCATCAACACCCGTGCTCACCTGCGTTCCAGCGATCGACGGCACGACGAAGGACTTCACCCGATCATCGATGCGGTCGGCGGCTAGGGTCGGATAGCGCGTCTGCTATCCAAGTCAAAGTCCTCCTGCTTGTGTTGCTGCAGCCAGCCGCTAATACACCGATCCCACCTACAGCTTTCTTCTTTGCAGTCTCCATTGTTCATTAAACAAATTGCAAAAGATTCACCAACACAGATGTCCAGAATACTGTGGAATTTTGCGATGAAAACAGAGCTGTTTGTATTGGGATACAATGTGTCCGAATACTTCCGCTTCAACCATCGACGTCACGCGCATACGTCATCATACAAAGACGTTTTCAACAGGAAGTTTAGCGGGAAATTTAAAATGTCACTTTATAAGTTAACCCGGCCGTATTGGCATGTGTTGCAATGTTAAGATTTCATCATTGATATATAAACTATCAGACTGCGTGGTCTGTAGTAGTGGCTTTCAGTAGGCCTTTAAATGTATAGCCTATTGTAAAAACAAGTTTTTACTCAATATAATTAGCAATTATGAAAAATATAATTTTTTTTAAATAAAAATATGTTTTATTAAACCACTTGTTATATTTTTTTGGTCTAAAAAACAACAACTTTGTGCTGTTCTGATTAGGGGTGTAACGGTACACAAACATTTCGGTTCGGTACGTACCTCGGTTTAGAGGTCACGGTTCGGTTCATTTTCGGTACAGTAAGAAAACAACAAAATGTACATTTTGGGGTTATTTATTTATCAAATTTGCAAAATCTTCCACCAAAAATATTTTTCTTAGTGGAATATTTGATGTGAAGTAATGGGAACCTTGGATAGGTCAATAATTCACGATAACATTGATTTTGATTCAATATTATGTTTTGAGCAATGACAGTTTGAAAGAAAAAAAAAACAGCTTTGTCTTATTTTATTTATCTAAATTACATTTAACCTTTAAGCTTTTTTATTTCACATTTGTTATGTTTTTGTTTATTTTAATAGTATTTTTAGAATGTGCCGTGGGCCTTTAAAACATTAGCTGTGGGCCGCAAATGGCCTCCGGGGCACACTTTTGACACCCCTGCTATAGATAATAAAAAATTAAATGTGATAAATCTATGGATAAAAAGCAGAGCCTGGCGACGCATGCGCGTTTATCATAACTCTCTCTCTCTCTCTCTCTCTCTCTCTCTCTCTGCCCCTCCCTCACCAATGCTGCTGCACGCACAATTGGTTTTGTTTTTAACCCCTTCTTAGCCCTGAACGTACATTGAAAATACACGCAACCCTAATTCAAAATGCCGGACATTTGAGGCGTTTAAGAAACTCCGCCCTGACAGCTCCGCAAAAGAGGACATGTCCGGTGAAAAGAGGAAGTATGGTCAGTCTATCCTAGCCCGTTAGCTGCTAGCATGCCGTGTGTTGTGCCTCCGGGTGCATTGTTTACACAACGTGCGTTACGCTACTTAAAGGCCTACTGAAAGCCACTACTACCGATCACGCAGTCTGATAGTTTATATATCAATGATGAAATCTTAACATTGCAACACATGCCAATACGGCCGGGTTAACTTATAAAGTGACATTTGAAATTTCCCGGGAAATATCCGGCTGAAACGTCGCGGTATGATGACGTATGCGCGTGACGAAGTCAGAGTAACGGAAGTAATGGTACCCCGTAGAATCCTATACAAAAAGCTCTGTTTTCATTTCATAATTCCACAGTATTCTGGACATCTTTTGCAATTTGTTTAATGAACAATGAAGGCTGCAAAGAAGACAGTTGTAGGTGGGATCGGTGTATTAGCAGCGGACTACAGCAACACAACCAGGAGGACTTTGTTGGAGAGCAGACGCGCTAGCCGCCGACCTCACCTTGACTTCCTACGTCTCCGGGCCGCCAAACGCATCGGGTGAAGTCCTTTGTCCTTCTGCCGATCGCTGGAACGCAGGTGAGCACGGGTGTTGATGAGCAGATGAGGGCTGGCTGGCGTAGGTGGAGAGCTAATGTTTTTAGCATAGCTCTGTGCGGTCCGGTTGCTAAGTTAGCTTCAATGGCGTCGTTAGCACAGCATTGTTAACCTTCGCCAGCCTGGAAAGCATTAACCGTGTATTTACATGTCCACGGTTTAATAGTATTGTTGATTTTCTATCTATCCTTCCAGTCAGGGGTTTATTTTTTTTGTTTCTATATGCAGTTAAAGCACGATGCTATCACGTTAGCTCGTAGCTAAAGCATTTCGCCGATTTATTGTCGTGGAGATAAAAGGCACTGAATGTCCATTTCGCGTTCTCGACTCTCATTTTCAAGAGGATATAGTATCCGAGGTGGTTTGAAATACAAATCCGTGATCCACAATAGAAAAAGGAGAGTGTGGAATCCAATGAGCCAGCTTGTACCTAAGTTACGGTCAGAGCGAAAAAAGATACGTCCATCACTGCCGCTCAAGTCCTTCACTGTAACGTTCCTCATCTACGAATCTTTCATCCTCGCTCAAATTAATGGGGTAATCGTCACTTTCTCGGTCCGAATCTCTCTCGCTCCATTGTAAACAACGGGGAATTGTGAGGAATACTAGCTCCTGTGACGTCACGCTACTTCCGGTACAGGCAAGGCTTTTTTTTATCAGCGAGCAAAAGTTGCGAACTTTATCGTCGATTTTCTGTACTAAATCCTTTCAGCAAAAATATGGCAATATCGCGAAATGATTTTTGCTGAAAGGATTTAGTATAGAACAACGACGATAAAGATTGCAACTTTTGGTATCTGATAAAAAAAAGGCTTGCACCTACCGGAAGTAGCGTGACGTAGTCAGTTGAACATATACGCAAAGTTCCCTATTGTTTACAATGATGGCCGCATGAAGTGAGAGAGATTCGGACCGAGAAAGCGACAATTTCCCCATTAATTTGAGCGAGGATGAAAGATTTGTGGATGAGTAAAGTGCAAGTGAAGGACTAGTGGGGAGTTGAAGCTATTCAGATAGGGAAGATGCTGTGAGAGCCGGGGGTGACCTGATATTCAGCTGGGAATGACTACAACAGTAAATAAACACAAGCCATATATATACTCTATTAGCCACAACACAACCAGGCTTATATTTAATATGCCACAAATTAATCCTACATAAAAAAACCTGCGTGTTTGTTATGCTAGCTCCTAGCTCCTCTGCTAGCTCCTAGCTCCATAGAACACGCCAATACAATTCAAACACCTGATCAACACACACAATCACTCAGCCCAAAAGACCGTTTACCTAACCCAAGGTTCATAAAGCTTATATATTTTTAAAAAGTTACGTACGTGACGCGCACATACGGTCAAGTTATCGAATGTTTAGCAGCCAAGGCTGCATACTCACGGTACCTGATATTCAGCTGGGAATGACTACAACAGTAAATAAACACAAGACATATATATACTCTATTAGCCACAACACAACCAGGCTTATATTTAATATGCCACAAATTAATCCTGCATAATAACACCTGTGTGTTTGTTTTGCTAGCTCCTAGCTCCTCTGCTAGCTCCTACCTCCATAGAACACGCCAATACAATTCAAACACCTGATCAACACACACAATCACTCAGCCCAAAAGACCGTTCACCTAACCCAAGGTTCATAAAGCTTATATATTTTTAAAAAGTTACGTACGTGACGCGCACGTACGGTACGGTACCTGTTATGCTAGCTCCTAGCTCCTCTGCTAGCTCCTAGCTCCATAGAACACGCCAATACAATTCAAACACATGATCAACACACACAATCACTCAGCCCAAAAGACCGTTCACCTAACCCAAGGTTCATAAAGCTTATATATTTTAAAAAAAGTTACGTACATACGCAAAAAAAAGCCAAAGCTGCATACTCACAGTAGCACGTCTGCGTCTTTGTCATCCAAATCAAAGTAATCCTGGTAAGAGTCTGTGTTGTCCCAGTTCTCTACAGGCGTCTGTGTATCCAAGTCAAAAGTCCTCCTGGTTAGAGTCTCTGTTATCCGAGTTCTTCCATCTTGACTGCCTCTTTCGGGAATGTAAACAAAGAAGCGCCGGCTGTGTACTGTTGTTGCTGACTACGTTCGAAAAATACGTCCATTTCGCACCGACAACTTTCTTCTTTGCTTGCTCGGCTTCCTTCTCCATAATGCAATGAACATGATTGAAACAGATTCACGAACACAGATGTCCAGAATACTGTGGAATTATGAAATGAAAACATAGCTTTTTCGTATTGGCTTCAATGTGGAAGGCATACCCGTGTTCCCCGGTCTACGTCACGCGCATACGTCATCCTCAGAGGCGTTTCGAACCGGAAGTTTAGCGGCAAATTTAAAATGTCACTTTATAAGTTAACCCGGCCGTATTGGCATGTGTTATAATGTTAAGATTTCATCATTGATATATAAACTATCAGACTGCGTGGTCGGTAGTAGTGGGTTTCAGTAGGCCTTTAATATGTCCATGTGGAAACTCGGAACCGAACCGACACCCCCGTACCGAAACGGTTCAATACAAATACACGTACCGTTACACCCCTACCCAGGCCTGTTTTAGATGCAGCTTGTTTTTTTCTGCAGATATCAGGCTGATTTTCGAAACCCATCTGGGATCAGGAGACCCCTACTGGATGCATTTGGTATGTTTTGACCGAGTCCCACTAACAAAATGTGTCTTTGTTTTCTGCAAAACAGGAAGCAGGGGGCTTCGCTGTATGTACATCAGTGGTGACAGCTGTCGCTATTGGTTTCAGAGCCGCTCAGAGTCTGGACGGGAGCAGCTTCACATCAGCACCAGAGCAGGTAGGAGTCTGCATCACAACTGCTGCCATCGCGGGTCAACTGCACCCTGGTGCATTTGAGTCAGCAAGACTGCCGCGTGTGTGTGTGTGTGTGTGTGTGTGTGTGTGTGTGTGTGTGTGTGTGTGTGTGTGTGTGTGTGTGTGTGTGTGTGTGTGTGTGTGTGTGTGTGTGTGTGTGTGTGTTGCAGCTGTATTTTACATTCCCCTTCTGTTCCAAGCTCCATTTTCTTCACTTACACTAACACACACAGTTTTTGAAATACAAGGTTACACTTTCACACACGCTGCACATCCAAGTGTTACAGTTCATCCCCCTCCCCGGCTGAGTTTTCGGAACAAAACCGCTCATTGTGCGTTTTTCCTCCACCACCCCCCCCCGCCCCATCTCCTCTTATCCCCTCAACCCGACGGGACACTCTCTTCCTGCTGACGCCTACTCCCGGGTGCTCTCCATGGCAACCCTGTTACTAAATGTCTTTGGGCTCTTTGTATCGCGCCGTGAGGCTGTCATCTACACATGATCCACGCAGATACGCAGCGAACTACAAACCCAAAAAGCAGTGAAGTTGTCACGTCGCGTAAACGGTAAATAAAAACGGAATACAATGATTTGCAAATCCTTTTCAACCTATATTCAATTGAATAGACTGCAAAGACAAGATACTTAACGTTGGAACTGGAAAACATTGCAAATGTTAGCTCGTTTGGAATTTGATGCCTGCAACGTGTTTCAAAAAAAGCTGGCAAAAGTGGCAAAAAAGACTGAGAAAGTTGAGGAATTCTCGTCAAACACTTATTCGGAACATGCCACAGGTGAACAGGCTAATTGGGAACAGGTGGGTGCCATGATTGGGTATAAAAGCAGCTTCCACAAACAAGGATGGGGCGAGGGTCACCGCTTTGTCAACAAATGCCTGAGAAAATGGTTTAACAATAAAATTTCTCAACCAGCTATTGCAAGGAATTTAGGGATTTCACCATCTACGGTCCGTAATATCATCGAAAGGTTCAGAGAATCTGGAGAAATCACTGCACGTAAGCGATGATGTTACGGACCTTCGATCCCTTGAGGCGGTACTGCATCAAAAAGTGACATCAGTGTGTAAAGGATATCACCACATGGGTTTAGGAACACTTCAGAAACCCACTGTCAGTAACTACAGTTGGTCGCTACATCTGTAAGTGCAAGTTAAAACTCCACTATGCAAAGCCAAAGCCATTTATCAACAACACCCAGAAACGCCGCCGGCTTCGCTGGGCCCGAGCTCATCTAAGATGGACTGATGCAAAGTGGAAAAGTGTTCTGTGGTCTGACGAGTCCACACTTCAAATTGTTTTTGGAAACTGTGGCAGTCGTATCCTCTGGACCAAAGAGGAAAAGAACCATCCCGACTGTTCTAGGAGCAAAGTGTAAAAGCCAGCATGTGTGATGGTATGGGGTTGTATTAGCGCCCAAGGCATGGGTAACTTACACATCTGCGAAGGCACCATCAATGCTGAAAGGTACATACAGGTTTTGGAGCAACGTTATCATGGACGCCCCTGATTATTTCAGCAAGACAATGCCAAGCCACGTGTTACAATAGCGTAGTCCAGACCGGTCTCCCGTTGAAAATGTGTGGTGCATTATGAAGCCTAAAATACCACAACGGAGACTGTTGAACAACTTAAGCTGTACATCAAGCAAGAATGGGAAAGAATTCCACCTGAGCTTCAAAAATGTGTCTCCTCAGTTCCCAAGGAAAGGCGCATGTAACACAGCAAAAAAAATAAGTTTTTCAGTGTGAACATGAAATATCTTGTCTTTGCAGTCTATTCAATTGAATATAAGTTGAAAAGGATTTACAAATCATTGTATTCTGTTTTTATTTACCATTTACACCAGTGGTCCCCAACCTTTTTGTAGCTGCGGACCGGTCAACGATTGAAAATTTGTCCCACGGACCGGTGGGGGTGTATTTAAAAAAAAAAAAAAAATTTAATTTGTTTTTTTTTTTTACATAATTAAATAAAATCATGTGTGCTTACGGACTGTATCCCTGCAGACTGTATTGATCTATATTGATATATAATGTATATATTGTGTTTTTTATGTTGATTTCATTTTTTTTTAAAAATTTTATTTTTTTATTTTTTATTTTTTTAAATTTCTTGTGCGGCCCGGTACCAATCGGTCCGGTGGTTGGGGACCACTGATTTACACAACTTGACAACTTCACTGCTTTTGGGTTTTGTACTCAAACTACTGTGTAAGCATTTTTGCTCACTTAACTACCGTTCTAACATGGCGTGTGTGTGTGTGTGTGTGTGTGTGTGTGTGTGTGTGTGTGTGTGTGTGTGTGTGTGTGTGTGTGTGTGTGTGTGTGTGTGTGTGTGTGTGTGTGTGTGTGTGTGTGTGTGTGTGTGTGTGTGTGTAGAATGTGCCAGTCGAGGCCGGGTGCTTGGGACCTTCCTAAGTGTGTGTGCGCTGACTGTTCTGTGCGGGCTGGTGGTGGTGGCCGTGTCCAGGCTGCTGCTCCAGAAAAGAGGCCGGTCACCAGAGGGCGCCACTAAGGATGGAGACTACCTCTGCACATGCAAGGTAAGCGCACCGACACCAACAATGAACACAACCAGGGAAGGATATAACACCTCGATGGTTTCACCGTCTGCACGGTTGCGTCGGTCAGCAGACGTCCAGATGTGTTTTACATTTCCCAACTTCAGCGAACGCGGCGGCGCGATGTGCGGCCTGCTGTGATTTACGGAACCGCGAAGACAAATGCAAGGGGGAGGGGGTCTGTTTTGTTTGGACTGTGACTGCTGTTTAAGGTGGCCGTCTGGGGGGGAAACACACACAAACCACCAAAAGCCCGTGCAATACGAGGAAAACACAACAGAAGTACAATGAAACCGGAAGTTAGCTATGGGGGGCCAAATGGGACAAAAATAAAATGTGTCAATAATTATGTGTTATTAAATGTGCTGTTTATTTAATAATTTCATCATTTTACCAATTGATTATTTACTGATTTTTTTTATTTATTACACATTTCAATTATTATTTAAAGATGTATTTATTTTTTGTGTGAATACTCCAAAGAAATTCATCTATTTATTCTTCTTCTTCTTCTCCAGATTTTGGCGCGCTCTACCTTCCACATTTTTCACCCGATTCAAACCGTTCCAACTTCAAACTGTTCAGCCTTGACACATTTCAAAAATTCCCAGATTTCCCAGAATTGCAGGTTTTCCGGGACATTTTTCCCCATTCAAAATGAATTGGCCCTTTTTCAAACTTCCACCATTTCCGCATTTTTCATCCGATTCAATCTGTTCCAACTTCAAAATATTCAGCCTGTTCAAAATTGTGTGCTCTCCTTCAACAATTTACAAAAAAAAATCCCGGATTTCCAAAAATTACCAGTTTTCAGGGACATTTTCCCCATTTAAAATGGGGAAAATGGCCATTTCTGAAACTTCCAGAATTTACACATTTTTCAAACGATTCAAACCATTCCACCGTCAACATATTCCACTCATCCTGGAAATTCAATCTATAATTTTTCCAATTTCCAAAAAATTTCAGAAATTCCCAGAATTCCTTTTTTTCTAACCCTTTTTTGACCCTTTTTTCTGGTGACTACTCCTTCCACATTTTTAAACCGTTCCACCGTCCAAACATTCCTCTTAATCAGGACGAAAAACAAATTTGTTTTTTTAACTGGAAAAATTCCCGGTTTTCCCGAAATTCCTGGAATTCCCGAATACCATTTCTCAATTAAAAATGTTGCTACTTCAACATTTCTCGACCAATTTAAAAAATTCCAACACCAACCATTTCAACTCATTCAGAACATTCAAGTTCTATAACATTTTCCAAAAACATTCCCGCTTTTCCCAAAATTCCCAAATGTCCATGAAATTCCCATTGAAACACATGGTACATTTTTCAAAGTTCCAGAATTCCCACATTTTTCATTTGATTCAGTCTGTTCCAATTTCAAAATATTCAGCCTGTTCAAAATTGTGTGCTCTCCTTCAACAATTTACAAAAAAAAATCCTGGATTTCCAAAAATTCCCAGTCTTCAGGGACATTTTCCCCATTCAAAATGGGGGAAATGGCCATTTCTGAAACTTCCACAATTTACACATTTTTCAACCGATTCAAACCATTCCACCGTCAACATATTCCACTCATCCTGGAAATTTAAACTATAATTTTTCCAATTTCCAAAAAATTCCAGAAATTCCCAGAATTCCTTCTTTTCTAACCCTTTTTTGACCCTTTTTTCTGGCGACTACTCCTTCCACATTTTTTAACCCACTTTAACCGTTCTACCGTCCAAACATTCCTCTTAATCAGGACGAAAAACTAATTTGTTTTTTGAACTGGAAAAATTCCCGGTTTTCCCGAAATTCCTGGAATTCCTTAATACCATTTCTCAATTAAAAATGTTGCTACTTTAACATTTCTCGACCAACCATTTCAACTCATTCAGAACATTCAAGTTTTATAACATTTTCCCAAAAAATTCCCGCTTTTTCCAAAATTCCCAAATGTCCATGAAATTCCCATTGAAACGCATGATACATTTTTCAAAGTTCCAGAATTCCCACATTTTTCATTCAATTCAGTCTGTTCCAATTTCAAAATATTCAGCCTTTTTAACTGGAAAAATTCCCTGGTTTTCCCGAAATTCCTGGAATTCCTTAATACCATTTCTCAATTAAAAATGTTGCTACTTCAACATTTCTCGACCGATTTGAAAAATTCCAACACCAACCATTTCAACTCATTCAGAACATTCAAGTTATATAACATTTTCCAAAAAAATTCCCGCTTTTCCCAAAATTCCCAAATGTCCATGAAATTCCCATTGAAACGCATGGTACATTTTTCAAAGTTCCAGAATTCCCACATTTGTCATCCGATTCAAACGGTTCTAACTTCAAAATATTCAGCATGTTCAAAATTGTGTGCTCTCCTTCAAAAATTTACAAAAAAAAATCCCGGATTTCCAAAAATTCCCAGTTTTCAGGGACATTTTCCCCATTCACAATGAATTGGCCATGTCTGAAACTTCCACAATTCGCACATTTTCCAACCGATTCAAACCATTCCACCTTCAACACATTCCACTCATCCTGGACATTCAAACTATCATTTTTTCAAGTTCAAAAAAATTCCAGGAATTCACAGAATTCCCTTTTTTTTTCAAACCCTTTTTGGACCCTTTTTTCTGGTGAATACTCCTTCCACATTTTTAAACCGTTCCACCGTCCAAACATTCCTCTTAATCAGGACAAAAAACAAAGTTGTTTTTTGAACTGGAAAAATTCCCAGTTTTCCCGAAATTCCTGAATACCATTTCTCAATTAAAAATGTTGCTACTTCAACATTTCTCGACCGATTTGAAAAATTCCAACACCAACCATTTCAACTCATTCAGAACATTCAAGTTTTATAACATTTTCCAAAAAAATTCCCACTTTTCCCAAATGTCCATGAAATTCCCATTGAAACGCATGGTACATTTTTCAAAGTTCCAGAATTCCCACATTTTTCATCCAATTCAGTCTGTTCCAACTTGAAAATATTCAGCCGGTTCAAAATTGTGTGCTCTCCTTCAACAATTTAAAAAAAAAATCCAGGATTTCCAAAAATTCCCAGTTTTCAGGGACATTTTCCCCATTCACAATGAATTGGCCATTTCTGAAACTTCCACAATTCGCACATTTTTCAACCGATTCAAACTATTCCACCGTCAACATATTCCACTCATCCTGGACATTCAAACTATAATATATTCCAAGCTCAAAACAATTCCAGGAATTCCCAGAATTCCCTTTTTTTCCAAACCCTTTTTGGACTCTTTTTTTCTGTTGACTACTTCTTCCACATTTTTAAACCGTTCCACCGTCCAAACATTCCTCTTAATCAGGACAAAAAACAAAGTTCTTTTTTGAACTGGAAAAATTCCCAGTTTTCCCGAAATTCCTGAATACCATTTCTCAATTAAAAATGTTGCTACTTCAACATTTCTCGACTGATTTGAAAAATTCCAACACCAACCATTTCAACTCATTCATAACATTCAAGTTTTATAAAATGTTCCCAAAAAATTCCCACTTTGCCCGAAATTCCCAAATTTCCATGAAATTCCCATTGAAACGAATGGTACATTTTTCAAAGTTCCACAATTCCCACATTTTTCATCCGATTCAGTCTGTTCCAACTTCAAAATATTCAGCCTGTTCAAAATTGTGTGCTCTCCAACAATTTAAAGAAACAATACCGGATTTCCAAAAATTCCCAGTTTTCAGGGACAATTTCCCCATTCACAATGAATTGCCCCTTTTTTAAACTTCCACAATTCGCACATATTTCAACTGATTCAAACCATTCCACCGTCAACATATTCCACTCATCCTGGAAATTTTAACTATAATTTTTCCAATTCCAAAAAAATTCCAGGAATTCTCAGAATTCCTTTTTTTCCCAAACCCTTTTTTGACCCTTTTTTCTGGCGACTACTCTTTCCACATTTTTTAACCATTTCACCGTCCAAACATTCCTCTTAATCAGGACAAAAAACAAAGTTGTTTTTTGAACTGGACAAATTCCCGGTTTTCCCGAAATTCCTGGAATTCCTTAATACCATTTATTCAGGGATCAATAAAGTACTTTCTATTCTATTCTACAAGCTAAACAACAAGAAACGTTATTTGTGTGCAGGGCAGGTCGGCACATAAAAAAGCCTGATTGGCAACCTGGAACAGCTGAGCTCAAATTGCTAATCAGGCACAGGTGAGGGAGACAACGTTGAGACAAACAGGAAGTAAAATGCAGAAATAAGGAAAAATACACAAAGTCAAAACATGGCATGACAGGTTCTGACAAAATGAAGAAGTGCAGCAGATTAGTGATCCATCCATTTTCTACCGCCTGCCTCTCATAACTTTGACAAAATAATACAAAGGGAAATGAAACAAATTACAATCTTTTGTAACCCATTTGCTTGCTTACTACTTAAGTATGTTCACGGTGTTATTTCATGCCGTAATTGTTCTTTGACCTTGTGTTTAATGATAATGCATCATAGCCGGATGTTCTGTTGAAATTAAGCCGGTATTTTTGTCACCCCTTTTATTTTGAAAAGCATCGTAATACATGTCGGTACCCGTACCAATGTAACCGAGGGTTTATATATGTGGCCTATACTTCCGCTCTTAGCGCCTTCAAAATAAGAGCTCATATAACCACTCACTGTACAAATACATACACACATATATACATAAAATGCACAGCAATTCAACATCTTAAGTGATGTAATAAGTAAAGATAATCACAACAAGGACTTTCAGGTGAGACATTTTGCAGACATGTCCTAAATTAAATGTGACAAACCGAGTCTAACGAGCTACTAAGCTAGCAGTTAGCTTGTGAACTGGGTACAATAAAACTCACAAAATAATTAGAAACACAGTTTTTAGCCTCTAACAAGGAAGCACAAACGCAGTTTTAAGGACTTAGCAAGGAGAATTGAAGTGAAAAACAAAGTTACTCACTCAGTATTGACGCACACTGCCAGTTAAACATGAAGACGCTTGTTGCACTGATGCGTTGAGGGCCCCCCTCCAGCGTCGTAATATTGAACTACATGCAAAATAACAAGTACTACAGAGACGGTCTTCTTGTACATTGAGTAGGAGTACTGACTCCCACTATGGTGCATCAATACCAGCGTTTCCCACACAATTTGGACCAACACGAACACGTTACAAGGCATCTGAATTGCCAGAGAAAAATAAAATAAAGCCATATTTAGCGATTTAATTAGAGCCCAGACATTTTTTTAAAATTTTTTTTAAATAAGGACATAGTGAGAATTCTAAAGCTACGTTTGAACCGCAAGGCATTTTGTTTGTTTGTAAAATATGATCGTTAATGTAGTCATTTACGTGCCAAGAAAAAAGTCATTTCTAATTGTGAACAGAATGGGTTCCTGAAGTCACCCTCATGCGCACATGACGTCATGACGTCACGAGCCCCGCCGGCATGCGCAGTTGTGTGTTGACGGAAGTAAACATGGCTCCGATTCTAGTAGCTCTTAGTCCTGTAGTATTTGTGGGACTTTCAAGGGTTTTGAGGAACTGGAGACCCAACATTTTTTGTGTAACGGATTCACTTAGCGTAGAAGATTGAGAAAGGAGAGGGCAAGAATTTTGCCTCTCGCAGTTTGTGAGGTATTTGCTCCGAGGCGAGTAGTGAAGTGTTGGGACTTTGACGTTGAACATCTTTTCACCTGTTTCCTACTCTTTTTTTAATTTTTATTATTTATTTATTTTTTTTAAATTAAGCAATCATCATCTCCGTACAAACAAAATATGTCAAATATAGTACAGTCAAATATAATACAAATAGATAAAATATATATTTTTTTTATTTATTTAATTTTTTTTAAATTAAGCAATCATCATCTTTATACAAACTAAATATGTCAAATATAGTACAGTAAAATATAATACAAATAGATAAAATTTATATATATTTATTTATTTTAATATTATTTTTTAAATTAAGCAATCATCTTTATACAAACAAAATATGTCAAATATAGTACAGTAAAATATAATACAAATAGATAAAATATATATATATTTATTTATTTTATTTTTATTTTTTTTAAATTAAGCAATCATCTTTATACAAATAAAAAATATGTCAAATATAGTACAGTAAAATATAATACAAATAGATAAGTATATATATATATATATATATATATATATATATATACACTGTATGTATATATATATATATACTGTATATATATATACATCCATCCATCCATCCGAATGCAGCTGAGATAGACTCCAGCACCCCCCGCGACCCCAAAAAGGGACAAGCGGTAGAAAATGGATGGAGATATATATATATATATATATATATTTATTTATTTATTTATTTTTTTTAAATTAAGCAATCATCTTTATACAAACACAATATGTCAAATATAGCACAGTAACATATAATACAAATAGATAAAATATATATATATATTATTTTTTTTTATTTTTTTTTTTAAGTAAGCAATCATCATCTTTATACAAACAAAACATGTCAAATATAGTACAGTAAAATATAATACAAATAGATAAAATATTTATTTTATTTTTAAAAAATTAAGCAATCATCATCTTTATACAAACAAAATATGTCAAATATAGAACAGTAAAATATAATACAAATAGATTTTTTTTTATTTTTTAAAATATATATATATATATATATATATATATAGAAAATTGGGATGATGAAGTGAGCATGAGTTAGTACATTACCAGCGTGTCAGCCTTTCCAAACTTTCCAGGTTCTAAACCAAAGGCCGTGGGCTGAGCCAGGACAGGTGTTGCACTTCCATACGCACTTCAAACTACAACTTTAGTCTTCCCAAAAATAGCTTTATTTGCAAAAAAAAAAGAAAAATTTTCTTTCCAAGGTTAACAAAAACAAATTTAACTACAAATAAAGCTATAAACAAAACTAAGCTCAAGTGCTCAAAAAACGTTGTCACCTCCAGTCTCTCCACCCGACATTTGTCCAATCAGTGTCACCTGTGCACCCCTCTGTGCTTTTGTCACAGGTGCTGTAAATGACACGGAATGTAAATGACTTTCTAATTCAAAAAACAAATAACTTAATAAATGCAGTATCAGAGAAATATAAATAACACAAAAATGGCTACTGAAACTAAGATGACCAACACCAAAGTGCAGTAGCGCAGTAGGCCCAAGCATCCATCAAACACCACCACAATGACCAACGTCAAAGTGCAGTAGGCACAAGTATTCATCAAACAACAAACAATTAATTTAACTTAATATAAGCATACGAACAACACAAAAATGTCTACCACAACCAGTGACAGACGAGTCCTCCAAAATGAGTCTTGAATAAGAAGGGGCGTCTCATGTTCGGGTCGACACGGCCTCATCGGGGGTTGACCTCTGCGTGTTCCTATCCCATCTTTCAGGAGCTGGCCTACATCCCGACGAGCAACGAGAAAACGGTCACCTACAGGAGAGAGCGACCGCCTGACCACGCGGTGGAGATGACCGTCCACGTCAAGATGCCCCTCGGCGAGCCCTGGCAGTGACGGTGGTGGGACCGGAAAGAAGGGCGACGGACTCGTCCGTGGCGAGGTCCGTGTGAATCCAACCCGGCCAGTCTGACGGTGGGGTTGTAGAAAAAAAAAAAGCCTGATGGAATCCTTGAGCCATGCGTTGGGACTGCGAAGGCCAGTATTGTGGATCCAAGAGCACAGGAGTCATCACTCTAATTTATGTAAGTGTGTGTGTGTTCTTGTATTTATACCCTTCTTGAGACATCAACAAGGAAAAGTACCTAACAAGTGAGGACATAAATCATGGTCCCAATAACATTGCATCTAATAGAGAATGTCTCATTTGCACCCCCTGCTGGTGACATCTATCAAAATGCGGGTGGCCCCAAAAAGGAGGGATTTTTGAAATCGACTGTGTGTCACTTTCAAAAGTGCTCCACTTCTGGTCAACATATGAAATAACAAGTGTGTGTAAGAATTTGAAATGCGCCCCCTTTGGCCAAAATTAATAAAATAAGATAAAATATGTATATAGAGACATACTGTAATAACTTGAAGTAAATAATGAAGATTAAAAACCAATTACAAACAAAAAAAACAACTAAAAGCTTACCTTTTTTATATTTGCATAGTATGTATTTATTATTAATGTTGTAAATACACATCTTTATACATCTAGAAAGGGTGGTCCTAAAGAGGTAGGCATTTTTCAGAGGTCTCAAGAAAGTGACAAATACAAGAATGTGTGTGTGTGTGTGCGTGTGTGCGTGTGTGTGTGTGTGTATGTGTGTGGGTGTGTGTGTGTTCTTGTATTTCTACCCTTCTTGAGACATCAACAAGGAAAAGTACCTAACAAGTGATGACATAAATCATGGTCCCAATAACATTGCATCTCATAGAGAATGTCTCATTTGCACCCCCTGCTGGTGACATCCATCAAAATGCGGGTGGCCCCAAAAAGGAGGGATGTGTGTCGGTTTTAAAAGTGCTCCCCTTCTGATCAACATATGAAATAACAAGTGTGTTTAAAAATTTGAAGTGCTCCCCTTCTGGCCAACATATGAAATAACAAGTGTGTGTAAACATTTAAAGTGTTCCTCCTCTGGTCAACATATGAAACAACAAGTGTGTGTAAACATTTGAAGTGCTCCCCCTCTGGCCAACATATGAAATAACAAGTGTGTGTAAGAAATTTAAACGCGCCCCCTTTGGCCAAAACTAATACAAAAATAAATAAATATGTATATAGAGACATACTGTAATAACTTGAAGTAAATAATGAAGATTAAAAAACAATTACAAACATTTGCATAGTATGTATTTATTATCAATGTTGTAAATACACATCTTTATATATCTAGAAAGGGTGGTCCTAAAGAGGTAGGCATTTGTCTGAGGTCTCAAGAAGGTAACAAATACAAGAGTGTGTGTGTGTGTGTGTGCGTGTTCTTGTATTTTACCCTTCTTGAGACATCAACAAGGAAAAGTACCTAACAAGTGAGGACATAAATCATGGTCCCAATAACATTGCATCTCATAGAGAATGTCTCATTTGCACCCCCTGCTGGTGACATCCATCAAAATGCGGGTGGCCCCAAAAAGGAGGGATGTGTGTCGGTTTTAAAAGTGCTCCCCTTCTGATCAACATATGAAATAACAAGTGTGTTTAAAAATTTGAAGTGCTCCCCTTCTGGCCAACATATGAAACAACAAGTGTGTGTAAACATTTAAAGTGTTCCTCCTCTGGTCAACATATGAAACAAGAAGTGTGTGTAAACATTTGAAGTGCTCCCCCTCTGGCCAACATATGGAATAACAAGTGTGTGTAAGAAATTTAAACGCGCCCCCTTTGGCCAAAACTAATACAAAAATAAATAAATATGTATATAGAGACATACTGTAATAACAATGGTTAAAAAACAATTACAAACAAAAAAAATAACTAAAAGCTTACCTTTTTTATATTTGCATAGTATGTATATATTATTAATGTTGTAAATACACATCTTTATGTAGCTAGAAAGGGTGGTCCTAAAGAGGTAGGCATTTGTCTGAGGTCTCAAGAAGGTAACAAATACAAGAATGTGTGTGTGTGTGTGTGTGTGTGTGTGTGTGTGTGTGTGTGTGTGTGTGTGTGTGTGTGTGTGTGTGTGTGTGTGTGTGTGTGTGTGTGTGTGTTGATAATATTATTGCAGTTTGTTTGGGTCTCTGCGAGCCACACACTCTCCAAATCTCCAACGTAGGCTGCCCTCTGGTGGTCATGATGAGGTACGACGTGTTTGTCCTTCTCCATGTAGTCAGTGCTTGAAGTCCACTCCTTTTTTTGCTCTACTATTCATTGTTGTTTTCTACATGTTTTCCCCTCATGCTGTGTTCCCGGGAAGAGCAGATTCCTGTGATTTGAAGTAGACTTGCACTTGTGTGACATTATATATATATATATATATAAATATATATATGTATATATATATATATATTATACTACTGACGTGTCCCTGCATTAAGGGAGCAGAAAGCCATCCACTGGAATCGCCATGCAAATGTAAACACAGCATGATCATGTGACCTCGACACAGCATGATCATGTGACCTGTGACATGTGACCTCGCGCTGTATTGTCGAGCATCTGCTACATCTCCTGAGTGTCGGGTACCAACTCACCTGGACTCAGATCCCAGGTGGACCCTCTGAAGGAGTCCTCTTGCACTATTAGACCTCCTCTAGTTCTTGTATTGAAGCAATGATGTTTACAGCAATAGCTGCTCCATTCAAGTCTATTTATTTGCTCTTGTGTTTCATGTCTCATTGCCTACGTCACAGCTGTCAAACTCAAGGCCCGCCATGTCAATTTTAATGTGGCCCGCCATGTCATTTTATGTAGTCCTCCATGTTATTCATGTGGCCCCCCAAATCATTTTATGTGATGCACCCTGTAATGTGGCCCATTAAATCCTTTTTATGTGGCCCACCGCGCCATTTAATGTTGTCCGCCACATCATTTTATTGTGGACCGCCACATTATTTATGTGGCCACTCACTTAAAAAAAAAATCTAGCCAGCCATGTCATTTAGTGTTGTCCTCCACATAATTTTATAGAGGCCTACCATCTAATTTTATAGTAGCCCACCACGTCATTTAATGTTGTCCACCACATAATTTTATGTTGGCCTGCAACATAATTTTATATTGGCCCACCACGTCATTTAATGTTGTCCACAACATAATTTTATAGTGGCGCACCACATCATTTAATGTTGTCCACCATTTAATTTTATAGTGGCCCACCACATCATTTAATGTTGTCCACCACATCATTTTATAGAGGCCTACCATCTAATTTTATAGTAGCCCACCACAAAATTTTATAATAGCCTGCCTCCTAAATTTATATTGGCACACCACATCATTTAATGTTGTCCACCACATAATTTTATAGAGGCCTATCTAATTTTATAGTAGCCCACTACGTCATTTAATGTTGTCCACCACATAATTTTATAGTGGCCCAACACATCATTTAATGTTGTCCACCACAAAATTTTATTCTGGCCCACCACATCATTTAATGTTGTCCACCACATAATTTTATAGAGACCTATCATCTAATTTTATAGTAGCCCACTATGTCATTTAATGTTGTCCACCACATAATTTTATAGTGGCCCACCACGTCATTTAATGTTGTCCACCACATAATTTTATAGTGGCGCACCACATCATTTAATGTTGTCCACCACATAATTTTTTTGTGGCCCGTCACATCATTTAATGTTGTCCACCATATCATTTTATAGAGGCCTACCATCTAATTTTATAGTAGCCCACCACATCATTTAATGTTGTCCACCACAAAATGTTATATTGGCCTGCCACATCATTTTTATTTTGGCCCACCACATCATTTAATGTTGTCCACCACATAATTTTATCGTGGCCCGTCACATCATTTAAATTTGTCCACCACATAGAGGCCTATCATCTAATTTTATAGTAACCCACCATGTCATTTAATGTTGTCCACCACATAATTTTATAGTGGCCCACCACATCATTTAATGTTGTCCACCACAAAATTTTATATTAGCCTGCCACATCATTTAATGTTGTCCACCACATAATTCTATTATGGCCCGCCACATCATTTAATGTTGTCCACCACATCATTTTATAGAGGCCTATCATCTAATTGTATAGTAGCCCACTACGTCATTTAATATTGTCCACGACATAATTTTATATTGGCCTACCACATCATTTAATGTTGTCCACCACAAAATTTTATTCTGGCCCACCACATAATTTTATAGAGGCCTATCATCTAATTTTATAGTAGCCCACTACGTCATTTAATGTTGTCCACGACATAATTTTATAGTGGCCCACCACAAAATTTTATATTGGCCTGCCACATCATTTAATGTTGTCCACCACATAATTTTATAGTGGCCCACCACATCATTTAATGTTGTCCACCACATAATTTTATAGAGGCCTACCATCTAATTTTATAGTAGCCCACCACATCATTTAATGTTGTGCACCACAAAATTTTATAATAGCCTGTCTCCTAAATTTATAGTGGCCCACCACAAAATTTTATATTGGCCTGCCACATCATTTAATGTTGTCCACCACATAATTTTATAGTGGCCCACCACATCATTTAATGTTGTCCACCACATAATTTTATAGAGGCCTATCATCTAATTTTATAGTAGCCCACTACGTCATTTAATGTTGTCCACGACATAATTTTATAGTGGTCCACCACATCATTTAATGTTGTCCACCGCACAATGTTATAGTGGCCCACCACATCATTTAATGTTGTGCACCACAACATTTTATAATAGCCTGTCTCCTAAATTTATAATGGCCCACCACATCATTTAATGTTGTCCACCACATAATTTTATAGAGGCCTACCATCTAATTTTATAGTTGCCCACTACGTCATTTAATGTTGTCCACGACAAAATTTTATAGTGGCCCACCACATCATTTAATGTTGTCCACCACAAAATTTTATAGTGGCCCACCACATCATTTAATGTTGTCCACCACATAATTTTATAGAGGCCTATCATCTAATTTTATAGTAGCCCACCACATCATTTAATGTTGTCCACCATATAATTTTATCATGGCCCGCCACATCATTTAATGTTGTCCACCACAAAATTTTATATTGGCCCACCACATCATTTAATGTTGTCCACCACATAATTTTAAAATGGCCCGCCAGATCATTTAATGTTGTCCTCTGTATTTACATGGCCACTCACATTTTTATGTGCCCCCCCCCCCCCAATCATGTTATGTGGCCCACCACATACTTTAAATGTGGCCTGACACATAATTTTATAGTGGCCCACCACATCATTTAATGTTGTCCACCACATACTTTAAATGTGGCCTGACACATAATTTTATAGTGGCCCACCACATCATTTAATGCTGTCCACCGCATAATTTTAAATTGGCCCGCCACATCATTTTATTATGGACTGCCACGTCATCTAATCCACATCATTTTATGTGGTCCTCTATGTTGTTTACGTGGCCAGACACTTCATTTATTGTTGTCCTGCCCCATAATTTTAGAGTGGCCTGTCACATCATTTTATGTGGTGCCCCATGTTATTTATGCGGCCAGACACTTTTTTTAAAAATTTGGCCATCCGCATCATTTAATGTTGCACGCCACAATTTTGTAGTGGCATGCCTGGACTGCCACATCATTTTAAGTGGCCTGCTAAAGGCTGTAAATAAAACGGCACTTCCTGGTTATTGTGTTTGTTCCTTCAAAATGTTGCAAAAGTTCTCCACTTGAGTTTGATCTGATGTTCCAAACATTTGTTTTACTTTTGGAAAATAAATGTAAAAAACAATCAACAAATGGTGTAACAAATGCTCTTCTGTTCAAGTTCATATGTAATCGATGTTGCACGTGGCCCCCGAGGGCCGCCATAATTGCGATGTGGCCCTTAATAAAATGAGTTTGACACCCCTGGCCTAGGAACATGTATTGGAATAAAATCCCAAATGTGTTTGTAAGAATAATCGTGTGTCCCATATTGTGATTTTGCAGCAGGGAAGGGATTCACGTGGTGGATCTCGCGTGAGAGGAAGAGGGGCGGGGGGGGGGGGGGGGGGGTTAATTAATTTGCAGTCTGCTGAAAATGATGGAAAGCGCCACCCTACATAGCAACTGGCGCTGTGGTCATAGTTGGAATTGCCACAAAAACACATTTGAATATATTCCACACTCCACTGCCATCTGGCGGCTAAAGTGGATCGTGCGACCGACCTCAACCCGTCACGTTTCATGTGTCAGGTAAACCGTGACGAATGAGAGTGTGCTGAGAGTCGCCATGTAGCGCCCTCTGCTGTGGACATTTGTGTTTTGCAAAAATATTTTGTAATGCTGGAGAAAAAAATCTGGACAAAGTGGCTGAGGAGAGGGAAGTCTGGGCTTCCCCGCTTAGGCTGCTGCCCCCGCGACCCGACCTCGGATAAGCGGAAGAAGATGGATGGGGGGGAAAAAGGACGTCAGTTTTCAGAAGGTTCCAGCAAAATAAGTGCAATCCAAAAAAGTACTCACAGCGCTTCACTTTTCCTACATTTTGTTATGTTACAGTCTTATTCACAAATTAAATATTGTTCCCCCCCCTCAAAATTCTACACACAACACCCCACAATGACAATGTGAAAAGTTTTTACATATGTAAATGTCATTTTAGTCCCTATTTTGCTGTAGCTTTCTGATAAATCAACGTCCTCTCTAGTGGACATTTATTTTGGACATTTTGCTATATCCTCCTGAGAAACCAGTCAGTGTCCTCTGCAGTGGACATCTGTTTTTGGTTTTAATTAGGGATGTCCGATAATGGCTTTTTGCCGATATCCGATATTCCGATATTGTCCAACTCTTTAATTACCGATACGGATATCAACCGATATATGCAGTCGTGGAATTAACACATTATATCTAATTTGGACAACCATGTATGGTGAAGATAAGGTACTTTAAAAAAAAAATTAGTAAAATAAGATAAATAAATTAAAAACATTTTGTTGAATAAAAAAGAATGTAAAACAATATAAAAACAGTTACATAGAAACTAGTAATGAATGAAAATGAGTAAAATTAACTGTTAAAGGTTAGTACTATTAGTGGAGCAGCAGCACGCACAATCATGTGTGCTTACGGACTGTATCCCTTGCAGACTGTATTGATATATATTGATATATAATGTAGGAACCAGAATATTAATAACAGAAAGAAACAACCCTTTTGTGTGAATGAGTGTAAATGGGGGAGGGAGGTTTTTTGGGTTGGTGCACTAATTGTAAGTGTATCTTGTGTTTTTTATGTGGATTTAATTAAAAAACACCTACACCGATGATAACAAAAACCGATACCGATAATTTCCGATATTACATTTTAAAGCATTTATCGGCAGGCCGATGTTATCGGACATCTCTAATAAAATGTAATGTTTGTTCTTCATTAATAATCATATCAGGGCTGTAAAATCTTACATTTTAATCTTGAGTAACGAGGAAGTGGAGGAAAGAAAGAAGCAGATGAAATAAAATGATTTTATTATATCCGATATTGTCCAACTCTTAATTACCGATACCGATATCAACCGATATCAACCGATACCAATATATACAGTTGTGGAATTAACACATTATTATGGCTAATTTGGACAACCAGGTATGGTGAAGATAAGGTCCTTTTTTAAAAAAAAAATTAAATAAAATAAGATAAATTTAAAAAAAATTATTGAATAAAAAAAAAGTAAAACAATATAAAAACAGTTACATAGAAACTAGTAATTCATGAAAATGAGTAAAATTAACTGTTAAAGGTTAGTACTATTAGTGGACCAGCAGCACGCACAATCATGTGTGCTTACGGACTGTATCCCTTGCAGACTGTATTGATATATATTGATATATAATGTAGGAACCAGAATATTAATAACAGAAAGAAATTTTAAATGGGGGAGGGAGGTTTTTTGGGTTGGTGCACTAATTGTAAGTATATCTTGTGTTTTTTATGTTGATTTAATAAAAAATAAAAAATAAAAATAAAAACAACCAAAAAAAACCCGATACCGATAATAAAAAAAACGATACCGATAATTTCCGATATTACATTTTAACGCATATATCGACATCTCTAGTTTTAATACAAATGTTTACGAATTTCTGGGTGAAAAACACAAATGTCCACAGCAGAAGATGCTGACTCAGGAAGATATAAGGAGTACAATCCCATGATTAGTCTTACAAACACATGTATCATTTCACTCCTTATATGGAATGATACATAGCAGGGATTGTCAAACTGTGGTACGCAGGCGCCACCTAGTGGCACGGTACTCCAAATAAGCATGTTTAATTGTCTTATACAGTGTTACTGTTCACATTCATGCACACTTTTATTAGGGCCGAGTCCTTTTGCATTGGGACGAAAGGACCTATTGTTATTGTAAGGTTTAATATTATTATACCGGCCGCCTCTTCGAGCTGCAATTTGACCCACTTAACATGCTTCAAAACTCACCACATTTGACACACACATCAGGACCTGCGAAAGTTGCCATCTAATAAAAAAACCAAACCCCAAAACTCAAAATTGCGCTCTAGCGACCCCTAGGGAAAAACAAAACAAACTGCCTGTAACTCCCACTAGGAAGGTCATAGAGACATGAAACAAAAACCTCTATGTAGGTCTGACGTAGACCTACATTTCATAATTCAACATCCTCGGGCAAAAACCAACAGGAAGTTGGCAATTTCCCCTTCAAGACAAAATTGTACTAAAAACACTCATTTTTGCCTCTTTGAGCTGTAATTTGACCCTCTTAAAATACTTCAAAACTCACCAAACTTTTCACACACATCAGGACTGGTGGAAATTGCCATCTAATAAAAAAACAAAAAAAAAACAAAACTCAAAATTGCGCTCTAGCGCCCCCTAGGAAAAAACAAAAACAAACTGCCTGTAACTCCCACTAGGAAGGTCGTAGAGACATGAAACAAAAACCTCTATGTAGGTCTGACGTAGACCTACATTTCATAATTTGACATCCTTGGGCAAAAACCAACAGGAAGTTGGCAATTTCCCCTTCAAGACAAAATTGTACTAAAAACACTCATTTTTGCCTCTTTGAGCTGTAATTTGACCCCCTTAAAATACTTCAAAACTCACCAAACTTTTCACACACATCAGGACTGGTGGAAATTGCGATCTAATAAAAAAAAACCGAACCCCAAAACTCAAAATTGCGCTCTAGCGCAATTTTTGAATAAAACAGACAAAACTGCTCCTCAGAGGAAAACACAGACAAAACTGCTTGTAACTTCCGGTAGGAACGTCTTAGAGACATGAAACAAAAATCTCTATGTAGGTCTCACTTAGACCTACATTTCATATATTGACACCCTTCAGCAAAAATCAACAGGAAGTTTGATATCCCCTCCTTCAAAACAACATTTTTGTAAAAAGCGATCACCAAACATCAAACATTATCTCCTCTGAGCGCGTTTGTCGTTTCGGCTTCAAACTACTACAGGAGAGAGATTGAACCCTTCTGATTAAAAGTTGACGAAAGACTTTTGATAAGTGCTACGGTTTTGATTTTACAAGTCTTCAAAGAAAAGAAGTTGACGAAAGACTTTTGATAAGTGCTACGGTTTTGATTTTACAAGCCTTCAAAGAAAAGAACCACTGTGCCGCAGCACCTAGGGAAAAAAAACACAGACACAACTTCCTCTAACTCCCAGTACGAATATCGTAGAGACATGAAACAAAAACCTCTATGTAGGTCTGACTTAGAGCTAGATTTCATACACTGACACCCTTCAGCAAAAATCAACAGGAAGTTTGATATCCCCCCCTTCAAAACAACATTTTTGTAAAAAGCGATCACCAAACATCAAACATTATCTCCTCTGAGCGCGTTTGTCGTTTCGGCTTCAAACTACTACAGGAGAGAGATTGAACCCTTCTGATTAAAAGTTGACGAAATACTTTTGATAAGTGCTACGGTTTTGATTTTACAAGCCTTCAAAGAAAAGAACCACTGTGCCGCAGCACCTAGGGAAAAAAAACACAGACACAACTTCCTCTAACTCCCAGTACGAATATCGTAGAGACATGAAACAAAAACCTCTATGTAGGTCTCACTTAGACCTACATTTCACACACTGACATCCTTCAGCAAAAATCAACAGGAAGTTGGCAATCACCCCTTCAAAACAAAAGCTTCATAAAAACACTCATTTTTGCCTCTTTGAGCTGTAATTTGACCCCCTTAAAATACTTCAAAACTCACCAAACAAATACGGACTAAAATGACATTTGCATATGCAAAAACTTTTCATTGTGGGGTATTGTGTGTAGAATTTTGAGGGAAATATTTTTTTTAAATTTGGGAATAAGGCTGTAACATAACAAAATGTGGGGAAAGTGGAGGGTTTCTGCTGACGTTGGCACTCCAAAACAAAATCCATCCATCCATCCATTTTCTACCGCTTGTCCCTTTGAGGGGCATTCGGG
>NC_084750.1:16356855-16364355 GCF_033978785.1 Entelurus aequoreus | reverse complement strand
CACACTCACTCATACACACACACACACAAACACCCTCACATGCTCTCACAGATACACACACATACACGCACACTCTTACTCTCACACACGCTCACACACACACACTCTCTCACACACACACACACACACACTCTCACACACAAACACACACACTCTCACACGCACACACACTCTTTCACACACACACACACACTCACTCACTCACGCGCACACTGACACACACACACTCAAACACACTTACTCACACACACACACTCACACACCTTCACACACACACATACATGCACACACTTACTCTCACACACACACACCCTCACATGCTCTCACAGATACACACACATACACGCACACTCTTACTCTCACACACGCTCACACACACACACACTCTCTCACACACACACACACACACTCTCACACACAAACACACTCACTCACACAAACACACACACTCTCACACGCACACACACTCTTTCACACACACACACACACTCACTCACTCACGCGCACACTGACACACACACACTCAAACACACTCACTCACACACACACACTCACTCACAAACACACACTCACACACCTTCACACACACACATATACGTACACACTTACTCTCACACACACACACACACTTACTCACTCTCTCACACACACACACGCACACTGACACACACACTCACACACAAACACACTCACTCACACAAACACACGCTCTCACACATACACGCACACACACTCTTTCACACACACACGCACACTCACTCACTCACACGCACACTGACACACACACACACGCAAACACAAACACACACACACTCACTCACAAACACACACTCACACGCTCTCACACACATACACGCACACACTTACTCTCACACACACACACACACTCACTCTTTCACACACTTACTCTCTCACACACACACACACACACACACTCACTCTCTCACACACTTACTCTCTCACACACACACACACAATCACTCTCTCACACACTTACTCTCACACACACTCACATGCACACTAACACACACACTCTCACTCTCTTTCACTCAGACACTCTCACACACTCACTCACTCACTCACTCACACACTCACACACTCACACACTCACACACTCACTCACTCACTCACACACTCACCCAAAGCGTACAATCCCAGATAGAAAACATGCTATGTGTTGTTAATTTCCAACATGGAGGATGAGAGTTCCCACCTGTCTGAAAAGGAGAAGGAAGAAGCAGAGCTGATCTTTACTATTACATCCTTTACTATTACATCATTTACTATTACATAATTTACTATTACATCCTTTACTATTACATCATTTAATATTACATCATTTACTATTACATCCTTTACTATTACATCATTTACTATTACATCCTTTACTATTACATCATTTACTATTACATCATTTACTATTACATCATTTACTATTACATCATTTACTATTACATGTGTGTACACACAATAATGAGAAATACATGAAGGAATAAAACAACATTACGGGTACAGACCAGGGGCCAAAAGACTCCACAGCGGCCCCCTGAGTTCAGTTCCAAACCTGGGAGACAAGTTCCTAAAACACTGGAGTGTTGCACAGAGGGACTTGGACCACATTGTCAGATGTCATTGAAAGCGGCTGGTAAACAGAAGTGGCCGCCTTAAGTCCTCTCTTTTTGCCAGATGTTTTTCCTCATGTGATGTATGGAACTATGGCATAAGGCCACTTTATTGAAGGCCACACCGCAGTTATAGCTGCCCTCAGAGGGCCACTTTTTATGATGTGGCAGACCACATCCAATGATGTGAAAGGCAACACTGAATGACAAAGCTGGCCACATTGAATGATGCTGTGGGCCACATTAAATGATGTGAAAGGGCACAATGACTGAAATAGCTGGGCACATTAGATGACATGGTGGGCCACTTTAAATGGTGTAAAAGGGCACAATGGATGACATGGTGGGCCAATTTAAATGATGTAAAAGGGCACAATGACTGACATAGCTGGGCACATTAAATGATATGGTGGGCCACATCAAATGATGCGAAAGGGCACAATGAATGACATAGCTGGCCACATTAAATGACATAGTGGGCCACATTAAATGATGTGAAAGGGCACAATGACTGAAATAGCTGGGCACATTAAATGAAATGGTGGGCCACTTTAAATGGTGTAAAAGGGCACAATGGATGACATGGTGGGCCAATTTAAATGATGTAAAAGGGCACAATGACTGACAGAGCTGGGCACATTAAATGATATGGTGGGCCACATCAAATGATGCGAAAGGGCACAATGAATGACATAGCTGGCCACATAAAATGATGTGAAAGGGCACAATGACTGAAATAGCTGGGCACATTAAATGATATTGTGGGCCACATTTAATGATGCGAAAGGGCACAATGAATGACATAGCTGGCCACATTAAATGACATGGTGGGCCACATTAAATGATGTGAAAGACCACATGGAATGAGGTGGAAGACCAGAATAAATAAAGTGGCGGGTCAATTTAAATGATGCGGCGGGCCACAAAAATGAGGTGGAAGACCAAATTGAATGACATGACGAACATTAAATTACGTGGCAGGCCACATTAAATGATGTGGCAGAAAACGTTAAAAGATGTGACAGGCTGCTTTAAGTGACTCGGTGGGCCACTTTAAATTACGTTAAAGACCTCATTAAATGGCGTGCTGGTTCACATTAAATGACATGTTGGGCCACATTAAATTACATTAAAGACCACTTTAAATTACGTGCTATTAAAAAAACGTTAACATGCTAATATAAGAGACGTTAGCATATTTCCAAGAAGGTGCCAAGTGTTAAAATCCATGATTTTTAGGTTTAAACAAACAAAATGAGCTAAAAATAAAACTGGCATAAAACGTTTGCATGCTAATGTTAGCATGCTAATGTTAGCATGATGACATTGAACAAGTTAGCGTGTTTTTAAGATGGCAACACGTATTAAAATGCTCTTTGTTTAGTATAATTGCATTACAATAAAAAAAAAGTAATACAATAGTAGTGTAATAATTAGCCTCTGGATTATATAGGAGTCGATCAGTGTTTCTTAACCATAGGGCCGTGGCCACAAAAAACTATGTTTGTGTTTCTTAACCATAGGGCCGTGGCCACAAAAAACTATGTTTCTCAGCTGATGCATGTACATCAGCTGTAATACATGTTTCCACCACTTGTGGCAGTAATATCAAACAAACAGAAGAAGTCTGGAGCTGAAGTCATGGAGAAGTTTCTCAAGCGCACAAATTATGACTAAATTGGTGAAGCTGTATTTTTACATTTTCACCAAAAAAAATTGACATTTAATGCATTTATTGTTGGACTGCGTAGTTGCATGTACATTTATTTTCCATCACTTTTTATGAGTCCCTTATTTTGCAGTACATTTTGATTAGTATATATTTTGTAATCAGCCTGACCTAAGCCTTGATAATGACCTGGGTGATTATTTGACTGGATCATTTGAGCGGGGTTCAAAAGGTAAAGAACCCCCGGAGTAGAGAACATAAATACTTGTCTGATTGTGACACCGTGTGCTTATGTGAAATGAGAGGGGGAGGCGGGACCGGTCCACACCGTCCTGTCCCTGGGGCGGGTCCAGCCTGCGCCCTTGGGGAGGGAAGAAGGGACTGCCTGGGAAATTTCAAGTCACTCAACAAAAATAAGTGTTGCATCCCCCCCCAAAAAAAACACCTCTTCCTGTGCTTTTCCTAAACTTATCAATCAGGTGCTTCAATCAATCAAACTGGAGCCCTGCGGCAAACAATCAATACTCAAACAACACAGAGAATACGCATTGTGCTAAATGTTACTTGATGGATTTATTTGTTACATCATTATAACTTTTACTCATACCGTAAGACCATAAAAATACTAATTTATATATTTACATGTACTGTACATGTACTGTAAATGTATAATGTATTTATGTTATTCACATGTGAATAATGCTGTATAATAGACTGTATTTATATTATTCACATGTGAATAATGCTGTATAATAGACTGTATTTATATTATTCACACGTGAATAATGCTGTATAATAGACTGTATTTATGTTATTCACATGTGAATAATGCTGTATAATAGACTGTATTTATGTTATTCACATGTGAATAATGCTGTATAATAGACTGTATTTATATTATTTACATGTGAATAATGCTGTATAATAGACTGTATTCATATTATTCACACGTGAATAATGCTGTATAATAGACTGTATTTATATTAGTCGCACGTGAATAATGCTGTATAATAGACTGTATTTATATTATTCACACGTGAATAATGTTGTATAATAGACTGTATTTATGTTATTCACATATGAATAATGCTGTATAATAGACTGTATTTATATTATTCACATGTGAATAATGCTGTATAATAGACTGTATTTATATTATTCACATGTGAATAATGCTGTATAATAGACTGTATTTATATTATTCACACGTGAATAATGCTGTATAATAGACTGTATTTATGTTATTCACATGTGAATAATGCTGTATAATAGACTGTATTTATATTATTCACATGTGAATAATGCTGTATAATAGACTGTATTTATGTTATTCACATGTGAATAATGCTGTATAATAGACTGCATTTATGTTATTCACATGTGAATAATGCTGTATAATAGACTGCATTTATGTTATTCACATGTGAATAATGCTGTATTTATGTTATTCACATGTGAATAATGCTGTATAATAGACTGTATTTATATTATTCACACGTGAATAATGCTGTATAATAGACTGTATTTATGTTATTCACATGTGAATAATGCTGTATAATAGACTGTATTTATATTATTCACATGTGAATAATGCTGTATAATAGACTGTATTTATGTTATTCACATGTGAATAATGCTGTATAATAGACTGTATTTATGTTATTCACATGTGAATAATGCTGTATAATTGACTGTATTTATATTATTCACATGTGAATAATGCTGTATAATAGACTGTATTTATGTTATTCACATGTGAATAATGCTGTATTTATGTTATTCACATGTGAATAATGCTGTATAATAGACTGTATTTATATTATTCACACGTGAATAATGCTGTATAATTGACTGTATTTATGTTATTCACATGTGAATAATGCTGTATAATAGACTGTATTTATATTATTCACATGTGAATAATGCTGTATAATAGACTGTATTCATATTATTCACACGTGAATAATGCTGTATAATAGACTGTATTTATATTATTCACATGTGAATAATGCTGTATAATAGACTGTATTTATGTTATTCACATGTGAATAATGCTGTATAATAGACTGTATTTATGTTATTCACATGTGAATAATGCTGTATAATAGACTGTATTTATGTTATTCACATGTGAATAATGCTGTATAATAGACTGTATTTATATTATTCACGTGTGAATAATGCTGTATAATAGACTGTATTTATGTTATTCACATGTGAATAATGCTGTATAATAGACTGTATTTATGTTATTCACATGTGAATAATGCTGTATAATAGACTGTATTTATATTATTCACACGTGAATAATGCTGTATAATAGACTGTATTTATATTATTCACATGTGAATAATGCTGTATAATAGACTGTATTTATGTTATTCACATGTGAATAATGCTGTATAATAGAATGTATTTATATTATTCACATGTGAATAATGCTGTATAATAGACTGTATTTATATTATTCACATGTGAATAATGCTGTATAATAGACTGTATTTATATTATTCACATGTGAATAATGCTGTATAATAGAATGTATTTATATTATTCACATGTGAATAATGCTGTATAATAGACTGTATTTATGTTATTCACATGTGAATAATGCTGTATAATAGACTGTATTTATGTTATTCACATGTGAATAATGCTGTATAATAGACTGAATTTATTTATAAAATTTACAGTAAAATGGTCACACTCTGTTTTACTGTAAAATTCTGGTGATTGAGCTGCCAGTTTTTTGTCAGTTTTTTTTGCATAAAAAATATGGTTACTGTAAATGTAAAGATGGTACCAGAGTTTTTTTTCTTACAGCGGGATTCTTAAAAATGTAAAAAAAAAAATATGTAAAAACATATTGTCATGTTTACAGTGTTCAATTTGATGGATAACCATGAAATCATAAGGCTAAGTAGATATTTACGTATGTTTTCACCCCAAAAATGTTTGGAATGTATGATAATATAATATCTGTTGCATTATTAGATGGATAAAGTTTAAAGTATATTGAACTGCATGCAGTGAAGGGCTTTTTTTCTGTCAAAAAAGAAAGATAAAGTACTTTATTGATGCATATTATTTCCAGGCTTTCAAGGGCCAAATAAAATGATGTGGTAGGCCAGATCTGGCCCCCGGGCCTTGAATTTGACACCTGTGTACTACACAGATTTCACTTAAAGCGGGTAACTACTTGGTATCGGATCGATACCTAAATTTGTGGTATCATCCAAAACGAATGTAAAGTATCAAAGAAGAGAAGAATAAGTGATTATTACATTTTAACAGAAGTGTAGATAGAACGTGTTGAAACGGAGAATAAGCAGATATTAACAGTTAATGAACAAGTAGATTAATAATATTTTTTTTACAGTTTGTCCTTTATAATGTGTACAAAATAATAGGTGTATAAATGACACAATATGTTACTGCATACGTCAGCAGACTAATTAGGAGTCTTTGTTTGTTTACTTACTACAAAAAGACAAGTTGTCTAGTATGTTCATTATTTTATTTAAGGACTAAATTGCAATAATAAACATATGTTTCATGTACCCTAAGATTTTTTGTTAAAATAAAGCCAATAATCAAATTTTTTGTGGTCCCCTTTATTCAGAAAAGTATCGAAATACATTTTGGTACCGGTACTAAAATATTGGTATTGGGACAACACTACTTTGTACATAAAAAAACAAATAGTGTAATAATACCATTCACTGTTAGAAGTGGCCCTCTGAGGGCCAACATAACTGCGATATGGCCCTCAATTAAAAGGAGTTAGACAGCCCTGCACTATCTTGTGCTCCAAGGGTCTATTTGGGTGTGACTAGCCCCACCACTGCGTCCCCCCAAGGCAGGACTTCAATCCCAGGTGGACTTTACAGTGGGTCCTGGTCCTGGGTCCTGGTCCTCGCCCGCCACCCAAACAGCTGTCCCCGCCTTTGACGCACATTCTTTTCCCACACTGAAAGTGCGCCTGAAAGGCCCCTAATGAAACCCTGTCTGTGGCTTTGGCCGCCATAATGAGCGCGTTATCCCGCGCCGTCAGGCAGCGACAATACGAAGATTGTCGTGCGCTCGCCGCTCGCTGAGACGGAAGGAGCGCGGAAGAAAAGAGTGAAATAAAGATCTGGCACGTCTTGGAGGGGGGGCGGGGGGGAAAGAGATGGATGGCGCGAGTATTTTATTTCTCCTCGGCGTTTT
>NC_084750.1:16174355-16351855 GCF_033978785.1 Entelurus aequoreus | reverse complement strand
TCTGCAAGTGCAAGTTAAAACTCTACTATGCCATTTATCAACAACACCCAGAAACGCCGCCGGCTTCGCTGGGCCCCGAGCTCATCCAAGATGGACTGATGCAAAGTGGAAAAGTGTTCTGCGGTCTGACGAGTCCACATTTCAAATTGTTTTTATACACTTTACAAGAAATACATTGGCGGCAAACTCCGTAGCTTGCTGGCTTGTGCACGCTAGCTTTCGGAGACTCTTATTTTGTTTTAGCGCAGGCAGGATGAAGCAGGGCTTTTATTGTGAAGACAGGAACTGTGCGGTCGGTCTTTGGCGTCAGGTACGGCGCGAGAGTCTGTTGAAATAAAAAAGTGTTTATCGCCTTCCTGTCGGTCGTTTTTTATTCATAATGATCTGGCAGCAGCCAATGTCATCTCACAAGACCCTCTGGTGCCGTGCCTGAAAACCCACATTGAATGCCGGTGTCCTTCGATCCCACAGGTGGTACTGCATCAAAAAGCGACATCAGTGTGTAAAGGATATCACCACATAGGCTCAGGAACACTTCAGAAAACCACTGTCGGTTACTACAGTTGGTCGCTACATCTGTAAGTGCAAGTTAAAACTCTACTGTGCAAAGCCAAAGCCATTTATCAACAACACCCAGTAACGCCGCCGGCTTTCTTGGGCCTGAGCTCATCTAAGATGGACCGATGCAAAGTGGAAAAGTGTTCTGTGGTCTGACGAGTCGCAAAGTGTAAAAGGCAGCATGTGTGATGGTATGGGGGTGTATTAGTGCCAAAGGCATGGGTAACTTACACATCTGTGAAGGCGCCATTAATGCTGAAAAGGTACATACAGGTTTTGGAGCAACATATGTTGCCATCCAAGCAACGTTATCATGGACGCCCCTGCTTATTTCAGCAAGACAATGCCAAGCCACGTGTTACATCAAAATGGCTTCATAGTAAAAGAGTGCGGGTACTAGACTGGCCTGCCTGTAGTCTCCCATTGAAAATGTGTGGTGCATTATGAAGCCTAAAATACCACAAGGGAGACCCCCGGACTGTTGAACAACTTAAGCTGTACATCAAGCAAGAATGGGAAAGAATTCCACTTCAAAAATGTGTCTCCTCAGTTCCCAAACCTTTACTGAGTGTTGTTAAAAGGAAAGGCCATGTAACACAGTGGTAAAAATGCCCCTGTGACAACTTTTTTGCAATGTGTTGCTGCCATTAAATTCCGAGTTAATGATTATTTGCAAAAAAAAAAGAAGTTTCTCAGTGTGAACATTAAATATCTTCTCTTTGCAGTCTATTCAATTGAATATAAGTTGAAAAGGATTTGCAAATCTTTGTATTCTGTTTTTATTTACCATTTACACAACGTGACAACTTCACTGCTTTTGGGGTTTATAAAATGCTCGCCCTCCTCCAATGCTTTCGTCCACCTCGGCCTTGGCTGAGATCGAAACCGAAAGTTAAGCACACACGCATCCTTGTCCATTTGACGCCATCAAAAGTAGCGAGAACAACATTTGAATGTTTATCTCTTTGAGCAAAACGAAGGCCCAAGGCGAGTAACTTCCAAAGGTGCGCGTGTCAAAGTCCAGATCTGGGACCTCCGACCTGTTACTAAAAAACGCCTCAAGCAAGGTGTGTTTTTAAAGGTGAGCTGTGTGCTCCTCTTTGGCTTCCTGTCATTAGGTTTGGCAGCGCCGAGCTGACGGACGACATGCCAGACAATGAAAACATTTCGCCACGAAAAAAATTGGCTTTCTTCCGCGTTCACAATAAACTGCCGCCTTTGTCACACGCACAATTACCTTAATTTGTCAATCATGCCGAAACAAAAGGTAGAGGAAAAACGCCATAGAAACCAAAACAACAAACTCATAGGCGTTCCCCCAGTTCCTGTCGTCACATTTCACGTTCCATTAAAACAGGAATTTAATTTTTGAAGCCGGTTCGTGTCACCTGTCGACGCAGCGCGACCAGGAGGTTGTTGGAAGTGTGATTATGAAAGCTCAAAGTGCCTGGTTCACATTCATGTACACACTGTACATTCTACACATTAGGAGAGAGACGACGTATTCAGGCTGTGCAAATGAGCGCATTAATGCGGGCTAATCGTCAATTTCATTACAAATTGTAACGCAATTAACCCATCATGCAAAATGAAACACAATGAATGTCGATTAAAATGGAATAATAGTCATTGTAGTTACTATTGTAATCATTTTTTAAATGCATTTTTAACTGTTTTATATATAGAATGTTCTGTACTTACTGTGATTTTTATTTTTTTAATCTTTTATCTTTCTGTTTTTCGCACAATTTTTTATAATTTTTTAACTGTGTTTTATATATAGAATGTTCTGTACTTACTGTGATTTTTATATTATTTTTAATCTTTTCTTTTTCTTTTTTTTTGCACTATTTTTATACATGTTTAACTGTGTTTTATATATAGAATGTTCTGTAGTTACTGTGATTTTAACTATTATTATTTCTAATCTTTTATCTTTGTTTTTTGCACCATTTGTTATAGATTTTTAATTGTGTTTTATATATAGAATGTTCTGTACTTAAGGAGATTATTGTTATTTTTTTCCATTTTTAGCACTATTTTTATACATATTTAACTGTGTTTTAAAAATATAATGTGTACTTTTTATTATTGTTGTTATTTTTAATCTTTTACCTTTGTTTTTTGCAGTATTTTTTAATACATTTTTAACTGTGTTTAATATATATATATATAATTCTGTACTTATTGTGATTTGTATTATTATTTTTAATCTTTTACCTTTGTTTTTTGCACTTTTTAATGCATTTTTTAAACATTGTTTTATATATGAAATGTTCTGATTTGTATTATTGTTGTTAATTTTAATATTTTACCTTTGTTTTTTGCAGTATTTTTTAATACATTTTTAACTGTGTTTAATACATATAATTTTCTGTACTTAGAGTGATTTGTATTATTATTTTTACTCTATTACCTTTCTGTTTTTTGCACTTTTTTATGCATTTTTTTAAACATTGTTTTATATATGAAATGTTCTGATTTTTATTATTGTTGTTATTTTTAAACTTTTACCTTTGTTTTTTGCAGTATTTTTTAATATTTTTTTAACTGTGTTTAATATATATGATATTCTGTACTTATTGTGATTTGTATTATTATTTTCAATATTTTACCTTTCTGTTTTTTGCACTTTTTTATGCATTTTTTAACATTGTTTTATATATGAAATGTTCTGATTTTTATTGTTGTTATTTTTAATCTTTTACCTTTGTTTTTTGCATAATGTTTTAATACATTTTAACTGTGTTTAATATATATATATAATATTCTGTATTTATTGTGATTTATATTATTATTTTTAATATTTTACCTTTCTGTTTTTTGCACTTTTTTATGCATTTTTTATCATTGTTTTTTATATGAAATATTCTGATTTGTATTATTGTTGTTATTTTTAATCTTTTACCTTTGTTTTTTGCAGTATTTTTTAATACATTTATAACTGTGTTTAATATATATATAATTCTGTACTTATTGTGATTTGTATTATTATTTTTAATATTTTACCTTTCTGTTTTTTGCACTTTTTTATGCATTTTTTAACATTGTTCTATATATAAAATGTTGTAATTTTTATTATTGTTGCTATTTTTAATCTTTTACCTTGGTTTTTTGCAGTATTTTTAAATGCATTTTTAACTGGGTTTAATATATATAATATTCTGTACTTATTGTGATGTGTATTATTATTTTTAATATTTTACCTTTCCGTTTTTTGCACTTTTTAATGCATTTTTTAAACATTGTTTTACATATGAAATATTCAGATTTTTATTATTGTTGTTATTTTTAATCTTTTACCTTGGTTTTTTGCAGTATTTTTTAATACATTTTTTAATGTTTTTAATATATATAATATTCTGTACTTTTTGTGATTTGTATTATTATTTTTAATATTTTACCTTTCTGTTTTTTGCACTTTTTTATGCATTTTTTAACATTGTTCTATGTATAAAATGTTCTGATTTTTATTATTGTTGCTATTTTTAATCTTTTACCTTGGTTTTTTGCAGTATTTTTTAATACATTTTTAACTGTGTTTAATATATATATATAATATTCTGTACTTATTGTGATTTGTATTATTATTTTTAATATTTTACCTTTCTGTTTTTTGCACTTTTTAATGCATTTTTTAAACATTGTTTTATATATGAAATGCTCTGATTTTTATTATTGTTGTTATTTTTAATCTTTTACTTTGTTTTTTTGCAGTATTTTTTAATACATTTTTAACTGTGTTTAATATATATACACACATATATATATATATATATATATATATATATATATATATATATATATATATATATATATATATATATATATATATAAAATATTCTGTACCATTTCAGGTGACTACCTCTTGAAGCTCATGGAGAGAATGCCAAGAGTGCGCAAAGGGTGGCTATTTTGAAGAAACTAGAATATAAAACATGTTTTCAGTTATTTCACCTTTTTTTTGTTAAGTACATAACTCCACATGTGTTCATTCATAGTTTTGATGTGACAATCTACGATGTAAATAGTCATGAAAATAAAGAACAGGCATTGAATAAGAAGGTGTGTCGAGTTCTGCATTTTGGGGAAGACGAAGAAAAAGGGCAGGATGGGGAACTGCCAGCCTGTTATTAAAGTCTGTTTGGCCCAGCTGGCTATGGCACATGCTCAGCGTGCAGGAGGCGGATGAAAGGAAGGCAAGATAATGACCGGCTAAAGAGCGGGAAGGTCATGTGACTTCGTTTCAGCTCTTTTAACTCGTGTTCCTTTTTCAAGCGGCTGATGTTGACGCTCAGCACAACCTCACAAACTAGCCCTCTCACACTCGCGTCTTCATGAAAACCTGCATGCTCTTAACTAGTGCAGCAAATAAAACTGCACTTCCTTAATATGTCAAGTAAACTTATCACTGGAGGACGAGGCTTGACTTGCATTATTCCGCACGTATGAAAAACATTTAACAAAGAATCTTCAAAGTGGTCAAATTAGTAGCATAGTAGCGGCTTATAAAAAGGGAGCAGCCAATTTTTTGATTTATCTTTGTTTACAGCCATAAAAAAAAAAAAAAAAGCAACAATAATTAGCGGGTGTTCAATTGTTTGTGATATGGCGCCATCTTTTGGACGAATATGCTCACTACAGCTGCTGCAGTGTCCTGCCTTTTAGTGCATTCAACCGGAATTGGAGTGCCCTTCAGTCTTCTGGCCATCCATAGCGTTTCTACTCGTATGGATTCTTCATCCCTACTAGCATCTTGTGTCAATTAGAAAAATCCCTCCTTTTTGGGACCACCCTCATTTTGCTAGATGTCACCAGCATGGGTGCTAATGAGACATTCTCTATTAGATGCAATGTTATTGGGACCATGATTTATGTCATCACTTGTTCACACCTCCTCATATGGAAGATACTTTTCCTTCTTCATGTCTCAAGAAGGGTAGAAATACAAGAACACACACACACACACACACACACACACACACACTCTTGTACTTGTTACCTTCTTGAGACCTCCGAAAAATGCCTCTCTTTAGGACCAGCCTTTCTAGATATATAAAGATGTGTATTTACAACATTAATAATATATACATACTATGCAAATATAAAAAAGCTTGTTGTGAAAAATGAGTCGGAATTTCACAAGAAAAAGGTCACAATTTCACAAGAAAAACTTAGAATTTTGGCAGTATTATAATAAAAGTCGTAATTTTACTCAACGCAAGTCAACATTTTACAAGAAAAACTGAACATTTGTGCAGTATTATGATAAAAGTTGGAGTTTTACTCAATAACAGTCGCAATTTTACAAGAAAAGCTTAAGCATTTGGCAATTTTATGAAAATAGTCGTAATTTTACTCGACAAAAGTCACAATTTTATAAGAAAACTGTAAAGTTTTGGTAGTATCATAATAATAATTAGAGATGTCCGATAATATCGGTCTGCCGATATAATCGGCCGATAAATGCGTTAAAATGTAATATCGGAAATTATCGGTATCGTTTTTTTTATTATCAGTATTTTTTTATTTTTTAATTAAATCCACATAAAAAACACAAGATACACTTACAATTAGTGCACCAACCCAAAAAACCTCCCTCCCCCATTTACACTCATTCACACAAAAGGGTTGTTTCTTTCTGTTATTAATATTCTGGTTCCTACATTATATATCAATATATATCAATACAGTCTGCAAGGGATACAGTCCGTAAGCACACATGATTGTGCGTGCTGCTGCTCCACTAATAGTACTAACCTTTAACAGTTAATTTTACTAATTTTCATTCATTACTAGTTTCTATGTAACTGTTATTATATTGTTTTACTTTCTTTTTTATTCAAGAAAATGTTTTTAATTTATTTATCTTATTTTATTTTATTCATTTTTTAAAAAAGTACCTTATCTTCACCATACCTGGTTGTCCAAATTAGGCATAATAATGTGTTAATTCCACGACTGTATATATCGGTTGATATCGGTATCGGTTAATATCGGTATCGGTAATTAAAGAGTTGGACAATATCGGATATCGGCAAAAAGCCATAATCGGACATCCCTAATAATAATCAGAATTTCGCTTGGCAAAATGATGACAAAAGTCATCGTTTTACTCAAAAAATGTCACTATTTTACAAGAACAACAAAAAAATTGGCAATATTGGGGTAAAGGTCAGAATTTTATATGACAAATGTCACCATTTTGCATGAAAAAGTAATAATTTTACATGAAAAAGTAATAATTTTACATGAAAAAGTAGTTTTACGAGAAAACATTGCAATATTACAGAAGCAGAAAGAATATGAGAAATTGTTCCCAATTTTAGAAGAAAAAAGTCGACACATTTTGAGAAAAATACTGCTTTTAGTTCTTTTTTTAATTTTTAATTTATTGTTTGTAATTGGTTTTTAATCTTCATTATTTACTTCATTATTTGCATCAAATAAAACTGCACTTCCTTAATACGTCAAGTATCCTTATCACTGGAGGACGAGGCTTGACTTGCATTATCCGGCATGTATGAAAAACATTTGACAAAGAATCTTCAAAGTGGTCACGAAGGCAGCTGAGATGAAATTTTTTTTTCCTGCGGCTTATAAAACGGAGCAGCTAATTTATGGATTTGTCTTCGCTTACAGCCATAATAAAGAAAAACAAGCAACAATACTGAGCGGGTGTTCAATTGTTTGTGATATGGCGCCATCTTTTGGACGAATTTGCTCACTGCAGCTGCTGCAGTGTCCAGCCGTTTAGTGCATCCATCCATTTTCTACCGCTTGTCCCTTTTGGGGTCGCTGGAGCCTATCTCGTTAGTGCATTCAACCGGAATTAGAGTGCCGTTCAGTCTTCTGGCCATCCATAGCGTTTCTACTCATATGGATTCTTCATCATGTGTAAGTCTTACAGTTTTTCTACGAAAAGTAAAAGTAGCAATGATTGTCGCACACACACACACGAGGTGTGGCGAAATTATTCTCTGCATTTGACCCATCACCCTTGATCACCCCCTGGGAGGTGAGGGGAGCAGTGAGCAGCAGCGGTGGCCACGCCCGGGAATCATTTTTGGTGATTTAACCCCCAATTCCAACCCTTGATGCTGAGTGCCAAGCAGGGAGGTAATGCCTCCCATTTTTATAGTCTTTGGTATGACTCATACTTAATAAAGCGACCCGCGTGTGATGTCTGCAGAGTGTTTTCATGCATATTTGTACGTGCTATCACAATGCAATCAAGCTAGCGTCGTTAGCATGAGCTAATATGCTAACACATTTACAGGTGTCTGTGTTAGTGTTATTAACTTACCACGGCGCTCAAATTCCTCAGTGAATTCACCGACTAATTGAGTCTGCCTCGCCAGTGGGTCCATGACGGTGACTTCTGTTTTGTTTGATCAGCCGTTTTACTGCCGTGTCACAGACACTGTTTAGAAACAATTAAGGTATGTAAATAAACGTTTGCAGAACCCTACTGTTTTCCAAGATGACGCTCAAGCGCCGAGGAAGAAAAGCTCACAAACTCACCCTCTCACGTCTCGATTAAATCCCACATGCTCTGACCGTGATCTCCGTAGTCCTCGCCAATCACGCTCTTCATCCCTCACTACAATGCACGCACACACACACACACGCACACACACACACACACACACACACACACACACACACACACAGGAAGTGAGATTAATTTGTTCCTCTTCATTTCTCAACTTCTGCGTCTTCTCGAGGTTAATGTGTGGTCAAGTGTGTGTGTGTGTGTGTGTGTGTGTGTGTGTGTGTGTGTGTGTGTGTGTGTGTGTGTGTGTGTGTGTGTGTGTGTGTGTGTGTGCTGATTGATGCGTACAAGCCCAGGAGCATAATCATACACTTCCCAACGTCATTTTTCACTCTCAGTCTTGATGGATGAATTTCATGTATCTGATCACTGCTGCCTCAGCAATTAGGGGTGGTGTAGACCAGTGTTTTTCAACCACTGTGCCGCGGCACACTAGCGTGCCGTGAGATATTGTCTGGTGTGCCGTGGGAAATTATGCAACTTCACCTAATTGGTCCAAAAAAATATTTTTTTTGCAAATCAATAATTATAATAATGTGCCGTTGTCTAGTGCAGTGTTTTTTGGTATGTAAAAAGTTAATGTAAGGCTTAAACCAAAAATGAACAAAAGGCAAGTCCGGCTAGGAAAAGGCACTGGGTGTGCAAAACAAAAGTAAAACTGAACTGGCTACAAAGTAAACAAAAACAGAATGCTGGACGACAGCAAAAACTTACAGCGTGTGGAGGGGAGACGGCGTCCACAAAGCACATCCGTACATGACATGACAATCAACAGTGTCCCCACAAAGGAGGATGGCGTACGCACAACTTAAATAGTCTTGATTGCGAAAACAAAGCAGGTGCGGGCAATAGCACTCACAGGAAGGCGTGACGCTGCTACAGGAGAACACCAACAAAACAGGAAGGGTCACCAAATTAACAGCGCAAAACAGGAACTAAAGCACTAACACAGGAAACAACAAACTCAAAATAAGGCATGACAACCTGGTGGAGTTTCATTTTTTTAACCTTTTCTGCTGGTGGTGTGCCTCCGTATTTTTTTTTATGCAAAAAATGTGCCTTAGTTTAAAAAAAGGTTGAAAAACACTGGTGTAGACTATAGGCATCTTTTTGGTGTGTGTGTGTGTTATCTTTCTTTTCTTTTTTTAACCTTAATAATAATTTGACATACAAAATACTTATGGTTCTATTTTGTGTTAAGAATTTCTAGAAACTTCCAGTTGGAAATGAACAGTAACGTTTAAATGAATTGTTGGGATGTTTTCTGTACTGTTACATGTTTTTTTGGATTATTGTTTGGATAAATACTTGGTAGTATTGCAACATTTATTAAATGTAAAAAAAAAAAAGATATTAAATTAAATGAATTGAGTTAACACATTTTTCAGATGATCGTTTCATTGAAAAATAAACATTGTTTTTTTTTTTAAAAACATTTCATATTTGAATCATAAATTAAGAAATTTAGATGACCATTTTCATTAAAACAATGTTCATGCTTTTATTTTATTTTTTCTAAAAAAATATCCATCATGACAATGACCGTTCATATTCCTGACCGTGTTCATAACAAACATTTCGTATTTCAATTAAATCTATTTTAAAAAATTGATTACCATTTTTTTTTTCCAAAATGTTCATACTTTTAATACAAATATAGTTAACATTCAAACCAAATATCATTAAATCTTTTTTGAAATATTTTTCAAATAAATTGATTAATTTTTTACAAACTCTAAGATATTTTTGTTTTTAATACAAACATTGTATACAGGTCCACTTTAAAATGATGTGGCGGGCCACAATAGAATTATGTGGTGGAAAACAAATGCCAATATAAAATTACGCAACAGGTCACATTAGAATGATGTGAAGGGGCACATTAAATGTTGTAGCGGGCCACGTTAAATGACTTAGCAGGCCACAATGGAATTATGTGGTGGAAAACAAATGACGTGGTGGGCCAGAATAAAATCACGCAACAGGCCACATTAGAATGATGTGAAGGGGCACATTAAATGATGTGGCGGACAACAATAAATGATGTAGCAGGCCAACTTAAAATGATGTGGCGGACAACAAGAAATGATGTAGCGGGCCACAATAGAATTATGTGGTGGAAAACAAATAACGTGGTGGGCCAAAATAAAATCATGCAACAGGCCACTTTAAAATTATGTGAAGAGGCACATTAAATGATGTGGCGGACAACATTAAATGACGTAGCGGGCCAATTTAAAATGATGTGGCGGGCCACAATAGAATTATGTGGTGGAAAATAAATGACGTGGTGGGCCAAAATAAAATCATGCAACAGGCCACTTTAAAATGATGTGAAGAGGCACATTAAATGACATAGCGGGCCAATTTAAAATGATGTGGCGGGCCATGATATAATTATGAGGTGGAAAACAAATGACGTGGTGGGCCAATTTAAAATCATGCAACAGGCCACTTTAAAATTATGTGAAGAGGCACATTAAATGGTGTGGCGGACAACATTAAATGACGTAGCGGGCCAATTTAAAATGACGTGACAGATAAATGAATTATGTGGTGGAAAACAAATGACGTGGTGGGCCAAAATAAAATCACGCAACAGGCCACATTAGAATGATGTGAAGGGGCACATTAAATGACGTAGCGGGCCAACTTAAAATGATGTGGCGGGCCACAATAGAATTTTGTGGTGGAAAACAAATGACGCGGTGGGCCAAAATAAAATTACGCAACAGGCCAAATTAAAATGATGTGAAGTGGCACATTA
Source organism: Entelurus aequoreus (assembly GCF_033978785.1). NCBI lineage: Eukaryota > Metazoa > Chordata > Actinopteri > Syngnathiformes > Syngnathidae > Entelurus > Entelurus aequoreus. The sequence continues at coordinate 16,340,975 of NC_084750.1, read as the reverse complement.
AATGACGTAGCGGGCCAAATTAAAATGATGTGGCGGGCCACAATAGAATTATGTGGTGGAAAACAAATGACGTGGTGGGCCAAAATAAAATCACGCAACAGGCCACATTAAGATGATGTGAAGGGGCACGTTAAAATGATGTGGCAGACAACATTAAATGGTCACAATAGAATTATGTGGTGGAAAATAAATGACGTGGTGGGCCAAAATAAAATCACGCAACAGGCCACATAAGAATGATGTGAAGGGGCACATTAAATGATGTGGCGGACAACATTATATGACATAGCAGGCCACAATAGAATTATGTGGTGGAAAACAAATAATGTGGTGGGCCAAAATAAAATCATGCAAAAGGCCACTTTAAAATGATGTGAAGAGGCACATTAAATGATGTGGCGGACAACATTAAATGACGTAGCGGGCCAATTTAAAATGATGTGGCGGACCACAATAGAATTATGTGGTGGAAAATAAATGATGTGGTGGGCCAAAATAAAATCATGCAACAGGCCACTTTAAAATTATGTGAAGAGGCACATTAAATGATGTGGCGGACAACATTAAATGACGTAGCGGGCCAATTTAAAATGACGTGGCAGACAATAATAAATGACGTAGCGGGCCACAATAGAATTATGTGGTGGAAAACAAATGACGTGGTGGGCCAAAATAAAATCACGCAACAGGCCACATTAAGATTATGTGAAGAGGCACATTAAATGATGTGGCAGACAACATTAAATGACTTAGCAGGCCACAATGGAATTATGTGGTGGAAAACAAATGACGTGGTGGGCCAGAATAAAATCACGCAACAGGCCACATTAGAATGATGTGAAGGGGCACATTAAATGATGTGGCGGACAACAATAAATGATGTAGCAGGCCAACTTAAAATGATGTGGCGGACAACAAGAAATGATGTAGCGGGCCACAATAGAATTATGTGGTGGAAAACAAATAACGTGGTGGGCCAAAATAAAATCATGCAACAGGCCACTTTAAAATTATGTGAAGAGGCACATTAAATGATGTGGCGGACAACATTAAATGACGTAGCGGGCCAATTTAAAATGATGTGGCGGGCCACAATAGAATTATGTGGTGGAAAATAAATGACGTGGTGGGCCAAAATAAAATCATGCAACAGGCCACTTTAAAATGATGTGAAGAGGCACATTAAATGACATAGCGGGCCAATTTAAAATGATGTGGCGGGCCATGATATAATTATGAGGTGGAAAACAAATGACGTGGTGGGCCAATTTAAAATCATGCAACAGGCCACTTTAAAATTATGTGAAGAGGCACATTAAATGGTGTGGCGGACAACATTAAATGACGTAGCGGGCCAATTTAAAATGACGTGACAGATAAATGAATTATGTGGTGGAAAACAAATGACGTGGTGGGCCAAAATAAAATCACGCAACAGGCCACATTAGAATGATGTGAAGGGGCACATTAAATGACGTAGCGGGCCAACTTAAAATGATGTGGCGGGCCACAATAGAATTTTGTGGTGGAAAACAAATGACGCGGTGGGCCAAAATAAAATTACGCAACAGGCCAAATTAAAATGATGTGAAGTGGCACATTAAATGACGTAGCGGGCCAAATTAAAATGATGTGGCGGGCCACAATAGAATTATGTGGTGGAAAACAAATGACGTGGTGGGCCAAAATAAAATCACGCAACAGGCCACATTAAGATGATGTGAAGGGGCACGTTAAAATGATGTGGCAGACAACATTAAATGGTCACAATAGAATTATGTGGTGGAAAATAAATGACGTGGTGGGCCAAAATAAAATCACGCAACAGGCCACATAAGAATGATGTGAAGGGGCACATTAAATGATGTGGCGGACAACATTATATGACATAGCAGGCCACAATAGAATTATGTGGTGGAAAACAAATAATGTGGTGGGCCAAAATAAAATCATGCAAAAGGCCACTTTAAAATGATGTGAAGAGGCACATTAAATGATGTGGCGGACAACATTAAATGACGTAGCGGGCCAATTTAAAATGATGTGGCGGACCACAATAGAATTATGTGGTGGAAAATAAATGATGTGGTGGGCCAAAATAAAATCATGCAACAGGCCACTTTAAAATTATGTGAAGAGGCACATTAAATGATGTGGCGGACAACATTAAATGACGTAGCGGGCCAATTTAAAATGACGTGGCAGACAATAATAAATGACGTAGCGGGCCACAATAGAATTATGTGGTGGAAAACAAATGACGTGGTGGGCCAAAATAAAATCACGCAACAGGCCACATTAAGATTATGTGAAGAGGCACATTAAATGATGTGGCAGACAACATTAAATGACTTAGCAGGCCACGATAGAATTATGTGGTGGAAAACAAATGACGTGGTGGGCCAAAATAAAATCATGCAACAGGCCACTTTAAAATTATGTGAAGAGGCACATTAAATGATGTGGCGGACAACATTAAATGACGTAGCGGGCCAATTTAAAATGACGTGGCAGACAATAATAAATGACGTAGCGGGCCACAATAGAATTATGTGGTGGAAAACAAATGACGTGGTGGGCCAAAATAAAATCACGCAACAGGCCACATTAAGATGATGTGAAGGGGCACGTTAAAATGATGTGGCAGACAACATTAAATGGTCACAATAGAATTATGTGGTGGAAAATAAATGACGTGGTGGGCCAAAATAAAATCACGCAACAGGCCACATTAAGATGATGTGAAGAGGCGCATTAAATGACGTAGCGGGCCACCTTAAAATGATGTGGCAGACAACAAGAAATGATGTAGCGGGCCACAATAGAATTATGTGGTGGAAAACAAATAATGTGGTGGGCCAAAATAAAATCATGCAAAAGGCCACTTTAAAAGGATGTGAAGAGGCACATTAAATGATGTGGCGGACAACATTAAATGACGTAGCGGGCCAATTTAAAATGATGTGGCGGACCACAATAGAATTATGTGGTGGAAAACAAATGACGTGGTGGGCCAAAATAAAATCATGCAACAGGCCACATTAAGATGATGTGAAGAGGCACATTAAATGATGTGGCAGACAACATTAAATGACTTAGCAGGCCACAATAGAATTATGTGGTGGAAAACAAATGACGTGGTGGGCCAAAATAAAATTACGCAACAGGCCACATTAGAATGATGTGAAGGGGCACATTAAATGATGTGGCGGACAACATTAAATGACGTAGCGGGCCAACTTAAAATGATGTGGCGGGCCAAATTAGAATTTTGTGGTGGAAAACAAATGACGTGGTGGGCCAAAATAAAATTACGCAACAGGCCACATTAGAATGATGTGAAGGGGCACATTAAATGATGTGGCGGACAACATTAAATGACGTAGCGGGCCAACTTAAAATGATGTGGCGGACCACAATAGAATTATGTGGTGGAAAATAAATGATGTGGTGGGCCAAAATAAAATCATGCAACAGGCCACTTTAAAATTATGTGAAGAGGCACATTAAATGATGTGGCGGACAACATTAAATGACGTAGCGGGCCAATTTAAAATGACGTGGCAGACAATAATAAATGACGTAGCGGGCCACAATAGAATTATGTGGTGGAAAACAAATGACGTGGTGGGCCAAAATAAAATCACGCAACAGGCCACATTAAGATTATGTGAAGAGGCACATTAAATGATGTGGCAGACAACATTAAATGACTTAGCAGGCCACGATAGAATTATGTGGTGGAAAACAAATGACGTGGTGGGCCAAAATAAAATCATGCAACAGGCCACTTTAAAATTATGTGAAGAGGCACATTAAATGATGTGGCGGACAACATTAAATGACGTAGCGGGCCAATTTAAAATGACGTGGCAGACAATAATAAATGACGTAGCGGGCCACAATAGAATTATGTGGTGGAAAACAAATGACGTGGTGGGCCAAAATAAAATCACGCAACAGGCCACATTAAGATGATGTGAAGGGGCACGTTAAAATGATGTGGCAGACAACATTAAATGGTCACAATAGAATTATGTGGTGGAAAATAAATGACGTGGTGGGCCAAAATAAAATCACGCAACAGGCCACATTAAGATGATGTGAAGAGGCGCATTAAATGACGTAGCGGGCCACCTTAAAATGATGTGGCAGACAACAAGAAATGATGTAGCGGGCCACAATAGAATTATGTGGTGGAAAACAAATAATGTGGTGGGCCAAAATAAAATCATGCAAAAGGCCACTTTAAAAGGATGTGAAGAGGCACATTAAATGATGTGGCGGACAACATTAAATGACGTAGCGGGCCAATTTAAAATGATGTGGCGGACCACAATAGAATTATGTGGTGGAAAACAAATGACGTGGTGGGCCAAAATAAAATCATGCAACAGGCCACATTAAGATGATGTGAAGAGGCACATTAAATGATGTGGCAGACAACATTAAATGACTTAGCAGGCCACAATAGAATTATGTGGTGGAAAACAAATGACGTGGTGGGCCAAAATAAAATTACGCAACAGGCCACATTAGAATGATGTGAAGGGGCACATTAAATGATGTGGCGGACAACATTAAATGACGTAGCGGGCCAACTTAAAATGATGTGGCGGGCCAAATTAGAATTTTGTGGTGGAAAACAAATGACGCGGTGGGCCAAAATAAAATTATGCAACAGGCCAATTTAAAATGATGTGAAGGGGCACATTAAAAGATGTAGCGGGCCAATTTAAAATGAAGTGGCGGGCCACGTGAAAAGGATGGGGCAGTGCCAAAATATAATAGACGCGCCACATTAGAATGACGTAGCAGGCCAAAATAAAATGTGGCAGGCCACTTTAAACCATGTGGCGGCCCAGATTTGGCCCCTGGGCCTTGAGTTTGACACCTGTGTTTCAGACCCACTTGAAGCTATTCAACTAGACTTTGTTACGTGTGCAGGTGTGGCGAGCAGCCAGGTGAGCACACATGAAGCGCCTGCATGCAGCACTTCCTCCACAGATACTCTTGCTTTGCTATTGTTCTGCCACACATTACGCCTCACCTCCTCACAATGCCTGCCCTCAGGGTGCTGCCCGCCCGCCCGCCTGCGTGCACGCACGGGGGAGCGCCCGGTTAAATTGACTGGAAACAGCCGGTTTGTTGCATAGCAATTGGCGTGAAAAAAGCAAAGAGAGGTGGAGGAAAATGGCGGCACATGACGGTCACATGTACGTAAACTTCTGTGAGGTCATCAAAGGGCAGCCAGAGTGGTGAAAGAAGATTAGAAGCAAAGAACATAGGTCAGTACTATTTTCTCTGACCTTCTTTCATTGATGTCAAACATGAAACGCTTCTTTTACCACCTTAACCATATGTGCTGCCTTTGGGGCCGCATACGGGACATACGTAGACCGGCTTGGCGTCAGGATCTGCCAGGCCGGCAAGTTGTGTCAGGCCCTGCACTTGAGTACACACACACACACACACGTACACACTCTTGTATTTGTTACCTTCTTGAGACCTGAGAAAAATGCCTACCTCTTTAGGACCAGCCTTTCTAGATATATAAAGATGTGTATTTACAACATTAATAATATATACATACTATGCAAGCATAAAAAAGCTTGTTGTGAAAAATTAGTCGGAATTTCACAAGAAAAAGGTCACAATTTCACAAGAAAAATTTAGAATTTTGGCAGTATTATAATTTAAGTCGTAATTTTACACGACGCAAGTCAATGTTTGACAAGAAAAACTGAACATTTGTGCAATATTATGATAAAAGTTGGAATTTTACTCAATAACAGTCGCAATTTTACAAGAAAAGCTTAAGCATTTGGCAATTTTATGAAAAGTCGTAATTTTACTCGACAAAAGTCACAATTTTATAAGAAAAATGTCAAGTGTTGGGAATATAATAATAATCGGGATTTCACTTGGCAAAATGATGACAAAAGTCATCGTTTTACTCAAAAAATGTCACTGTTTTACAAGAATAACAAAACAATTGGCAACATTGGGGTAAAATGTCTATTTTCTATTTCCTGCTGGACCTACTCTCTATTTTATGCTGCTGCTGTCATATAGACTGTATATACTGTAATATTGTACATGGTCATTGGTTTATATTGTATATATGTTATAGACATAATATAATATATCTGTATATAAATCACTCTGTACACATATTATGTATATATTCGTATATATGTTAGATTTTTTTATAGCTATATTAGTCTATTTATACCTGCATTGTCCTTTCCATCATTGTAACTGAGCTACTGTGTTGAACAATTTCCCTTGTGGATCATTAAAGTTTGTCTAAGTCTAAGTCTAAAGGTCAGAATTTTATGACAAATGTCACCATTTTGCATGAAAAAGTAATAATTTTACATGCAAAAGTAATAATTTTACGAGAAAATATTGCAATATTACAGAAGCAGAAAGAATAGGAGAAATTGTTCCCAATTTTACAAGAAAAAAGTCGACACATTTTGAGAAAAATACTGCTTTTGGTTATTTTATTTTATTTTTTTTGAATTTTTTGTTTGTAATTGGTTTTTAATCTTCATTATTTACTTCAAGTTATTACAGTATGTATCTATACACATATTTTTATTTTATTTTATAATTCATTTTGTCCAAAGGGGGCACGCTTCAATTTCTTCCACACACTTGTCATTACGTATGTTGACCAGAGGGGGAGCACTTTTAAAAGCGACACACAGTCAATTAAAAAAATCCCTCCTTTTAGGGACCACCCTCATTTTGATAGATGTCACCAGCAGGGGGTGCAAATGAGACATTCTCTATTAGATGCAATGTTATTGGGACCATGATTTATGTCATCACTTGTTCACACCTCCTCATATGGAAGATACTTTTCCTTCTTCATGTCTCAAGAAGGCTAGAAATACAAGAACACACACACACACACACACTTATCTTGGATCTTTATGGCGTGCTGCACCCTCCACTTAGCAGCGCTGTAAAGGTCTTCCTGGACTGGTTGGAGTCTTCAAAGACGCGCACACACACGCGCGGGAAAGACACTTCAATTTTAGCTTCAAAGGGAGGGTTTAAAACACCCGCTTGCTCACCGTCCAAGCGCTGCACGGCTCTTTTTTCTTTGTTTTGATTAATCTGCGGTATGGCTGTGACAGACGATGGGGAGCAAAGCCACATTATTACATAACACAATGTATGGCGCACGCTAAATCTTGGTTTTCGGCATGGTTGGAGGAGTTTGGGAGGAGGGCGACCTTGGACCTGTTCACCACAGTTCCCGCAGACTTTTATTACGAAGCCACGCTGTTGAAACACGTGCCTTGGCGTTGTCTTGCTGAAATAAGCAGGGGCGTCCATGATAACGTTGCTTGGATGGCAACATATGTTGCCCCAAAACCTGTATGTACCTTTCAGCATTAATGGTGCCTTCACAGATGTGTAAGTTACCAGGGCCGGCCCGTGGCATAGGCCGTATAGGCCACAAATGTTGGAGGAAAAAAAAAAAAGAAAAAAAAAGTTGGTACTAAAAATAATCCCACGTTAATTAAAATGCAAAGTAAAGCCTATTTAATAGAAATATAATTTGTTACAACATTACGCCCCCCCCCCCCCCCCCCCCCCCGCACGGTGCGCCCCCTCCCTTCCCGCATCATGACTTTTTTTGGACGTCACCACATCAAAAAATCAACACAAGATGTCAAAACGGTCAAAACTGTCAGGTGCCCAGGGAAGAGAAAAGAAGAGGAGGAGAAACGAGAAAAAGACAGAGGTAGCAGGTATGTAACGTTAGCCTACATGAAATTATTTGTCTGTTACAGAATGTGATAGTAACCTGGCTTTTTAGCATTAAGCTAATGTTACATGATTCGGCAATTGCTAATCAATAAATAGCTAGTTCTGTTTTAACGTCGGGTTAATATTGTGGAGGGGGCTAAATTGTTATGGAAAATAATAATGTAACGTTAGGTAATTACAGTACTCCCACCTTACATTCCTCAGGGACATTTGTATTAGATCTTTTAAGCAGGTGTTTTTTGTTGACATTGTTATTGCCTTCTGGTTAGCTAATGTTTGCCCTGCAGGTAATAGTCACTTTTCCACCCCTTTATATATTAGGTATAGTTGTAAGCCTAGTTGTTAAAGTGCACATCATTAATGTTAATTAAGCAATATCACATGAGAGGGAATGCTGTTTTTTTTTATTTGAGCACTGCTGTGATTCGGTTAAAGATAATCATAACATAACATTCTCATATAATGTTAATTTGCTTTCTTTAAGTAAAAAAAAAAAGGTCAAAGACAAAGCTATTCGGTTTCTTGTGAGTATATACACTTCACTGCCGATGTGGGGGGGGCGCCACCTAAAATCTTGCCTAGGGCGCCAGATTGGTTAGGGCCAGGCCTGTAAGTTACCCATGTCTTGGGCACTAATACACCCCCATACCATCACATATGCTGGCTTTTACACTTTGCGCCTCGAACAGTCCGGATGGTTCTTTTCCTCTTTGTTCCGGAGGACACGACGTCCACAGTTTCCAAAAAACATTTGAAATGTGGACTTGTCAGTTGATGGATTCGTTAATTGATGATTGATTGAAACAATTGATAGTGGCGGTGCTGAGTGATTAGGTCGATATTTTAATGTTCTCAAAACATGATGGAAATAAGTAGTTGTTTAGTTTCATTGTGTACCGTTCATTTTCCAATCCACCATTGCTGTATGGTGTCCCAATATATATGGTGCACTAAATAACAACTTGAGTTATCTGACAACCAACCTTTCTAAACATGGGTCATCATTCCAGCCAGAGTTCACTCTCAGTTCAAGTTTCCTCACTCCTGTAGTGACTTTACATCTGCAGGCAGTGACCTTTAACCTTTAAGGAGGTGCAAGGGGGGTGGGGGGTTGTCAAGGTATCATCCACAAGTGGAATTGTTCCCTATTTGGGTCAGGTTTGTTACGTGTTCCCAAACATCATAAATACCTGTCCTTGTCGCCAAGAGAGGCATTCTGCAAATTCTCAGCCTGACGACTCAAGTGGCGCTCGCCGCACCGCGTTTAAACGCCTTGTTGGATGTGTGCGTCGTTCGCCTGGAGGAAGTAAAACGCACAAATGGTAACCGTGACACCATCACTCAAAGTCGTGTGTCAGTGAGGAAAAGCTTCACGTGTACAACGCCCAAAACCAGTGAAGTTGGCAAATAAAAACAGAATACAATGACTTGCAAATCCTTTCCAACCTCACGTCACATTGCTGGTTTTACGAGCAGAGGAGCATGTTCGGCAGCGCACAATCACAGAGTACTTACAAGCAGACACAGTGTGTAGACAGAAAAGGGAGAATGGACGCATTTTGGCCTAAGCGGTGCTTTAAAAAAAGGCTAGCTAGTTAGCAGCTAATGTCCATCCGCAGTCTGCAGTGTTTTAGCTACTTCTAAATCCCTAATCCTCGCCTCCATGGCGACAAATAAAGTAAGTTTCTTACAAGTATCATTATCACTGCAGGACGAGGAATAGCTAAACATGCTTCACTACACACCGTAGGAGGATACAATAGCTCACCGGCGTCACAATGTAAACAAACGCCATGGGTGGATCTACACCTGACATCCACTGTAATGATACCAAGTACAGGAGCGTATCTAGTCGATACTACTATGAATACATCTACATATTTTGGCATCACATCTTTCGTTCAAAAAAAATTCATATTATGTTTAGAAACTCAGGAAATACGTCCCTAACAAATGATAATAATAATAATAGATTTTATTTGTAAAAAGCACTTTACATTGAGTAAACAACCTCAAAGTGCTACAGTATATTTAAAAAAAAAAGATAATAAAAAATAAATAAAAATAAAAACTAGAACAGCCAAATAGCTAAAACTAGTATGCATATATCTAAAAAAAAAAAAGGCTTTTTTAAAAAGAAGGGTTTTTAAGCTTTTATTAAGAGCATCCACAGTCTGTGGTGCCCTCAGGTGGTCAGGGAGAGTGTTCCACAGACTGGGAGCGGCGGAGCAGAAAATGAGAACTTAAATTATGACCAATGTATGATCCTGTAACTCCTTGGTATTGGATCGATACCTAAATGTGTGGTATCATCCAAAACTAATGTAAAGTATCAAAGAAGAGAAGAATAAGTGATTATTACATTTTAGTGTAGATAGAACATGTTAAAACAGAAAATAAGCAGATATTAACAGTAAATGAACAAGTGGATTAATAATCCATTTTTACAGTTTGTCCTTTATAATGTGTACAAAATAATAGGTGTATAAATGACACAATATGTTACTGTATACGTCAGCAGACTAATTAGGAGCCTTTGTTTGTTTACTTACTACTAAAAGACAAGTTGTCTAGTATGTTCACTATTTTATTTAAGGACTAAATTGCAATAATAAACATATGTTTCATGTACCCTAAGATTTTTTGTTCAAATAAAGCCAATAATGATATTTTGTTGTGGTTCCCCTTATTTAGAAAAGTATTGAAATACATTTTGGTATCGGTACCAAAATATTGGTATCAATACAACCCCTAATGCCAACGAAGTGCACAAATCTTCCCACTTGGTAATATATAAAAAGCTACGTATTGTTCTAAATAGAGATGTCCGATAATATCGGTCTGACGATATTATCGGCCGATAAATGCGTTAAAATGTAATATCGGAAATTATCGGTATCGTTTTTTTTATTATCAGTATCGGGGTTTTTTTTTGGGGGGGGGGGGGTTTTGGGTTTTTTTTTTTATTAAATCCACATAAAAAACACAAGATACACTTACAATTAGTGCACCAACCCAAAAAACCTCCCTCCCCCATTTACACTCATTCACACAAAAGGGTTGTTTCTTTCTGTTAATATTCTGGTTCCTACATTATATATCAATATATATCAATACAGTCTGCAAGGGATACAGTCCGTAAGCACACATGATTGTGCGTGCTGCTGGTCCACTAATAGTACTAACCTTTAACAGTTAATTTTACAAATTTTCATTAATTACTAGTTTCTATGTAACTGTTTTTATATTGTTTTACTTTCTTTTTTATTCAAGAAAATGTTTTTAATTTATTTATCTTATTTTATTTGATTCATTTTTTTAAAAAGTACCTTATCTTCACCATACCTGGTTGTCCAAATTAGGCATAATAATGTGTTAATTCCACGACTGTATATATCGGTTGATATCGGTATCGGTAATTAAAGAGTTGGACAATATCGGCATATCGGATATCGGCAAAAAGCCATTATCGGACATCCCTAGTTCTAAATGATATGTTTAGACTTAACTTCTATTGTGTATGACGCTGGGACTCATCGAGGATTGCCTCAGTGATTGTATTCAAAACAGCCTAATTGTTGGAGTTTATGACTAGATAATTACCTTATACAACACTTCCAAGGTGAGGCTGTGTGGTAAAAAAAAAACAGACTCATTGAAAACAAGTCCTTCCTCTCACACGTCACTAGTTATGTGACTGACTTCCTCTTATTCTCACCAAAACATGGCCAAACTGTAAAAAAAAAAACACTCACAGTTCACCTGTTGCACATTTTGTTATGACTTAGTGTTCCAAAATAAAATATATTGTTTTCCCTCAATCTTGGACGCACAACATCCCAATTACTACAAAGTGATTGTTTACTAATTAAAATAAGCAGCACAATTTGATCTTTTAAAAAAATAAATACTTCTCCAAACCCAAAAGCAGCAAAGTTGTCACGTTGTGTAAATGGTAAATAAAAACAGAATACAATGATTCGCTAATCATTTTCAACTTATATTCAATTGAATAGACTGCAAAGACAAGATATTTAATGTTCGAACTGGTAAACTTTGTTATTTTTTGGCAAATATTCGCTCATTTGGAATTCGATGCCTGAATGTTTAAAAAAAAGGTGGCACGAGTGGCAAAAAAGACTGAGAAAGTTGAGGAATGCTCATCAAACACTTATTTGGAACATGCCACAGGTGAACAGGCTCATTGGGAACAGGTGGGTGCCATGATTGGATATAAAAGCAGCTTCCATGAAATGCTCAGTCATTCACAAACAAGGATGGGGCGAGGGTCACCACTTTGTCAACAAATGTGTGAGCAAATTGTTGAACAGTTTAAGAACAACATTTCTCAACCAGCTATTGCAAGGAATTTAGGGATTTCACCATCGACGCTCCGTAATATCATCAAAAGGTTCAGAGAATCTGGAGAAATCACTGCATGTTGTCATGATCCGTGGTCTGGACTCTTTTAGTTCCTGTTTGCTGTGGACTGCCTGTTTCTTGAATGCTGTGAGCTATTCCCTGGATCCTGACTCCTGTCCCTGTTTGCTGTTTCCTGGTTTCTGGTTCGTGTTTTCCTTGCTTTTTTTTTTTAACATTAAAACCATGTTTTCTTGTACCAAGCCTGTCATCTCTGCATCTTGGGGTTCGTCACCACCACTTCATGACAGAAAAAAAGGCAAGGAAAACACGAACCAGAAAGCAGGAAACAGCAAACGGGGACAGGAGTCAGGATCCAGGGAATAGCTCACAGCATTCAAGAAACAGGCACAAACAGGAACTAAAAGAGTCCAAAAACCAACAAAACATAATCCAGACCACAGATCATGACACACGTAACATTGAATGCCCGTGCCCTTCGATCCCTCAGGCGGTACTGCATCAAAAAGCGACATCAGTATGTAAAGGATATCACCACATGGGCTCAGGAACACTTCAGAAAACCACTGTCAGTAACGACAGTTTGTCGCTACATCTACAAGTGCAAGTTAAAACTCTACTATGCCATTTATCAACAACACCCAGAAATACCCAGAAAGCCGGCTTCGCTGGGCCCCGAGCTCATCCAAGATGGACTGGTGCAAAGTAGAAAAGTGTTCTGCGGTCTGACGAGTCCACATTCCAAATTGTTTTTGTACACTTTACAAGAAATACATTGGCGGCAAACTCCATAGCTTGCTATCTTGTGCAGGCTAGCTTTCGGAGACTCTTATTTTGTTTTAGCGCAGGCAGGGTGAAGCAGGGCTTTTATTGCGACGACAGGAACTGTGCGGTCGGTCTTTAGAGTTTTGACGGCGGGTACGGCGCGAGAGTCTGTTGAAATAACAATAGTTTCTCGCCTTCCTGTCGGTCGTTTTTTCTTATTAATGACCGGGCAGCAGCCAGCGTCATCTCACAAGACTCAATCAAGTGACGAAAGTGACGTCTTGGTGAAGAATGATGATCGCTAGAGATGTCCGATAATATCGATGAGTTAAAATGTAATATCGGAAATTATCGGTATCGTTTTTTTTATTATCAGTATCAGGTTTTTTATTTTATTTTTTTTTTATTTATTTTTTTATTAAATCCACATAAAAACACAAGATACACTTACAATTAGTGCACCAACCCAAAAAACCTCCCTCCTCATTCACACAAAAGGGTTGTTTCTTTCTGTTATTAATATTCTGGTTCCTACATTATATATCAATATATATCAATACAGTCTGCAAGGGATACAGTCCGTAAGCACACATGATTGTGCGTGCTGCTGGTCCACTAATAATACTAACCTTTAACAGTTAATTTTTTACAAATTTTCATTAATTACTAGTTTCTATGTAACTGTTTTTATATTGTTTTACTTTATTTTTTATTCAAGAAAATGTTTTTAATTTATTTATCTTATTTTATTTGATTAATTTTTTTAAAAAGTACCTTATCTTCCAAATTAGGCATAACAATGTGTTAATTCCACGACTGTATATATCGGTTGATATCGGTATCGGTTGATATCGGTATCGGTAATTAAAGAGTTGGACAATATCGGCATATCGGATATCGTCAAAAAGCCATTATCGGACATCCCTAATGATCGCTAATTTTTAGGTCTATTTTTGTAATGCCTGGCTGGCGGTGGACTAACACACCCTCCGCCATCCACGTAACGGAATCACATCGTTAAGTGGCCGAAGATTCACGTCCCAACTAATAATAGTTCTCTGCAATATCACAATTAGCGAAAAATTACGTCTCCTAATGCGCTCCGTAGACTACGTTGCACACTTTAGTAGCGTAAGTGCTGTTGAATTATGAGCGTAATTAACTATCAAAATACATTTGAGAAATGACAGTTGTAATTTTTATGTAATTATCCGTAAAATCACACCTCTGCAGTTACAGTAAATTAGGGATGATTCACAGTAAATTACAGTAAAAGTCATGCAATTATTAGCCAGTAAATGTGCTGTGAATTTACAATGACAATGTTTGTTTTATACATTTTCCAAAAGTCACACACACACAGAGTCATTGTAGTGGCTTTAAAAAGGCCAAATGTGCACGTTCCCACCAGCTGATAATGTCAGGTACTCACAGTTATATTCTCGGTGTATGCTTTTTCCAACCGTGGCGGCCAGCTCGGATGTCATCAAAAATGCTGAAGGACCTGTAAGAGTTGGTACGACTTTAGTTAATTGCGTCCATTATCAAAAGGTGTCAAACGACCTGGAAATAAAATGGATCAACAAAGTACCTTCAATTTTCTTCCTAAATGTGTTTGTTTTTCTTTCCAATTTGACAGAAAAAAAATATACGTACTGCATGAAATTGCATACCGTTTAAACTTTAATAGTATCCAATATTGCAACGAATATTAAATTATGTCATCATACTTTCCAAACTTTTTTTTGTCAAGAGTGTGCAAATACATTTAGTAAGAAATGATAAAGTACTTTATTACAAAACCCAAAAGCAGTGAAGTTGTCACGTTGTGTAAATGGTAAATAAAAACAGAATACAATATTTGCAAATCCTTTTCAACTTATATTCAATTGAATAGACTGCAAAGACAAGATATTTAATGTTCACACTGAGAAACTTTTTTTTTTTTGTGCAAATAATCGTTAACTTAGAATTTAATGGCAGCAACACATTGCAAAAAAGTTGCCACAGGGGCATTTTTACCACTGTGTTACATGGCCTTTCCTTTTAACAACACTCAGTAAAGGTTTGGGAACTGAGGAGACACATTTTTGAAGTGGAATTCTTTCCCATTCTTGCTTGATGTACAGCTTAAGTTGTTCAACAGTCCGGGGTCTCCCTTGTGCTATTTTAGGCTTCATAATGCACCACACATTTTCAATGGGAGACAGGTCTGGACTACAGGCAGGCCAGTCTAGTACCCGCACTCTTTTACTATGAAGCCACGCTGTTGTAACACGTGGCTTGGCATTGTCTTGCTCAAATAAGCAGGGGCGTCCATGATAACGTTGCTTGGATGGCAACATATGTTGCTCCAAAACCTGTATGTACCTTTCAGCATTAATGGTGCCTTCACAGATGTGCAAGTTACCCATGTCTTGGGCACTAATACACCCCCATACCATCACACATGCTGGCTTTTACACTTTGCGCCTAGAACAATCCGGATGGTTCTTTTCCTCTTTGTTCCGGAGGACACGACGTCCACAGCTTCCAAAAACAATTTGAAATGTGGACTTGTCAGACCACGTAACACTTTTCCACTTTGCATCAGTCCATCTTAGATGAGCTCGGGCCCAGCGAACTCGGCGGCGTTTCTGGGTGTTGTTGATAAATGGCTTTGGCTTTGCGTAGTAGAGTTTTAACTTGCACTTACAGATGTAGCGACCAACTGTAGTTACTGACAGTGGTTTTCTGAAGTGTTCCTGAGCCCATGTGGTGATATCCTTTACGCGCTGATGTCGCTTTTTGATGCAGTACCGCCTGAGGGATCAAAGGTCCGTAATATCATGGCTTACGTGCAGTGATTTCTCCAGATTCTCTGAACCGTTTGATGATATTACGGACTTTAGATGGTGAAATCCCTAAATTCCTTGCAATAGCTGGTTGAGAAATGTTGTTCTTAAACTGTTGGACAATTTGCTCAGGCATTTGTTGACAAAGTAATGACCCTCGCCCCGTCTTTGTTTGTGAATGACTGAGCATTTCATGGAAGCTACCCAATCATGGCACCCACCTGTTCCCAATTAGCCTGTCCACCTGTGGCATGTTCAAATAAGTGTTTGATGAGTATTCCCCAACTTTCTCAGTCTTTTTTGCCACTTGTGCCAGCTTTTTGGAAACATGTTGCAGCCATCAAATTCCAAATGAGCTAATATTTGCAAAAAAAATAACGACGTTTACCAGTTGGAACGTTAAATATCTTGTCTTTGCAGTCTATTCAATTGAATATAAGTTGGAAAGGATTTGCAAATCATTGTATTCTCTTTTTATTTACCATTTACCATTATCACTAGTTTTGAGCTTTGTATAACCAGGCCTTGGAGGGCCACATAAAATGAGGTGGCGGGTCAGATCTGGGCCTTGAGTTTGACGTCTCTGGTGTAAGGAGTTTGGACACCACTGTTATGTATTAAGCTATCTGCGGGTGTTGTTGTTGTTGAGACACTTGTTTGTCCACCCAGACACCAGGAATCTTGTCAATCAACACCATGAAAAGCAGCAGTCTGCCAACATCCTCACCTCGAAGCGAGTCCGATGAGCCGTGTTTGATTGTGTCGCCGCACGACGGTTGTATACAGGAATGTTACGAGAGAGCGTCTCCCGCTCGCAAACGGAACACCGGCGGCATCTGCCAAGAAAAGTCGTGTCACAAGTCATAAATCACTCGCTTCTTTACAGCCTTACCTTCAGGAGGAGACACGCCGACGCCCCGACAAACGCACACCCACGCCTGAGAGGACGCCGCACACAAGAGGGAGGTTGCACGCAAACGTGTCAATACCACTTTGATTGACATTTCTGCACACGCTGGAGACTTGAGGACAAAACACCTACAATAACCTGTTGAACTAATCACAGTAATTACGCATTCGAGTTCTTGCACACCTGGAGGGGTTTTATGTTATTAATAACCAAAGATGAAAAGACACAGCTTTGGAAAAAAAAAAAAAAAGTATGTTAAAGTTGCTTTGGTGGACACAAATACGCAGAAGTAAATGTACCTGCGGTGTTCCACAGGGCTCCGTCTTGAGCCCCAAGGGATTCATTATGTACAGTACAGGCCAACACCTTCTCATTTCAATGGGTTTTCTTTATTTTCATGACTATTTACATTGTAGATTGTCACATCAAAGCTATGACACCTGTGAAGTGGAAACCATTTCAGGCGACTACCTCGTAAAGCTCATGCAGAGAATGCCAAGACCGTGCAAAGCAGTAATCGGAGAAAAGGGTGGCTATTTTGAAGAAACTACAATATAAAACAGGTTTTCAGTTATTTCACCTTTTTTTGTTAAAGGCCTACTGAAAGCCACTACTAGCGACCACGCAGTCTGATAGTTTATATATCAGTGGTGTGCGGTGAGGTTAATGTCTGGTGAGGCACTGCATCATCACAGTCAGATTTACAAACATATGAACCCTAAATAGTATCTTATTCACCATGTGATTGGCAGCAGTTAACGGGTTATGTTTAAAAGCTCATACCAGCATTCTTTACACAACTGTAGCACACAAAAAAGCACATTTAATAAAAAAAAACATTATTATGGTCTTACCTTTCTTGCTGGACATCCACACAGCCAGCCTTTGCGTGTGTACCACGCTGTTTGAAAAGAACTGTCCCGAAGTCAAAAGCAAACCTTTTAGCTCCGGCGTTGGTCTACCTTTAATTATTACCTCCTGCTTCGATTGAAAGTCCAGTTTAGAAAACTGTTTTATTTTACATATGTAATCCTCCATGTTTTTAATAAAAGTCCAGGCGAGAGGAAATAAACAATCGCTTGCAAACTTTTTTTTTTTTTTTCTTCTGCGGCCGAGGAATGATCTCTGGGATCACTACCGCCCTCTACCACCAGGAGGCCGGATTACTGCGAGCCTCAACCAGTACGTCTTTTGCACCAGATTTATGAATGCTCAGCACAAGAAATACGTGACACACATACAGTTTTTGACAAAATACACTGTACATTATATACCTCAGCTAACTAAACTATGCCATAGTTTAGTTAGCTGATATAATTCATATAGCAATACAGTCTCACTGCACAGCAGCTCAGCAGTTAGCCGAGTCATTGTGCACAATCCATGTTGAGGCACAACGCAGTGACGTGCCTCACCTGGCTGCTGATCACCGCACCGTCTCTTCTCAGTATTTGAATGGCAAATGTGAAAATAAAAATAAAAATAATGTAAAACTGGTGAAGTTAAATGGAAAATAACTTTAGTATAATCACTGGATACATATAACAATTTATTTAATTTTTTTTTCTTTTTACATTTTTTTTCTTTCCATGACGGCAGGTGAGGCCCCGCCTCCCCTGCCTCTAGTGACTGCACGCCACTGTTATATATCAATGATGAAATCTTAACATTGCAACACATGCCAATACGGCCGGGTTAACTTATAAAGTGCCATTTTAAATTTCCCGGGGAACTTCCGGTTCAAAAAGCCTTTGGAGGATGACGTATGCGCGTGATGTAGCCAGTTTAACAGAGGTATGGCTTCCCCATTGAAGCCAATACGAAATAGCTCTGTTTTCATGTCATTATTCCACAGTATTCTGGACATCTGTGTTGGTGAATCTGTTGCAATTTGTTCATTGCATTATGGAGAAAGAAGCTGAGCAAGCGAAGAAGAAAGTCGGTGCGAAGCGGAGTATTTTGCGAGGGAAGTCAGCAACACAACACAGCCGGTGTTTCATTGTTGACATTCCCGAAAGATGCGGTCAAGATCGAAGAACTCGGACAACAGAGACTCTTACCAGGAGGACTTTAACTTCGATACACAGACGCGATACCGTGAGTACGCTTCCAAACATTTGATCGCTTGCTATAACTAGCTCGAGCTAGGAGCTAGGAGCTAGCATAACAAACACCTAGGTGTTTGTTATGCGGGATTAATTTGTGGCATATTAAATATAAGCCTGGTTGTGTTGTGGCTAATAGAGTATATATATGTATTGTGTTTATTTACTGTTGTAGTCATTCCCAGCTGAATATCAGGTCCCACCGCGCGCTTCCAAACATTTGATTGCTTGCCCGTACGTGCGTGTCACGTACGTAACTTTGGTTAAATATATAAGCTTTATGAACCTTGGGTTAGGTGAACGGTTCTTTGGGCTGAGTGAGTGTGTGTTGTGCAGGTGTTTGAATTGTATTGGCGGGTTATATATACGGGATCCCGTCCATATTACCCGCTCGAGCTATAACTAGCTTGAGCTAGTAGCTAGGAGCTAGCATAACAAACACCTAGGTGTTTTTATGCAGGATTAATTTGTGGCATATTAAATATAAGCCTGGTTGTGTTGTGGCTAATAGAGTATATATATGTCTTGTGTTTATTTACTGTTGTAGTCATTCCCAGCTGAATATCAGGTCACCCCCGGCTCTCACAGCATCTTCCCTATCTGAATAGCTTCAACTCCCCACTAGTCCTTCACTTGCACTTTCCTCATCCACAAATCTTTCATCCTCGCTCAAATTAATGGGGAAATCGTCGCTTTCTCGGTCCGAATCTCTCTCACTTCTGGCGGCCATCATTGTAAACAATAGGGAACTTTGCGTATATGTTCAACTGACTACGTCACGCTACTTCCGGTAGGGGCAAGCCTTTTTTTATCAGATACCAAAAGTTGCGATCTTTACCGTCGTTCTATACTAAATCCTTACAGAAAAAATATGGCAATATCGCGAAATGATCAAGTATGACACATAGAATAGATCTGCTATCCCCGTTTAAATAATATCACATATTACTTATTACTTATCACATATTTAGTCAATTAGGTGAACCATTCAGTAAATTAACTACCGTATTTTTCGGACTATAAGTCACAGTTTTTTTCACAGTTTGGCCGGGCGTGCGACTTATACTCAGGAGCGACTTATGTGTGAAATTATTATCACATTACCGTAAAATATCAAATAATATTTATCTCATTCACGTAAGAGACTAGACGTATAAGATTTCATGGGATTTAGCGATTAGGAGTGACAGATTGTTTGGTAAACGTATAGCATGTTCTATATGTTATAGTTATTTGAATGACTCTTACCATAATATGTTACGTTAACATACCAGGCACCTTCTCAGTTGGTTATTTATGCCTCATATAACGTACACTTATTCAGCCTGTTGTTCACTATTCTTTATTTATTTTAAATTGCCTTTCAAATGTCTATTCTTGGTGTTGGATTTTATCAAATACATTTCCCCCAAAAATGCAACTTATACTCCAATGCGACTTATAAATGTCTTTTCCCTTCTTTATTATTAGGGATGTCCGATAATGGATTTTTGCCGATATCCGATATTGTCCAACTCTTTAATTACCGATACCGATATCAACCGATACCGATATCAACCGATATATGCAGTCGTGGAATTAACACATTATTATGCCTAATTTGGACAACCATGTATGGTGAAGATAAGGTACTTTTTTTTTTTAATTATAAAATAAGATAACTAAATTAAAAACATTTTCTTGAATAAAAAAGAAAGTAAAACAATATAAAAACAGTTACATAGAAACTAGTAATTAATGAAAATGAGTAAAATTAACTGTTAAAGGTTAGTACTATTAGTGGACCAGCAGCACGCACAATCATGTGTGCTTACGGACTGTATTCCTTGCAGACTGTATTGATATATATTGATATATAATGTAGGAACCAGAATATTGATAACAGAAAGAAATGGGGGGAGGGAGGTTTTTTGGGTTGGTGCACTAATTGTAAGTGTATCTTGTGTTTTTTATGTTGATTTAATAAAAAAAATAAAAATATATATTAAAAAAACCGATACAGATAATAAAAAAAATGATACCGATAATTTCCGATATTACATTTTAACGCATTTATCGGCCGATAATATTGGCCTGCCGATATTATCGGACATCCCTATTTATTATGCATTTTCGGCCGGTGCGACTTATACTCCGGAGCGACTTACACTCCGAAAAATACGGTACTTATCTACAGTATGTGAACTGTATTGATATTTATTCATTCATTGTTGTTGTGTTTAAGATCGAGAAGAAAAAAAAAGTGAACAATTGTGTTAGAAATTATTTCCAGATAGAAAAAGGTGTAGAATTAAACAAACTCTGCTTCTTCCTGCTTCTTTTCGGACATGTTGGAATGTGAAACTGTAAGTATGTAAGTGTAAACATTAGGGGTGTAAAAAAAAAAAAGAATGCACACTCTAGGCCTTCTCTCCATGAGCTTCAAGCACACCTGTGAAGTGAAAACCCTTTCAGGTGAAGCTCATGGAGAGAATGCCAAGAGTGTGCAAAGCAGTAATCGGAGCAAAGGGTGGCTATTTTGAAGAAACTAGAATATAAAACATGTTATTTCACCTTTTTTTTTGTTAAGTACATAACTCCACATGTGTTCATTCATAGTTTGGATGTGACAATCTACAATGTAAATAGTCATGAAAATAAAGAACACGCATTGAAATGAGAAGGTGTGTCCAAACTTATAAATACATGCGGTGTGTGTACAAAACGTCGGGAGGGTTTTGAAGTTGTTTTCGAGGGCTTTGACGGCTACATCCTACAAGTGTTTTTTTAATCATCTTCAGATTCCTAAAAACAAATAAAGACATGCGTGTTCTTGTCTCTCATCATGACTGTGAACGACAGGCACAAGTGCGCTTCCCCTTTGAAAAGCATAAATCTGTCATAAGACTTATTCTTTTCTAACATTCCACGCTGCTAAATAATAAAAGTATGTAGATTCCTGCTGATATCGTATCAGACTGATTTTGGTATCGACAAAGGCTCCAAAATCGGTATTGTATCGGGACACCTCTGGTGTCAGCTGCTTTGACGTTTCTGGATTTTTGGGGATGACAGAAATTTGTATTTTTTTGTTCTGGGGAGGATTTGCAGGGGCTCTTGGATGAAGTTGTGACGAAATAAATTAATAAAAACCAAACACCTACGGCACAGGTGTCAAACTCAAGGCCCGGGGGCCAAATATGGCCGGCCACTTTATTTTATGTGGCCTGCGAAAGCCTGGAATTAATATGCGTTAAAAAAATGCTTAATCTTTTCTTACTAAATATATTTATTTCCCTTTTTGACATTAAAAATCATGTACTGCAAGCAATTGCATATCTTTTTAAAATTCAATATTATCAAAATCAAAATAATATCTGTATATTATCATGTAATCCAAAAAATATTTTTTTGTTCAAATACAGATAAATACTGTACTTGAATATCTGCTTGACTTATGATTTCAAAACAAATGATAAATCAAATTGTAGACTGTAAAATTGACAATAGATTTCACGGCTAAATTCCGCCGACTGAGTTTTATACCGTAAAATCAACTTTGGTACTGTTTTTTTCCATATACAGTAAAACACTAAAACATTATTTTTTTTAAACCCTTAAAACAACAAGATTTTACGGTAAAAACAAACAAACTGGCAGCTCTGTTGCATGAATTTTACCGCTAAAAACCGTGGTATTGTTTTTCCATTCCATTCCATCTATTAAATTGTTTTATATGCTGTAAAAAAACCACACTGTTTTTACTGTAAAATTCTGGTGACTGAGCTGCCAGTTTTTAGAGTAAAATTTAAATATTTTTTTTGTAGCTTATGTAAAAAAAATATATATTTTTTTGTTAATATATTATATATATACACATGTAAGGGTTGTACGGCATACCGGTATTGGTATAGTACCCCGATACTAATGAATCATATTCGGTACTATACCGCCTCTAAAAAGTACCAGTCTGCCCCCACCCGTCGTCCTCACGTCGTGTCATTGCTGGTTTAACGAGGAGAGGAGCATGTTTGGCAGCGCACGCACACATAGTACTTACAAGCAGACACAGTGTGTAGACAGAAAAGGGAGAATGGACACATTTTGGCCTAAAAAGTAAAGATAAAAGTGAAGTTATAACACTGAAACACCCTCAGGAAGAGGTGCTTTAAGACATGGCTAGCTAGCTAGCGGCTAATGTCCATCCGCAGTCTGCAGTGTTTTAGCTAATCACTAATCCTCGTCTCCATGGCGACAAATAAATTACATTTCTTACAAGTATCATTATCACTGCAGGACGAGGAATAGCTAAACATGCTTCACTACACACCGTAGGAGGATACAATAGCTCACCGGCATTAAAATGTAAACAAACGCCATTGGTGGATCTATACCTGACATCCACTGTAATGATACCAAGTACAAGAGCGTATCTAGTCAATACTACTATGATTACATTGATATTTTTTAGATAGATAGTACTTTTTTGATTCCTTCAGGAGAGTTCCCTCAGGAAAATTAAAATTCTAGCAGCAGTGTATAGAATTTGAGATCGAATTTAAAAAGTAAAAAGTAGAGATGTCCGATAATATCGGGTCTGCCGATATTATCGGCCGATAAATGCGTTAAAATGTAATATCGGAAATTATCGGTATCGGTTTTTTTATTATCAGTATCGTTTTTTGTTTGTTTGTTTTTTATTAAATCCACATAAAAAACACAAGATACACTTACAATTAGTGCACCAACCCAAAAAACCTCCCTCCCCCATTTACACTCATTCACACAAAATTGTTGTTTCTTTCTGTTATTAATATTCTGGTTCCTACATTATATATCAATATATATCAATACAGTCTGCAAGGGATACAGTCCGTAAGCACACAAGATTGTGCGTGCTACTGGTCCACTAATTGTACTAACCTTTAACAGTTAATTTTACTAATTTTCATTAATTACTAGTTTCTATGTAACTGTTTTTATATTGTTTTACTTTCTTTTTTATTCAAGAAAATGTTTTTAATTTATTTATCTTATTTTATTTGATTCATTTTTTTAAAAAGTACCTTATCTTCACCATACCCGGTTGTCCAAATTAGGCATAATAATGTGTTAATTCCACGACTGTATATATCGGTTGAAATCGGTATCGGTAATTAAAGAGTTGGACAATATCGGCATATCGGATATCGGCAAAAAGCCATTATCGGACATCCCTAGTAAAAAGTAAACAATGGGTGTATAAATGGAAACAAAATAGAAACATATTACAATAAGAATAAAAATAAAAAGCAACAATGAGAATAAAAATATAACAGTAAAATAAGAATATAACAAGAGAAACTAGGCAGTAGTGACCATGTTATGAAAAAGTATTGCACTGTTATTGTTTTTGCAATATATTATAATTTAGCATCACAAAATCTTTGTTCCTTTTTTAAAAATTCATATTATGTTTATAAAGTCAGGAAATACGTCCCTGGACACATGAGGACTTTGAATATGACCAACGTATGACCCTGTAACTACTTGGTATCGGATCGATATACCTACATTTTACTTTACCATTCCATTTGAATATAAACTGTATACTTAGTTGCCACTATTGGAACCCTGACACCTTATTCATTCTGAATAACAAAACAATAACAACAATTATACAACAGGGTTGCGTATCGAGTGGACCACTTTTTATTTTCCAATGACTTATTGATTACAAGGGCGGTTAAATTAAGGTCAATGGCAACTAAATGCTTTGTATATGGCGCCACCTAGTGGTGTACTGCATGATCACCACATTCTCCCTGACGTGTTGCGTCACGGTGGGAATATCAACTTTGAATTTACAGATGAAGAACCTGAATAAGTCATTACGTTGGCAAACTCGCCTATCTGTATGGTTGGTGCGTTTCGGTTTGCTTATAAAAGGCCGTGCAACAAAAACAAAGAGCAAATGTGGCATGTGCCACGCCCCTTCTGAGGGCCGAGCCTCGTTGCCTAGCAACGCCCTGCATGCGGCCCAGGGGGGCGGAACTCTTGTGTGACTGAAAAGGCAAATACTAGCAAGCCGTTCAAAGTGGAACTCACTTCCGTTTTTTTGAAAGAGGACAGTTTAGATCAAGGGTGTCCAAACTTTTTCCACTGAGGGCCGCACAGTGAAAAATCCAAGCATGATATTAGATATTTTTCATTTTCATTTATTTTTTATTTTTTTAGGGATACCTTCAAGTTTGGTCCAAGGGACCCAGAAAGGTCTCAGTCATACACATGTTAAAAATGTTTTTATTTTTTTTGTCATCGCTTAAACCTCTACATCACAGGTGTCAAAGTCGATTTCACTGAGGGCCGCTTCTAACAGTGAATACTATTATTACACCATTTTTTAAATGCAATTTATTAGATTTTTTTTTAAACTAAAATGTAAAAAAAAAAATACGGTAAATTGCAATAATTTCAGCTCAAAATGTAGTGTATATTACTGTAAATGGAAAAACAGTACTGCTGTTTTTATGGTAAAAAAAAAAAAAAAAAAAAAAAAGGAAAAAAGGCAGCTCAGTTGCCAGAATTTTACTGTAGAATGTACATTTGTTTTTTTTACTGTAAATAAAAAAAATGAAATTTTACAGTAAAACTTTGGCACCTGAGCTGCCTTTTTTTTTTTTTTTTACCATAAAAACAGCAATACTGTTTTTCCATTTACAGTAATATACGCTACATTTTGAGGTGAAATTATTGCAACATACCATATTTTTTTGACTTTTTAGTTTTAAAAAACATCTAATAAAATGCATAAAAAAATCGTGTAATAATAATAATAATATATTTTTTTTAGGGATGTCGATATATGCGTTAAAATGTAATATCGGAAATTATCGGTATCGGTTTTTTTATTATCGGTATCGGTTTTTTTTTTTTTATTAAATCAACATAAAAAACACAAGATACACTTACAATTAGTGCACCAACCCAAAAAACCTCCCTCCCCCATTTACACTCATTCACACAAAAGGGTTGTTTCTTTCTGTTATTAATATTCTGGTTCCTACATTATATATCAATATATATCAATACAGTCTGCAAGGGATACAGTCCGTAAGCACACGTGATTGTGCGTGCTGCTGGTCCACTAATAGTACTAACCTTTAACAGTTAATTTTACTAATTTTCATTTATTACTAGTTTCTATGTAACTGTTTTTATATTGTTGTATTTTCTTTTTTATTCAAGAAAATGTTTTTAATTTATTTATCTTATTTTACTAATTTTTTAAAAAAGTGCCTTATCTTCACCATACCTGGTTGTCCAAATTAGGCATAATAATGTGTTAATTCCACGACTGCATATATCGGTTGATATCGGTATCGGTTGATATCGGAATCGGTAATTAAAGAGTTGGACAATATCGGAATATCGGCAAAAAGCCATTATCGGACATCCCTAGTCTCAGTCTTACACATGTTCAATTTTTTTTTTTTTTTTTGTCATCGCTTAAACCTCTACATCACAGGTGTCAAAGTCGATTTCACAGTGAATACTATTATTACACCATTTTTTAAATGCAATTTATTAGATTTATTTTTTATTTTTAAATATGGTAAATTGCAATAATTTCAGCTCAAAATGTAGTGTATATTACTGTAAATGGAAAAACAGTACTGCTGTTTTTATGGTTAAAAAAAAAAAAAAAAAAAGGAAAAAAAGGCAGCTCAGTTGCCAGAATTTTACTTTAAAATGTACATTTGTTTTTTTTACTGTAAATAAAAAAATGCAATTTTACAGTAAAATTTTGGCACCTGAGCTGCCTTTTTTTTTTTTTTTTTTTTTACCAAAAAAACAGCAATACTGTTTTTCCATTTACAGTAATATACACTACATTTTGAGGTGAAATTATTGCAACATACCATATTTTTTTGACTTTTTAGTCTTAAAAAACATCTAATAAAATGCATTAAAAATGGTGTAATAATTAGGGATGTCCGATAATATCGGCCTGCCGATATTATCGGCCGATAAATGCGTTAAAATGTAATATCGGAAATTATCGGTATCGTTTTTTTTTTTATTATCTGTATCTTTTTTTTTGTTGTTTTTTTTAATTAAATCAACATAAAAACACAAAATACACTTACAATTAGTGCACCAACCCAAAAAACCTCACTCCCCCCATTTCTTTCTGTTATCAATATTCTGGTTCCTACATTATATATCAATATATATCAATACAGTCTGCAAGGGATACAGTCCGTAAGCACACATGATTGTGCGTGCTGCTGCTCCACTAATAGTACTAACCTTTAACAGTTCATTTGACTAATTTTCATTTATTACTAGTTTCTATGTAACTGTTTTTATATTGTTGTATTTTCTTTTTTATTCAAGAAAATGTTTTTAATTTATTTATCTTATTTTACTAATTTTTTTAAAAAGTACCTTATCTTCACCATACCTGGTTGTCCAAATTAGGCATAATAATGTGTTAATTCCACGACTGCATATATCAGTTGATATCGGTATCGGTTGATATCGGTATCGGTAATTAAAGAGTTGGACAATATCGGAATATCGGCAAAAAGCCATTATCGGACATCCCTAGTCTCAGTCATACACATGTTCAATTATTTTATTATTTTTTTGTCATCGCTTAAACCTCTACATCACAGGTGTCAAAGTCGATTTCACTGAGGGCCGCTTCTAACAGAGAATACTATTATTACACCATTTTTTAAATGCAATTTATTAGATTTAAAATAAAATAAAAAAATGGTAAATTGCAATAACTTCAGCTCAAAATGTAGTGTATATTACTGTAAATGGAAAAACAGTACTGCTGTTTTTATGGTAAAAAAAAAAAAAAAAAAAAAGGAAAAAAGGCAGCTCAGTTGCCAGAATTTTACTGTAAAATGTACATTTGTTTTTTTACTGTAAATAAAAAAATGCAATTTTACAGTAAAATTTTGGCACCTGAGCTGCCTTTTTTTTTTTTTTACCATAAAAACAGCAATACTGTTTTTCCATTTACAGTAATATACGCTACATTTTGAGGTGAAATTATTGCAACATACCATATTTTTTTGACTTTTTAGTTTTAAAAAACATCTAATAAAATGCATAAAAAAATCGTGTAATAATAATAATATATTTTTTTAGGGATGTCCGATAATATCGGCCTGCCGATATTATCGGCCGATATATGCGTTAAAATGTAATATCGGAAATTATCGGTATCGGTTTTTTTTATTATCGGTATCGGGGTTTTTTTTGTTTTTGTTTTTTTATTAAATCAACATAAAAAACACAAGATACACTTACAATTAGTGCACCAACCCAAAAAACCTCCCTCCCCCATTCACACTCATTCAAACAAAAGGGTTGTTTCTTTCTGTTATTAATATTCTGGTTCCTACATTATATATCAATATATATCAATACAGTCTGCAAGGGATACAGTCCGTAAGCACACATGATTGTGCGTGCTGCTGGTCCACTAATAGTACTAACCTTTAACAGTTAATTTTACTAATTTTCATTTATTACTAGTTTCTATGTAACTGTTTTTATATTGTTGTATTTTCTTTTTTATTCAAGAAAATGTTTTTAATTTATTTATCTTATTTTATTTTTTAATTTTTTTTTAAAAGTACCTTATCTTCACCATACCTGGTTGTCCAAATTAGGCATAATAATGTGTTAATTCCACGACTGCATATATCGGTTGATATCGGTATCGGTTGATATCGGTATCGGTAATTAAAGAGTTGGACAATATCGGAATATCGGCAAAAAGCCATTATCGGACATCCCTAGTCTCAGTCATACACATGTTCAATTGTTTTTATTTTTTTTTGTCATCGCTTAAACCTCTACATCACAGGTGTCAAAGTCGATTTCACTGAGGGCCGCTTCTAACAGTGAATACTATTATTACACCATTTTTTAAATGCAATTTATTAGATTTTTTTTTTTTTTTAAATATGGTAAATTGCAATAAAAACAGTACTGCTGTTTTTATGGTAAAAAAAAAAAAAAGAAGAAAAGAAAAAAAAGGCAGCTCAGTTGCCAGAATTTTACTGTAAAATGTACATTTGTTTTTTTACTGTAAATAAAAAAATGCAATTTTACAGTAAAATTTTGGCACCTGAGCTGCCTTTTTTTTTAATCATAAAAACAGCAATACTGTTTTTCCATTTACAGTAATATACGCTACATTTTGAGGTGAAATTATTGCAACATACCATATTTTTTTGTCTTTTTAGTTTTAAAAAACATCTAATAAAATGCATTAAAAAATAGTGTAATAATAATTTTTTTTTATTTTTTACTGCAAATAAACAACTGTAGATTTTTCGGTGTATTACTGTAAATGCCAAAACATCACCACAGTTTATTACAGTAAAAAAAAAAAAAAAGTACTGTTTTGTTCATTTAGAGAAAAATGCTGTAAAAACCACAGTAAATGTCACAATTTTACCATGACATCTATTGCTACTTTTACATTGCACAATTTAAAGGATAACTTGCTTTGAAATCATTATTAGTATTTATTTCTATTTAAAAAATGGTTTGAAATGTTTGATCATATATTTTTGCATAATTAGACAATATTCAAGTTAAAATAATTTGCGAGTACATATATATTTTTTCTCCCAAAATAGAAAGAATACATATAGTAAGAAAAGTTACAGTACTTTATTGATAAATATTATTTCCAGGCTTTCGAGGGCCAGATAAAATGAAGTGGTGGCCCACATCTGAGCCTTGAGTTTGACACCTGTGCTTTACATCAACTTCAGGTCTGTCAATATAAAGTTTATCTCTTTATGCTCTTTTTGTCAAAAGTGCAAAATATGCAATATTTTTTGTTAAGTACATAACTCCACATGTGTTCATTCATAGCTTTGATGTGACAATCTACAATGTAAATAGTCATGAAAATAAAGAAAATGCATTGAATGAGAAGGTGCGTCTAAACTTTTGGCCTGTACTGTATATTATTACATACGTAGTAAAAAAAAAATCTGTACATTTTACAGTAAAGAAATGACAGCTTAGATGCCAATATTTTTACTGGAAAATGTACATATTTTAATTACGGCATATTCGGAAAATGGAAAAACAGTACCATAGTTTTAACTGTAAAATCTAACTCTCTTGTACTATTGTAAACAGAAAAACGATAATGCCGTTTTAGGGAAATTTTAGGGACTAAGCTACCAGTTTTTTACCATAAAAATAATTTTTACAGTGCACAATTTAATGGATGACTTGCTTTAAAATCATGAGTCAAGCTAATATTTAAGCACTTATTTTGATTTTAACAAAAAAACTAATGTTTGGAATGTAGATTAAGTTGAATAAATATGAAATGGCTTGCATGACATTTTTTTTTCTGTAAAAATGGAAAGCTGAATACATTTAGTATAAGAAAAGACAATCATTCCAAGTAGGGATGTCCGATAATGGCTTTTTGCCGATATCCGATATTATCCAACTCTTAATTACGATACCGTTATCAACCGATACCGATATATACAGTCATGGAATTAACACATTATTATGCCTAATTTGGACAACCAGGTATGGTGAAGATAAGGTCCTTTGTAAATTATCATTAAATTAAATTATCATTGCAGATTAGACAAATTGCCTTTTCCTTACATTGAACAAAAAAAGTCATGTGTCCCTTGATGTTTAAAAACTCTGCACCGAGTCTATTTTATGTTTCCGTCATTTTTTTCCCTCTTGCACTAATTGACTAATTGCACTTGCCGCGAGCGTGATGTCGACACGTTATCGATGGAAAAATGCATTTTTAGACAATATGATTTGCCTGAGCAACTAGGAGACCCCAAGAGTAACAAGCGGTAGAAAATGGATTGATGGATGGGCTGGAAAGGACAGATTTAAAAAAGTAATTTTTTTTATTTTTTTTTACTCTGGACTACCCGCGGGCCGGATTTTGGACGCTGGCGGGCCATATCTGGCCCGCGGTCCGTAGTTTGGGGACCCCTGTTTTAAAGCATTTATCGGCCTGCCGATATTATCTCTAGTAAAAATGGAAAGCTGAATACATTTAGTAAGAAAAGACAATCATTCCAAGCTTTAGAGGGCCTCTTAAAATTAAGTGAGATCTAGCACCGGGACCTAGAGTTTGACATCTGTGATCTTGTGAATCAAGTGTTGAATAATAAAATTAAAAAACGATTTATATTTAACTTTTTTTTTTTTATTATTGAGACCCTTCTGCATCCCCAAGACTAGAGATGTCCGATAATATCGGCCTGTAGATATTATCGGCCGATAAATGCTTCAAAATGCAATATCGGAAATTATCGGTATCGTTTTTTTTATTATCGGTGTCTTTTTTTAAATTTTTATTATTAAATCAACCATGATTTTATTATTAATTCCACCATGAAAAGTTTTCGCATTTCCATCACAGGTGTCAAGTTGTGGAACAATCTGAGCGAAGTACACAAGCAAAGTCCAAGCATCAATGTTTTTAAAAGAATGTACAAAAATATATTGTTCACAGGATATAGTGAACTGCACTAAGAGTCAGTAGGTTTGTATGTGTATGTATATGTATACTATGTATACACGCTGTTGTGTCACATTCATAGTTACTTGTTAAATGTGTGTTGTAGATATATATATATATATATATATATATATATATATATATATATATATATATATATATATATATATATAGATAGATAGATAGATAGATAGATAGATAGATAGATAGATAGATAGATAGATAGATAGATAGATCTATATATATATATATATATATTATATATATATATTATATATATATATATATATATATATATATATATATATATATATATATATATATATATATATATATATATATATGTATTTATATGACATAACATTTTCATATACTATTATTATTATTATTATTAAACATACAGTAAGTAATAAGAGGGGGTGGGAGTACATACGTTTTTACTTCTCACTCCTTTTCGGATATGTTTACATTAATGTTTATTTTCATTTCTTGTTTCTTTTGCTTTTTATTATTACTATTGTTATTATTATTATTATTGTTTTTGTTATTCATTCTTGAATGGCTTTTTTGTTGTTTTTTTTCAAAATTTGTTGTTTTTGTTTTGTCTACATATTCGAAATAAACATGAAAAGGAATGAATGAACATAAAAAACACGAGATACACTTACAATTAGTGCATCAACCCCAAAAACCTCCCTCCCCCATTTACACTCATTCACACAAAAGGGTTGTTTCTTTCTGTTATTAATATTCTGGTTCCTACATTATATATCAATACAGTCTGCAAGGGATACAGTCCGTAAGCACACATGATTGTGCGTGCTGCTGGTCCACTAATAGTACTAACCTTTAACACTTAATTTTACTAATTTTCATTCATTACTAGTTTCTATGTAACTGTTTTTATATTGTTTTACTTACTTTTTTATTCAAGAAAATGTATTTAATTTATGTATCTTATTTTATTGTATTTTTTATTTTTATTTTTTAAAAAGGACCTTATCTTCACCATACCTGGTTGTCCAAATTAGGCATAATAATGTGTTAATTCCACAACTGTGTATATCGGTAATTAAGAGTTGGACAATATCGGCAAAAAAGCCATTATCGGACATTCCTACCCAAGACCAAAAAACATTATATATTGCATTGGTTTTGAAAATGGCCACATGCTTTGAATTTTCAGTGGAAAACCGATCAAAGTGAAACTGATAAGGGGGCCCGCTATGAATAATGCTAGTAACTAATGTGTAGTACTCCAGTTGAAACACGCCTTCGTATAAAGCCAAACATGACAGTCACCGCCCTTTTCCCTCTCTCACACCAACATGACTACCACTAACAAGGGCGCGGGCGCAATGCACCATGGGAAGTGTAGTCCGGCTCACCCAATGGCGGCAGAGGAGGCGAGGCCTCAGCAAAATACAACTCCCATCTCGACCCTCGCACGCCAAACCCCCGCTCGTCCAATCTGAATAAGTGGGAGGAGCGCGTCCGCCCACAAAAGCCACAGCGACCCCAGCGTATCTTCCCCTTTTTTGTGTGAATTACACTGAAAAACGCATTAAAAAACGAGAAATAGGGACAATAGTCCAGGCGGCGGGTTGTCTTCGAAGGCGGACGGACGGCGACGACGTGTCGCGCGGCGTCTGGCGCTGGACGAAGCGGCGGAGGAGGAGGGTGTTGTCCTGATGCTTACATGGAAGTGGGTGGGCCTTCACGGTGATACACTGCCAACGCTGTGGATACCGACCTGACAAGCGCTAATTTGTCCCGTCTATGGACCGTTTACCCGGCCGAAGAGGCACACGACGCGGCTGCCGGCGCCCAACGTCCGTGTGGGGGAGCGGCTGGAGTGCTGTCCGTTATTTCTGTTGAGGCTGAGCCTCCGCTTGGCGCCGCCCTTCCTGGACGGTGGGTGGTTTCGTGAAAACGGCCCGGATCCCCGTCCTCCGCCTTCGTACCCGGCCTTCCTTCTTCCGTGAACTACACCCTCTCCCTCTCCGTATATTCATGCGTTATGAGTGGTAGGTACCCACCTCTTTTCTCTACGTCAGGGGTGTCAAACCCATTTTAGGTGGAGGAAAATCTACTCCCAAGTGGGCCGGACTGGTCAAATCACGGCATGATAACTTAAAAATAAAGACAACTTCAGATTGTTTTCTTTGTTTAAAAATAGAACAAGCACAAATCATGTGGTTTTTTTTAACACTTACATGTTGCGGTTAATCATTTATATTTTATGAATTAATTATGTGATAATATTCATCAGTCAACTCATTGGTGTTGATTTTCAGTCTTATCAAGATAACATGTTTTCATCAAAATGAAATTACAGGATGTTATTTATGTAGTTTGATCATTTTCCTGGACTGATGTTTAGTACATCAGTCCAGGAAAATGATCAAACTACATAATGTACTAAACATCAGTCCAGGAAAATGATCAAACTACATAAATAACATCCTGTAATTTCATTTTGATGAAAACATGTTATCTTGATAAGACTGAAAATTAACACCAATGAGTTGACTGATGAATATAATCACATAATTTATTCAGAAAATATAAATAACGACAAATAAATGATTAACCGCAACATGTAAGTGTAAAAAAACATGATTTGTGCTTGTTCTATTTTTAAACAAAGAAAACAATCTGAAGTTGTCTATATATTTAGGTTATCGTGCCGTGATTTGACCAGTTTTCCTCCATGTGGCCCCCGACCTAAAATGAGTTTGACACCCCTGTGTTAGTACATCAGTCCAGGAAAATGATCAAACTACATAAATAACATCCTGTAATTTAATTTTGATAAAAACATGTTATCTTGATAAGACTGAAAATCAACACCAATGAGTTGACTGATGAATATAATCACATAATTTATTCAGAAAATATAAATAAGGACAAATAAATGATTAACCGCAACATGTAAGTGTAAAAAAACAACATGATTTGTGCTTGTTCTATTTTTAAACAAAGAAAACAATCTGAAGTTGTCTTTATTTTTAAGTTATTGTGACGTGATTTGACCAGTTTTCCTCCATGTGGTCCCCTACCTAAAACGAGTTTGACATCCCTGTGTTAGTACATCAGTCGAGGAAAACGATCAAACTACATAATTAACATCCTGTAATTTGATTTTGATAAAAACATGTTACCTTGATAAGACTGAAAATTAACACCAATGAGTTGACTGATGAATATTATCACATAATTTATTCAGAAAATATAAATAACAACAAATAAATTATTAACCACAACATGTAAGTGTAAACCAGGGGTGTCAAACTCGTTTTAGGTGGAGGAAAATCTACTCCCAAGTGGGCCATACTGGTCAAATCACGGCACGATAACTTAAAAATAAAGACAACTTCAGATTGTTTTGTTTAAAAATAGAACAAGCACAAATGTACAAATCATGTTTGTTTTTTTACACTTACATGTTGCGGTTAATCATTTATATGTCGTTATTTATATTTTCTGAATAAATTATGTGATAATGTTCATCAGTTAACTCATTTGGTGTTAATTTTCAGTCTTATAAGGTAACATGTTTTTATCAAAATCAAATTACAGGATGTTATTTATGTAGTTTCCTCGACTGATGTACTAACACAGGGGTGTCAAACTCATTTTAGGTCGGGGGCCACATGGAGGAAAACTGGTCAAATCACAGCACGATAACCTAAAAATAAAGACAACTTCAGATTGTTTTGTTTAAAAATAGAACAAGCACAAATCATGTTGTTTTTTTACACTTACATGTTGCGGTTAATCATTTATTTGTCGTTATTTATATTTTATGAATTAATTATGTGATAATATTCATCAGTCAACTCATTGGTGTTGATTTTCAGTCTTATCAAGATAACATGTTTTTATCAAAATTAAATTACAGGGTGTTATTTTTGTAGTTTGATCATTTTCCTGGACTGATGTACTAACACAGGGGTGTCAAACCCATTTTAGGTGGAGGAAAATCTACTCCCAAGTGGGCCGGACTGGTCAAATCACGGCATGATAACTTAAAAATAAAGACAACTTCAGATTGTTTTCTTTGTTTAAAAATAGAACAAGCACAAATCATGTTTTTTTTACACTTACATGTTGCGGTTAATCATTTATATTTTCTGAATTAATTATGTGATTATATTCATCAGTCAACTCATTGGTGTTAATTTTCAGTCTTATCAAGATAACATTTTTATCAAAATTAAAAATTACAGGATGTTATTTATGTAGTTTGATCATTTTCCTGGACTGATGTACTAACACAGGAGTGTCAAACTCATTTTAGGTGGAGGAAAATCTACTCCCAAGTGGGCCGGACTGGTCAAATCACGGCATGATAACTTAAAAATAAAGACAACTTCAGATTGTTTTCTTTGTTTAAAAATAGAACAAGCACAAATCATGTGAGTTTTTTAACACTTACATGTTGCGGTTAATCATTTATATTTTCTGAATTAATTATGTGATTATATTCATCAGTCAACTCTTTGGTGTTAATTTTCAGTCTTATCAAGATAAAATGTCATCAAAATGAAATTACAGGGTGTTATTTATGTAGTTTGATCATTTTCCTGGACTGATGTACTAACACAGGGGTGTCAAACTCATTTTAGGTGGAGGAAAATCTACTCCCAAGTGGGCCGGACTGGTCAAATCACGGCATGATAACTTAAAAATAAAAACAACTTCAGATTGTTTTCTTTGTTTAAAAATAGAACAAGCACAAATCATGTGGGTTTTTTTACACTTACATGTTGCGGTTAATCATTTATATTTTCTGAATTAATTATGTGATTATATTCATCAGTCAACTCATTGGTGTTGATTTTCAGTCTTATCAAGATAACATGTTGTCATCAAAATTAAATTACAGGATGTTATTTATGTAGTTTGATCATTTTCCTGGACTGATGTACTAACACAGGGGTGTCAAACTCATTTTAGGTGGAGGAAAATCTACTCCCAAGTGGGCCGGACTGGTCAAATCACGGCACGATAACTTAAAAATAAAGACAACTTCAGATTGTTTTCTTTGTTTAAAAATAGAACAAGCACAAATCATGTTTTTTTTTTTTAACACTTACATGTTGCGGTTAATCATTTATATTTTCTGAATAAATTATGTGATTATATTCATCAGTCAACTCATTGGTGTTGATTTTCAGTCTTATCAAAATAAAATGTTTTCATCAAAATTAAATTACAGGATGTTATTTATGTAGTTTGATCATTTTCCTGGACTGTTTTAGGTGGAGGAAAATCTACTCCCAAGTGGGCCGGACTGGTCAAATCACGGCATGATAACTTAAAAATAAAGACAACTTCAGATTGTTTTCTTTGTTTAAAAATAGAACAAGCACAAATCATGTGTTTTTTTTACACTTACATGTTGCGGTTAATCATTTATATTTTCTGAATTAATTATGTGATTATATTCATCAGTCAACTCATTGGTGTTGATTTTCAGTCTTATCAAGATAACATGTTGTCATCAAAATTAAATTACAGGATGTTATTTATGTAGTTTGATCATTTTCCTGGACTGTTTTAGGTGGAGGAAAATCTACTCCCGAGTGGGCCGGACTGGTCAAATCATGGCATGATAACTTAAAAATAAAGACAACTTCAGATGGTTTTCTTTGTTTAAAAATAGAACAAGCACAAATCATGTTGGGGTTTTTTACACTTACATGTTGCGGTTAATCATTTATATTTTCTGAATTAATTATGTGATTATATTCATCAGTCAACTCATTGGTGTTGATTTTCAGTCTTATCAAGATAAAATGTTGTCATCAAAATGAAATTACAGGGTGTTAATTATGTAGTTTGATCATTTTCCTGGACTGATGTACTAACACAGGGGTGTCAAACTCGTTTTAGGTGGAGGAAAATCTACTCCCAAGTGGGCCGCACTGGTCAAATCACGGCATGATAACTTAAAAATAAAGACAACTTCAGATTGTTTTCTTTGTTTAAAAATAGAACAAGCACAAAATCATGTTGTTTTTTTACACTTACATGTTGCGGTTAATCATTTATATTTTCTGAATTAATTATGTGATAATATTCATCAGTCAACTCATTGGTGTTGATTTTCAGTCTTATCAAGATAAAATGTTGTCATCAAAATGAAATTACAGGGTGTTAATTATGTAGTTTGATCATTTTCCTGGACTGATGTACTAACACAGGGGTGTCAAACTCGTTTTAGGTCGGGGGCCACATGGAGGAAAACTGGTCAAATCACAGCACGATAACCTAAAAATAAAGACAACTTCAGATTGTTTTGTTTAAAAATAGAACAAGCACAAATCATGTTGTTTTTTTACACTTACATGTTGAGGTTAATCATTTATTTATCGTTATTTATATTTTCTGAATAAATTATGTGATTATATTCATCAGTCAACTCATTGGTGTTGATTTTCAGTCTTATCAAGATAACATGTTGTCATCAAAATTAAATTACAGGATGTTATTTATGTAGTTTGATCATTTTCCTGGACTGATGTACTAACACAGGGGTGTCAAACTCATTTTAGGTGGAGGAAAATCGACTCCCAAGTGGGCCGGACTGGTCAAATCACGGCACGATAACTTAAAAATAAAGACAACTTCAGATTGTTTTCTTTGTTTAAAAATAGAACAAGCACAAATCATGTTTTTTTTTTTTAACACTTACATGTTGCGGTTAATCATTTATATTTTCTGAATAAATTATGTGATTATATTCATCAGTCAACTCATTGGTGTTGATTTTCAGTCTTATCAAAATAAAATGTTTTCATCAAAATTAAATTACAGGATGTTATTTATGTAGTTTGATCATTTTCCTGGACTGTTTTAGGTGGAGGAAAATCTACTCCCAAGTGGGCCGGACTGGTCAAATCACGGCATGATAACTTAAAAATAAAGACAACTTCAGATTGTTTTCTTTGTTTAAAAATAGAACAAGCACAAATCATGTGTTTTTTTTACACTTACATGTTGCGGTTAATCATTTATATTTTCTGAATTAATTATGTGATTATATTCATCAGTCAACTCATTGGTGTTGATTTTCAGTCTTATCAAGATAACATGTTGTCATCAAAATTAAATTACAGGATGTTATTTATGTAGTTTGATCATTTTCCTGGACTGTTTTAGGTGGAGGAAAATCTACTCCCAAGTGGGCCGGACTGGTCAAATCATGGCATGATAACTTAAAAATAAAGACAACTTCAGATGGTTTTCTTTGTTTAAAAATAGAACAAGCACAAATCATGTTGGGGTTTTTTACACTTACATGTTGCGGTTAATCATTTATATTTTCTGAATTAATTATGTGATTATATTCATCAGTCAACTCATTGGTGTTGATTTTCAGTCTTATCAAGATAACATGTTGTCATCAAAATTAAATTACAGGATGTTATTTATGTAGTTTGATCATTTTCCTGGACTGTTTTAGGTGGAGGAAAATCTACTCCCAAGTGGGCCGGACTGGTCAAATCATGGCATGATAACTTAAAAATAAAGACAACTTCAGATGGTTTTCTTTGTTTAAAAATAGAACAAGCACAAATCATGTTGGGGTTTTTTACACTTACATGTTGCGGTTAATCATTTATATTTTCTGAATTAATTATGTGATTATATTCATCAGTCAACTCATTGGTGTTGATTTTCAGTCTTATCAAGATAAAATGTTGTCATCAAAATGAAATTACAGGGTGTTAATTATGTAGTTTGATCATTTTCCTGGACTGATGTACTAACACAGGGGTGTCAAACTCGTTTTAGGTGGAGGAAAATCTCCTCCCAAGTGGGCCGCACTGGTCAAATCACGGCATGATAACTTAAAAATAAAGACAACTTCAGATTGTTTTCTTTGTTTAAAAATAGAACAAGCACAAAATCATGTTGTTTTTTTACACTTACATGTTGCGGTTAATCATTTATATTTTCTGAATTAATTATGTGATAATATTCATCAGTCAACTCATTGGTGTTGATTTTCAGTCTTATCAAGATAAAATGTTGTCATCAAAATGAAATTACAGGGTGTTAATTATGTAGTTTGATCATTTTCCTGGACTGATGTACTAACACAGGGGTGTCAAACTCGTTTTAGGTCGGGGGCCACATGGAGGAAAACTGGTCAAATCACGGCACGATAACCTAAAAATAAAGACAACTTCAGATTGTTTTGTTTAAAAATAGAACAAGCACAAATCATGTTGTTTTTTTACACTTACATGTTGAGGTTAATCATTTATTTATCGTTATTTATATTTTCTGAATAAATTATGTGATTATATTCATCAGTCAACTCATTGGTGTTGATTTTCAGTCTTATCAAGATAACATGTTGTCATCAAAATTAAATTACAGGATGTTATTTATGTAGTTTGATCATTTTCCTGGACTGATGTACTAACACAGGGGTGTCAAACTCATTTTAGGTGGAGGAAAATCGACTCCCAAGTGGGCCGGACTGGTCAAATCACGGCACGATAACTTAAAAATAAAGACAACTTCAGATTGTTTTCTTTGTTTAAAAATAGAACAAGCACAAATCATGTGGTTTTTTTTACACTTACATGTTGCGGTTAATCATTTATATTTTCTGAATTAATTATGTGATAATATTCATCAGTCAACTCATTGGTGTTGATTTTCAGTCTTATCAAGATAAAATGTTTTCATCAAAATTAAATTACAGGATGTTATTTATGTAGTTTGATCATTTTCCTGGACTGTTTTAGGTGGAGGAAAATCTACTCCCAAGTGGGCCGGCCTGGTCAAATCACGGCACGATAACTTAAAAATAAAGACAACTTCAGATTGTTTTCTTTGTTTAAAAATAGAACAAGCACAAATCATGTAGGGTTTTTTTACACTTATATGTTGCGGTTAATCATTTATATTTTTTGAATTAATTATGTGATTATATTCAGCAGTCAACTCATTGGTGTTGATTTTCAGTCTTATCAAGATAACATGTTGTCATCAAAATTAAATTACAGGATGTTATTTATGTAGTTTGATCATTTTCCTGGACTGATGTACTAACACAGGGGTGTCAAACTCATTTTAGGTGGAGGAAAATCGACTCCCAAGTGGGCCGGACTGGTCAAATCACGGCATGATAACTTAAAAATAAAGACAACTTCAGATTGTTTTGTTTAAAAATAGAACAAGAACAAAAGTACATATCATGTTTGTTTGTTTACACTTACATGTTGTGGTTAATAATTTATTTGTTGTTATTTATATTTTCTGAATAAATTATGTGATAATATTCATCAGTCAACTCATTGGTGTTAATTTTCAGTCTTATCAAGATAACATGTTTTTATCAAAATCAAATTACAGGATGTTAATTATGTAGTTTGATCGTTTTCCTGGACTGATGTACTAACACAGGGGTGTCAAACTCGTTTTAGGTCGGGGGCCACATGGAGGAAAACTGGTCAAATCACGGCACGATAACTTAAAAATAAAGACAACTTCAGATTGTTTTCTTTGTTTAAAAATAGAACAAGCACAAATCATGTTGTTTTTTTACACTTACATGTTGCGGTTAATCATTTATTTGTCGTTATTTATATTTTCTGAATAAATTATGTGATAATATTCATCAGTCAACTCATTGGTGTTAATTTTCAGTCTTATCAAGATAACATGTTGTCATCAAAATCAAATTACAGGATGTTATTTATGTAGTTTGATCATTTTCCTCGACTGATGTACTAACACAGGGGTGTCAAACTCGTTTTAGGTCGGGGGCCACATGGAGGAAAACTGGTCAAATCACGGCACGATAACCTAAATATAAAGACAACATCAGATTGTTTTCTTTGTTTAAAAATAGAACAAGCACAAAGGTACAAATCATGTTGTTTGTTTACACTTACATGTTGCGGTGAATCATTTATTTGTCGTTATTTATATTTTCTGAATAAATAATGTGATAATATTCATCAGTCAACTCATTGGTGTTAATTTTCAGTCTTATCAGGATAAAATGTTTTTATCAAAATCAAATTACAGGATGTTATTTATGTAGTTTGATCGTTTTCCTCGACTGATGTACTAACACAGGGATGTCAAACGTACGGCCCGAGGGCCGGATCAGGCCCGCGAACAGGTTTTATCCGGCCCGCGGGATGAGTTTGCCAAGTATAAAAATGAACCGGAAATTTTTGAATGAAGGAAACAGCTGTTCTAAATGTGTCCACTGGATGTCGCAATAGCAATTATTTGTATCTTTGTAGATGATGCTACATATGTACAAAATAAAAAACATGATGTTAGTACATCAGTCGAGGAAAATGATCAAACTACATAAACATACTGTAATTCGATTTTGATTGAAAATTAACACCAATGAGTTGACTGATGAACATTATCACATTTATTCAGAAAATATAAATAACGACAAATAAAGATAGAATACTATTAACCGCAACATGTAAGTGTAAAAAACAACGTTATGATTTGTACAATTTCAGAATGTGCTTGTTCGATTTTTAAACAAAGAAAACAATCTGAAATGGTCTTTATTTTTAAGTTATCATGCCGTGATTTTACCGGTCCGGCCCATTTGGGAGTGGATTTTTCTCCATGTGGCCCCCCGATCTAAAATGAGTTTGACACCCCTGTACTAAAACATCATGTGGTTTATTTTGTACATATGTAGCATCATCTACAAAGATACAAATAACGGCTATTGCGACATCCAGTGGACACATTTAGAACAGCAGTTTCTTTTATCCCGCGGGCCGGATAAATCCTGTTCGCGGGCCTGATCCGGCCCTCGGGCCTTACGTTTGACACCCCTGCTCTACGTCTCCTCCCCTTGTCCGACACATAGGACGCCTGTGATGAGGTTCCTGGTCATGATCACCATTATTGTGCCGCGTTTGCTCCAGGATTACTAAAGGGCAACACCCCCACCCCCAAAAAAAAAATATATATATATATATTGTAACAACTTTTTCCTTTGGTTTGTTTGCAGACTCCAAGAAGGAATCATCTGGAACTGAAGGCGGGAAAGCAACGAAAAAGGGGAAAAATTCTGCATCACAGGTATTGAAAGAGGAACTTGAGGGGAACTTAAAAGGTCTGGAGGCGTTCCTCTGCTCGATTGTACTTCCTGCTTGTGTGCAGCCCTCATGAGGAGCTTCAGCCACTTTCAATTACACTTTGAATTGCTTAATTCTGCTTATGGATCCTTCCTAAAGACATCCTTTAGTACAGGGGGGGGGTCTAACTCATTTTACATGGGGGGCCACGTGGGGAAAAATCTACTCCCAAGTGGGTCGGACTGGTAAATACACGGCATGATAACTTAAAAATAAAGGCAACTTCAGATTGTTTTCTTTGTTTAAAAATAGAACGAGCACATTCTGAAAATGTACAAATCATAATGTTCTGTTTTTTTCCCCTAAAAGACATCCTTTAGTACAGGGGTTTTTAATTTTAGGTCGAGGGCCCCATGGAGTAAAATCTACTCCCAAGTGGGCCGGACTGGTAAAATCATGGCACTAGAGATGTCCGATAATGGCTTTTTGCCAATATCCGATATTGTCCAACTCTTTAATTACAGATACCGATATCAACCGATATATGCAGTCGTGGAATTAACACATTGCTATGCCTAATTTGGACAAGCATGTATGGTGAAGATAAGGTACTTTTTAAAAAAAATAATAAAATAAGATAACTAAATTAAAAACATTTTTTGAATAAAAAAGAAAGTAAAACAATATAAAAACAGTTACATAGAAACTAGTAATTAATGAAAATGAGTAAAATTAACTGTTAAAGGTTAGTACTATTAGTGGACCAGCAGCACGCACAATCATGTGTGCTTACGGACTGTATCCCTTGCAGACTGTATTGATATATATTGATATATAATGTAGGAACCAGAATATTGATAACAGAAAGAAATGGGGGAGGGAGGTTTTTTGGGTTGGTGCACTAATTGTAAGTGTATCTTGTGTTTTTTATGTTGATTTAATAATTTTTTAAAAAACGATACAGATAATAAAAAAACCGATACCGATAATTTCCTATATTACATTTTAACGCATTTATCGGCCAATAATATCGGCAGGCCGATATTATCGGACATCCCTACATGGCACGATAACTTAAAAATAAAGACAACTTCAGATTGTTTTCTTTGTTTAAAAATAGAACGAGCACATTCTGTAAATGTACAAATCATGTTCTGTTGTTGTTGTTTTTTTTACATTTACATGTTGCGATTAATAATTTGTCGTTATTTATATTTTTGGAATAAATGATGTGATAATGTTCATCAGTTAACTAATTTGTGTTAATTTTCAATCAAGATGCATTTTTTTTTAATCAGAATCAAATTACAGGATGGTATTTATTAAGGGTGTAACGGTACACAAAAATTTCGGTTCGGTACGTACCTCGGTTTAGAGGTCACGGTTCGGTTCATTTTCGGTACAGTAAGAAAACAACAAAATATAAATTTTTGGGTTATTTATTTACCAAATTTGCAAAATCTTCCACCAAAAATATTTTTCTTAGTGGAATATTTGATGTGAAGTAATGGGAACCTTGGATAGGTCAATAATTCATAATAACATTGATTTTGATTCAATATTATGTTTTGAGCAATGACAGTTTGAAAAGAAAAAAAAAACGCTTTGTT
Source organism: Entelurus aequoreus (assembly GCF_033978785.1). Lineage (NCBI taxonomy): Eukaryota > Metazoa > Chordata > Actinopteri > Syngnathiformes > Syngnathidae > Entelurus > Entelurus aequoreus. The sequence goes on along the minus strand of NC_084750.1, from coordinate 16,296,970 downwards.
TTATTAGTCAACATTGCAACTTTTTCTAAATTACATTTAACCTTTAAGCTTTTTTATTTCACTTTTGTTATGTTTTTGTTTATTTTAATAGTATTTTTAGAATGTGCCGTGGGCCTTTAAAACATTAGCTGTGGGCCGCAAATGGCCTCCGGGGCACACTTTTGACACCCCTGCTATGGATAATAAACAATTAAATGTGATAAATCTATGGATAAAAAGCAGAGCCTGGCGACGCATGCGCGTTTATCATATCTCTCTCTCTCTCTGCCCCTCCCTCTCCAATGCTGCTGCGCGCACAATTTGTTTTGTTTTTAACCCCTTCTTAACCCTGAACGTACATTGAAAATACACGCAACCCTAACTCAAAATGCCGGACATTTGAGGCGTTTAAGAAACTCCGCCCTGACAGCTGCGCAAAAGAGGACATGTCCGGTGAAAAGAGGACGTATGGTCAGTCTATCCTAGCCCATTAGCTGCTAGCATGCCATGTGTTGTGCCTCGGTGTGCATTGTTTACACAACGTGCGTTACGCTACTTCATACACTACCGTTCAAAAGTTTGGGGTCACATTGAAATGTCCTTATTTTTGAAGGAAAAGCACTGTACTTTTCAATGAAGATAACTTTAAACTAGTCTTAACTTTAAAGAAATACACTCTATACATTGCTAATGTGCTAAATGACTATTCTAGCTGCAAATGTCTGGTTTTTGGTGCAATATCTACATAGGTGTATAGAGGCCCATTTCCAGCAACTATCACTCCAGTGTTCTAATGGTACAATGTGTTTGCTCATTGGCTCAGAAGGCTAATTGATGGTTAGAAAACCCTTGTGCAATCATGTTCACACATCTGAAAACAGTTTAGCTCGTTACAGAAGCTACAAAACTGACCTTCCTTTGAGCAGATTGAGTTTCTGGAGCATCACATTTGCGGGGTCAATTAAACGCTCAAAATGGCCAGAAAAAGAGAACTTTCATCTGAAACTCGACAGTCTATTCTTGTTCTTAGAAATGAAGGCTATTCCACAAAATTGTTTGGGTGACCCCAAACTTTTGAACGGTAGTGTATGTCCGTGTGGAAACGCGTTCGGTACACCTCCGAACCGAAACGGTTCAATACAAATACACGTACCGTTACACCCCTAGTATTTATGTACTTTGATCATTTTCCTCGACTGATGTACTATAACATCATGTGGTTTATTTTGTACATATGTAGCATCATTTCCAAAGATACAAATAATTGCTATTGCGACATCCAGTGGACACATTTAGAACAGCTGTTTCTTTCATTGAAACATTTCCGGTTAATTTTTATACTTAGCAAACTCGGATAAAACCTGTTCGCGGGCCGTACGTTTGACACCCCTGCTTTAGTATAAACATTGTATTTTTAGATATTTAAAATATATATATAGTTGAGATATTTTGCCAGCACCTTTTGTTTGCTCTCACGTCATCTTGCATGCTTTACAATCAAGTGTTCAGAGAGACGTTGCGCCTGCGACCTAGTTCCTTTTGAGCAGAGCAGAGCGAGAGAAGGCGGCATTTTCTTCCAGTGTTCTGAGAAAAGAGAAATGTGGTTCTCACACGCCCACCCACTCACTTCCTGTAATACCGCCCACTTCTACTGACAGCTCTCGCTTTCTGTCAGCTTTTTGTTTCTTTCCTCAACACCATCTTTTCTCCACCCATCACTGCCGCTTGTAGCTCTTCCTTCTTTCACGCTACACTTGCGTGCGGAATAATTCAAGCCCATCATTTCCCTTCGGCTTTTTTTTTTTTTTTACCAAGAGGAGGTGCTTGTTTGTTTTATGCATATGAGCTCCTGAGTTCTCCGCCTCTCAGTCTCCCGACTTTCTGTCTTTACCCAGGATTCCTCGCAGCCCTCTCCCTTGGCTCTGCTCGCCGCCACCTGCAGTAAGATCGGAGGGCAGGAGGGAGCCGAGGGCGCTCAGGCTCAGGCGGGGCCCCAGCAGATCCAGCTCCAGGCTGGTCAGATCCAGCTGCAAGCGGGGCAGCTCCAGGGTCAGTTTGTTGTGGACACATCCGGGGGCCAGGCCTTGGTGCAGCAGCAGCTGGAACTGGTCCCGGCTCAGTTCACGGGGAACGGGTGGCAGATCATCGCGGCGGCTCCGACTATGGCCAAGGAGAACACCAACCAGCCTGTTGCTGTAACGGTTCCCACCAGCCTGCCTAATGACGGCTCACCTGGACGCAAGGTGAGGGACGACTTTGAGCCTATTTTCTGGACTACAAGCCGCACCGGACTATAAACCTTAGATATATAAATCGCAAAATGATATGTACATAAAAATATTTTGTCAGTGTTTATTTAGTCGTGGTCAAAAGTGTACATACACTTGTAAAGAACATCACGTCATGGCTGTCTTGAGTTTCCAATCATTTCTACAACTCTTATTTTTTTGTGATGAAGTGATTGGAGCACATACTTGTTGGTCACCAAAAACATTCATGAAGTTTGCTTCTTTTATGAATTTATTATGAGTCTACTGAAAATGTGCTGGGTCAAAAGTATACGTACAGCAATGTTAATATTTGCTTACATGTCCCTTGGCAAGTTTCACTGCAATAAGGCGCTTTTGGTAGCCATCCACAAGCTTCTGCTGGAATTTTTGACCACTCCTCTTGACAAAATTGGTGCAGTTTAGCTAAATGTGTTGGTTTTCTGACATGGACTCGTTTCTTCAGCATTGTCCACACATTTTTAAGTCTGGACTTTGGGAAGGCCATTCTAAAACCTTAATTCTAGCCGGATTTAGCCATTCCTTTACCACTTTTGACGTCATTGTCCTGTTGGAACACCCAACTGCGCCCAAGACCCAACCTCCGGGCTGATGATTTTTAGCTTGTCCTGAAGAATTTGGAGGTAATCCTCCTTTTTCATTGTCCCATTTACTCTCTGTAAAACACCAGTTCCATTGGCAGCATAATACTACCACCACCATGCTTGACGGTAGGGATGGTGTTCCTGGGATTAAAGGCCTCACCTTTTCTCCTCCAAACATATTGCTGGGTATTGTGGCCAAACAGCTCCATTTTTGTTTCATCTGACCACAGAAAGTTCCTCCAAAAGGTCTTATCTGTGTCCATGTGATGCCTTGTCAGAAAACCAACACATTTAGCTGAACTGCACCAACTTTGTCAAGAGGAGTGGTCAAAAAGTCAAGCAGAAGCTTGTGGATGGCTACCAAAAGCGCCTTATTGTGGTGAAACTTGCCAAAGGACATGTAAGCAAATATTAACATTGCTGTATGTATAAACTTAAACTTTGTCTTCCGGCCTCTTCTATAGCAAGATTTGTTTGGCTCAGTTATTACTCTTCCATTGATTTGGACTTACACAATACCCAGCAATATGTTTGGAGGAAAAAAGGTGAGGCCTCTAATCCCAGGAACACCATCCCTACCGTCAAGCTTGGTGGTGGTAGTGTTATGCTTTGGGCCTGTTTTGCTGCCAATGGAACTGGTGCTTTACAGAGAGTAAATGGGACAATAAAAAAAGGAGGATTACCTCCAAATTCTTCAGGACAAGCTAAAATCATCAGCCCGGAGGTTGGGTCTTGGGCGCAGTTGGGTGTTCCAACAGGACAATGACGTCAAAAGTGGTAAAGGAATGGCTAAATCAGGCTAGAATGAAGGTTTTAGAATGGCCTTCCCAAAGTCCTGATTTCAACGTGTGGACAATGCTGAAGAAACAAGTCCATGTCAGAAAACCAAAAGAACCAACAGAGTGGTCAAAAATTCCAGCAGAAGCTTGTGGATGGCTACCAAAAGCGCCTTATTGCAGGTAAACTTGCCAAGGGACATGTAAGCAAATATTAACATTGCTGTATTGTATACTTTTGACCCAGCACATTTTCAGTAGACCCATAATAAATTCATAAAAGAAGCAAACTTCATGAATGTTTTTTGTGACCAACAAGTATGTGCTCCAATCACTACATCACAAAAAATAAGTTGTAGAAATGATTAGAAACTCAAGACAGCCAGGACATCATGTTCTTTACGAATGTATGTAAACTTTTGACCACGACTGTACATACCTTTTTCTAAACGTTGCCTGGGACACGGGAGTAGAACGGCAAATCAAACAAAATAAGAATAGGATTATCTCCTTTTTTTTTTAGAAAGAGTCAAAATGTTTATCAGGATTCTTCTTCTTTGTTCTTTGTAAACACTTTGACTTTGAACAGTTTCTTATAGTGGATCATTTTATTACATTGATTTCTTTGCTTAATCTATTCCATAATTTAGCCGTTAGCGAAGAATAATCCATAGTTTAGCCACACCTTTGTAAAAGCCACAGGGTTCAAAGCGGTTTATAATCCGGAAAAATACGGTAAATCAGACGTCAGCATTGTTCTAACTGCTTTAACTGGTGTCCAGGTGAAGGCCGTTGCGGGGACCAACAGTGTGTCTGCCAACCAGCAACAGCAGTTTCAGATAATCCAGGTTCAGAACCTACCCAGTGCCGGAGGCGGGGTCCAGTATCAAGTCATCCCTCACCTGCAGACCGCTGATGGACAGCAGATCCATATCAACCCGACTCAGACGGCCTCTATCGGGACTTTACCCGAGCATGTTCAGATTATCCAGAGTCCGAATCAAGGCCAGGCTCAGGCCATTCTCCAGCCGGCCAATCAGCAGACGATGCTGTCAAGTACCACCAGCCAGACGGTCCCCCTGCAGATTCGCCCTGCTCAGTCTTTCCCCCTGCAGCTGCAGACCCTTCAGGGCTCTCAGACCCCGGTCATGACCACGGTGCCCATAAACCTCGGTGGCATGACCCTGGCATTGCCTGTGATCAATAATGTCGGAGGCGGCGGCACCATGCAGCTTATCCAATCAGCAGATGGCACTTTCTCTGTTGCCAATGGCAACCAATTGGTGACAACAGCGGCACTTTCTGTTCCGGCAGCCGCCGGATCCATAACAACGCTGGCCGCAGGTGACGGCGCGTCAGACGGGACGCAAGTGGTCTCCGCCGGGATGGAGGTTATGACGACTGACAACCAAGCACAAAGTGCCGAGGCGGATTCACAAAGTCAGAACCAGGCCAACGGAGTTCAGAGTCAGGCGGACATGCCAGGAACCATTCAGCAGGTGATCGTAGGGCAGGTGGGACATCAGTTAGTGCAGCAGATCCAGCTGCAGCATCCACAGACTCCAGGTCAAAGCCAAGCCCAGCAGCCCCAGCACATCCAGACTCTACAGCTGGCACCGGGTCAAACCCTGCAGCCCATTCAGGCCTTTCAGAATCCAGCCCAGGTCCTTATCCGCACACCCACCCTGTCCCCGACTGGACAGATCACCTGGCAGACGCTGCAGCTGCCCGGCGGTGTGTCCCTGCAGGGCAGCCTGGGAGCTGCAATGCCACAGCAGCTCACACTGGCCCCAGTGGCCGGTGGCACCAGTGGAGGGCTGGTGTCCCTAAGCGGAGCCCCCCTGACGCTGAGCGCGGCTCAGATCAACCCAGGGTCCGGTGTGCAGACGGTCAGCATCGCCGGGCTGGGCAGCGCCGGGGTTCAAGTGCAGGGCATGCCCCTCACTATCACAGGTCTACAGGGTAAGGACCACCAACACAATCCTTCTTTCACTTACTTTGGAATGCTTTGTCAGGACTTTTTCCCCTCACGTTCTCATGCCGTCGTCAGGTCAACCACAGGGGCAGGATGGCGCCAAAGTCCAGTCGTCCCCTTTAACGGTCACGATGGGTAACGTGGCGTCCGGCTCCTCGATGAGTCCGGACCAGTTGGGATCCGTGCAGAGCTCTTCAGACCAGGAGGGGCCGCCCAGCAAGAGGCTCCGTCGAGTCGCCTGCTCCTGCCCAAACTGTCGAGATGGAGAGGCAAGGTAGGAAGACGTCAGTTCACATTTAAATGTGAAGTGTCATCAGCTTTCAATTACAGTAATGTTTAACTTCATTCATTTCATGGGTAAACAAAAAAGTGTCTGGTAATGTTTGAAAAACAACACACTAGAGCAGTCATTCTCAAACTGTAGGATACACAGGCTCCGTCTAGGGCAGGGGTCGGCAACCCAACATGTTGAAAGAGCCATATTGGACCAAAAATACAAAAAACTACTCTGTCTGGAGCCGCAAAAAGTTAAAAGCCCCATGTAAGTGTTATAATGAAGGCAACACATTAAAGGCCTACTGAAAGCCACTAGTACAGACCACGCAGTCTGATAGTTTATATATCAATGATGAAATCTTAACATTGCAACACATGCCAATACGGCCGGGTTAACTTATAAAGTGCAATTTTAAATTTCCCGCGAAATATCCTGCTGAAAACGTCGCGGTATGATGACGTATGCGCGTGACGTCACGAGGGCAAGGGAAGTGTTTGGACCCAATTCAAATACCTCTTGTTTTCTTCGACAAAATTCCACAGTATTCTGGACGTCTGTGTTGGTGAATCTTTTGCAATTTGTTTAATGGACAATGGAGACTGCAAATAAGAAAGTTGTAGGTGCGATCGGTGGAGCGGCGGACTACAGCAACACCAACACCAGGAGGTTGTGTTGTGTTTTGAGCAGGATAGCAGACGCACTACAGTGAGTAAGCCCGCCGCCGCATCTAAGTTAGCTTCTGTTTTTTTAGCTTCGCCAAGCTGAATATTATTAATCGTGTATTTACATGTTCATGGTTTAATAGTATTTTTGATCTTCTGTCTATCCATCCAGTCAGGGTTTTTTTTAATTTAGTTTCTATCTGCATTTGAGACTGCTATGCTATCACGTTGGCTACGTGGCTAGGTTAGCTTCTATTTTTTAGCTTCGAAAAGCTGAATATTATTAATCGTGTATTTACATGTTCATGGTTTAATAGTATTTTTGATCTTCTGTCTATCCATCCAGTCAGGTTTTTTTTAAATTTAGTTTCTATCTGCATTTCAGACTGCTATGCTATCACGTTGGCTACGTGGCTAGGTTAGCTTCGAAAAGCTGAATATTAATAATCGTGTATTTACATGTTCATGGTTTAATAGTATTTTTGATCTTCTGTCTATCCATCCAGTCAGGGTTTTTTTAAATTTAGTTTCTATCTGCATTTGAGACTGCTATGCTATCACGTTGGCTACGTAGCTAGGTTAGCTTCTATTTTTTTAGCTTCGAAAAGCTGAATATTATTAATCGTGTATTTACATGTTCAGTCACTGTGAATGTCCATTTCGCGTTCTCGACTCTCATTTTCAAGACGATATAGTATCTGAGGTGGTTTAAAATACAAATCTGTGATCTACAATAGAAAAAGGAGAGAGTGTGGAATCCAATGAGCCAGCTTGTACCGAAGTTACGGTCAGAGCGAAAAAAGATACGTCCATCACTGCCTCTCAAGTCCTTCACTGTAACGTTCCTCATCTACGAATCTTTCATCCTCGCTCAAATTAATGGGGTAATCGTCACTTTCTCGGTCCGAATCTCTCTCGCTCCATTGTAAACAACGGGGAATTGTGAGGAATACTAGCTCCTGTGACGTCACGCTACTTCCGGTACAGGCAAGGCTTTTTTTTATCAGCGAGCAAAAGTTGCGAACTTTATCGTCGATTTTCTCTACTAAATCCTTTCAGCAAAAATATGGCAATATCGCAAAATGATCAAGTATGACACATAGAATGGATCTGCTATTCCCGTTTAAATTAAAAAAATGTCATTTCAGTAGGCCTTTAAGTAAGTGTCTCAGAGGGTGGGATAACTCCTGGAAATTACTGGCTTAAAATTACCAAAAGGTATAGATGTGTGTGTCCAAGTTAAAGGAAAGGACAGGCTGTCTTCTTCTAATGGATTTATTACAATCTTTGCAAGCTGGGTAACGTTTGCTGTGGTCTGGAACAACATGGCACACTAACAGAAATGCAGTCAATATTACATACAGATAAATGTGTCATGAGACATGCAAATATAAATCAAATACACAGTGGACATAAACAATGTTCCCTCTAATTGTTCATGTGTGTGAGCAAACGCAAAAAGTCCCTGAGCATTGAGTGGAGGCCATGTGAGCAACATCAGACGTGCACACTGTGGCTACACCAGCAGCACACCTGTCCCAAACCTGACTAAATAACAACTTACATCTCCATCCATTTTCTACCGCTTGTCCCTTTCGGGGTCGCTGGAGCCTATCTCAGCTGCATTCGGGCGGAAGGCGGGGTACACCCTGGACAAGTCCCCACCTCACCGCAGGGCCAACACAGATAAACAGACAACATTCTCTTATTATTATAATCAAATGACAGCAGTCATTTCCATTTCTAATACAAGTGTTTAGGCCCACTTACAATGACTAACAAAAAATATTGTTTTTCATGAACTGTGTACTTGTAGCATTTAGTTCCCATTAAAACATTCACCTGTTGCACAATGAGATGTAAGCAGGGGATCATGTGTACATTCCTGCAACTTCCTGTTTGTAAAAAATATATTTTTATGAGTATTTATTTAATATACTAACAGCATTTCATGATTAATATTTATAAATTAAGATTTCTAATAAATGACACTGGAATAAGCACACATTTGATTGGCAAATCATAGTGTAACGACCTGGAATGACACTTTATGTGTGGTGTTGGAGTTGTCCGACTTTTTGTGTGGCTGTGAACGCATCGCTGGCTAAGTGCCATATGTGCATGTGTTGGCGCAAGTGAGAAAGAGCGAGCGGCTGCTGTTGATAGAACAAAGTTGCTTTTGGTTTAGTTTGTACTGCAGAAAATGACCACTTTTGCTCGATATAATTTTTTTACTAATGTTTTGGTGATGTGTTTATGGCCGACAATAAAGACTTTTGCTCAGTAAAGGGATGGATGGAAATCATGTCCTCAAAGCGTCTTGACAGACGTTACAATATTTGAACAAGGATGACGAAAACTGTTTTCTCTGTCGTGTCCGTGTTGTGTCGAAAATTGTTTTGTGCTTATTTTTTTCATTTGATTTTGTGCGTGGCATAGATTTGCCGTGCGCAGAGGACGCTTGAGCAGTGCGCAATTGCACAGGCGCGCACCTTAGAGGGAACGTTGGACATAAGTAAAGGAAATTAAATGAACTCAAATATACCTACAAACGAGGCATAGTGATGCACTATGTACACACAGCTAGCCTAAATAGCATGTTAGCATGGATTATTAGCACTCCACGCAAGTCAATAACGTCAACAAAGCTCACCTTTGTGCATAAAAAGTTTGGTGGACAAAATGAGACAAAGGAGTGGCATTAAACATTATATGTATTTCTGTGGCAGCGATGGAGAAAGTTGTACATGTAAACAAACTACGGTGAGTTCAAAGGCTGCCAAATTTAGTAGGACAAAACGGCGCTGGCCAAATACTGTCATCAGTGAAGCATAAACACAATCATATTGAACAGTGGGCTTTCTAACAATTAGGAAGGTTTGTGTCATGTTTGTCCTCCTACAGAAACATTATTAAAACAACAAATATATTTCCCCCCCATCTTTTTCCATTTTTTGAAAAAGCTCCAGGGAGCCACTAGGGCGGTGCTAAAGAGCCGCGGGTTGCTGACCACCGATCTAGCTGTACGCCAAAGACTCAAGTGATTAGTGCACTGGTGTCAAACTCATGGCCCGGGGGCCAAATCTGGCCCGCCTGAACAGTTTTTTCCCCATCGGCCATCAAGCACAAGAACAATAACGAGATCTGATAGCTCAGTTACAGCTCATGTTATTCTATTCTGTGTTATGTCTTTTATGTTGCACCATTGCGCCAAGTGAAATTCCGAGTTTGTGAACCCGTTCTCCAACAATGGCAATAAAAATTATTCTGATTCTGATTTGATACGGCCCGCGAACACCTAGGAAAATATGCATCAATGAAGTACCTTATCTTTTCGTACTAAATGTATTTGTTCTTTCCATTTTGACAAAAAACATATATATGCATTGCATGAAATTGCATACCTTTTAAATAGAGGCTTTTTTGCCGATATTCCGATATTTTCCAACGCTTAATTACCGATTCCGATATCAACCGATACCGATACAGTAGTGGAATTAACACATTATTATGCCTGATTTTGTTGTGATGTCCCGCTGGATGCATTAAACAATGTAACAAGGTTTTCCAAAATAAATCAACTCAAGTTATGGAAAAAAAAGCCAACATGGCACTGCCATATTTATTATTGAAGTCACAAAGTGCATTATTTGTTTTAACATGCCTCAAAACAGCAGCTTGGAATTTGGGACATGCTCTCCCTGAGAGAGCATGAGGAGGTTGAGGTGGGCGGGGTTGAGGGTGTATATTGTAGCATCCCGGAAGAGTTAGTGCTGCAAGGGGTTCTGGGTATTTGTTCTGTTGTGTTACGGTGCGGATGTTCTCCCGAAATGTGTTTGTCATTCTTGTTTGGTGTGGGTTCACAGTGTGGCGCATATTTGTAACAGTGTTAAAGTTGTTTATACGGCCACCCTCAGTGTGACCTGTGTGGCTGTTGACCAAGTATGCCTTGCATTCACTTGTGTGTGTGAAAAGTCGTAGATATTATGTGATTGGCCCGGCACGCAAAGGCAGTGCCTTTAAGGTTTATTGGCGCTCTGTACTTCTCCCTACGTCCGTGTACACAGCAGCGTTTTAAAAAGTCATACATTTTACTTTTTGAAACCGATACCGATAATTTTGAAACCGATACCGATAATTTTCGATATTACATTTTAAAGCATTTATCAGCTTTAAAATTATCTCTACTTTTAAATGTTAATATTATACAATATTGCAACAAATATTATATTACTATAGTTTCCACACATTGTTAAAATAAAAATACTTCAATATCTGCTTGACTTATGGTTTCTTATGTCCATCAAATTTGACACTGTAAAAAGGACAATAGATATGTTAAAATGACATTTTTTTTTTTACAGCATGTTCAATTAAAAACTGTAAATTGAAAAAAACTACCACTGTTTTGACTATAAAATGTTGCAGACTACGGTGCCTTTTTAAATTTTTTTACTGTAAAATCTACGGTTGTTACTGTAAATGGAAAAATGGTACCACAGTTATTTTAGGGTAACAAACTGACAGCTCAGTTGCCAGAATTAAAAAATGACAGTGGGACTTTTTTTTTTCTATTTACAGTAATATGTTGAACTACCTTCAATTTTACAGTAAGACTCTGGCAACTAAGCTGCCAATATTTTACCGTAAAATAACTGTGGTTCCATTTTAAAATTGGTGAATGAAATGGTTTTCCATCTACTGTAAAATGTTTTAAAATAATCTGTAGATTTTGCATTTTAAAAAAATGGTGACCAGAATTTTAACAGGAAATATACAGATTTTTTTTTTTTTAACAGTGAAAAATATAATATATAATATAAAAAATATTTTATAATAAAACGCAGATTATTCACAGTTAAAAGCGGCCCTCTGATGGCAGCCATAACTGCGATGTGGCCCTCAATGAAAACCAGTTTGACATCCCTGGATTAGTGTTACTGTTCAAACTGTGTAATGTTACAGTGGCCAAAATATCAAATATACCGTATTTTTCGGACTATAAGTCGCAGTTTTTTTTCATAGTTTGGCCGGGGGTGCGACTTATACTCAGGAGCGACTTATGTGTGAAATGATTAACACATTAGCGTAAAATATCCAATAATATTATTGATCTCATTCACGTAAGAGACTAGACGTATAAGATTTCATGGGATTTAGCGATTAGGAGTGACAGATTGTTTGGTAAACGTATAGCATGTTCTATATCAGGGGTCACCAACGCGGTGCCCGTGGGCACCAGGTAGCCCGTAAGGACCAGATGAGTAGCCCGCTGGCCTGTTCTAAAAAATAGCTCAAATAGCAGCACTTACCAGTGAGCTGCCTCTATTTTTTAAATTTTATTTATTTACTAGCAAGCTGGTCTCGCTTTGCTCGACATTTTGAATTCTAAGAGAGACAAAACTCAAATAGAATTTGAAACTCCAAGAAAATATTTTAAAGACTTGGTCTTCACTAACTGACAAAGAAACAGATAACATATTTGGTGTCCAGTTCAAAGTGTGACATGATTTATTTAAAAATTTGAGAGTTGACTTTTGTATTTTACATGAGTTATTTGTACAAACATGGTGCAAAGTAATTCATGATTTGTTAAAAAATGTTAGTGGCTAGCTAGTTAAAATGGGATATTGTGATTTCACAAGACTGTCTTAGAAGTGATTATTTGAAAATGTTCAATTTGAAAAATGTGCACTTAGAGAAAATATAAAAATAAAGTGTTGCATATTGATATTTATCTGTTTCTATATATATTTATTGCGAGAAATCATTAAGATGATCAGTGTTTCCACAAAGATAAATATCATTCATTATTAATAATAACATGGAGTTAAAGGTAAATTGAGCAAATTGGCTATTTCTGGCAATTTATTTAAGTGTGTATCAAACCGGTAGCCCTTCGCATTAATCAGTACCCAAGAAGTAGCTCTTGGTGTCAAAAAGGTTGGTGACCCCTGTTCTATATGTTATAGTTATTTGAATGACTCTTACCATAATATGTTACGTAAACATACCAGTTGGTTATTTATGCCTCATATAACGTACACTTATTCAGCCTGTTGTTCACTATTCTTTATTTATTTTAAATTGCCTTTCAAATGTCTATTCTTGCTGTTGGCTTTTATCAAACACATTTCCCCAAAAAATGCGACTTATATACAGTATGTTTTTTCCTTCTTTATTATGCATTTCCGGCCGGTGCGATTTATACTCCGGAGCGACTTATACTCCGAAAAATACGGTACTTCTTCGATAAAACCTTTGCCTTGTTTTTAACAAATACTTGGGATATTGCATTTTTATGTTGGAGGAGCCAAGTGTTTTCAGAGGCTGAAATAAGTTTGAGAACAACCAGTTTGGCGATAATCTACAGCTCTGAAAACAGGAGGATTTATGAAATAATGCGTGCGTATCGACATAATGATGGAATTACAGACGACAACTGGCCTAACAGATGGACCACTTCAGATTACACGTTCCAATTAGGTGTGAGCACTAAAAACACCATTTTGATCAAGTGTGCCGTCATCACGTTTTTTTGTGCGCCGGACCGCGCGAGTCCCGCAGTAAATAAACATCTGCCCTGTGGCGCAGGAACAGTGGGGACCCCACGAAGAAGAAGCAACACATCTGCCACATGGAAGGCTGCGGGAAGGTGTACGGCAAGACGTCCCACCTGAGGGCTCACCTGCGCTGGCACACGGGCGAGAGGCCGTTTGTCTGCAACTGGATCTTCTGTGGCAAGAGGTTCACGAGGAGCGACGAGCTGCAGAGACACCGGAGAACGCACACAGGTACCAAAATAACACTTCTTTTTTTTTTTGACAGACTGATAGTTGATTAAGAGGAGTTGGACAACAAACAACAACAACATGATACTAATGCACGTCACACTACTGCATACTTGCCAACCTTGAGACCTCCGATACCGGGAGGTGGGGGGCGTGGTTAAGAGGGGAATATATTTAAGCTAGAATTCACCAACTCAAGTATTTCATATATATATATATATATATATATATATACATACACACACTACCGTTCAAAAGTTTGGGGTCACCCAAACAATTTTGTGGAATAGCCTTCACTTCTAAGAACAAGAATAGACTGTCGAGTTTCAGATGAAAGTTCTCTTTTTCTGGCCATTTTGAGCATTTAATTGACCCCACAAATGTGATGCTCCAGAAACTCAATCTGCTCAAAGGAAGGTCAGTTTTGTAGCTTCCGTAACGAGCTAAACTGTTTTCAGATGTGTGAACATGATTGCACAAGGGTTTTCTAATCATCAATTAGCCTTCTGAGCCAATGAGCAAACACATTGTACCATTAGAACACTGGAGTGATAGTTGCTGGAAATGGGCCTCTATACACCTATGTAGATATTGCACCAAAAACCAGACATTTGCAGCTAGAATAGTCATTTACCACATTAGCAATGTATAGAGTGTATTTCTTTCAAGTTAAGACTAGTTTAAAGTTATCTTCATTGAAAAGTACAGTGCTTTTCCTTCAAAAATATGGACATTTCAATGTGACCCCAAACTTTTGAACGGTAGTATGTATGTATATATATATATATGTATGAAATACTTGACTTTCAGTGAATTCTAGCTATATATATATATATATATATTTATTTTATTATACATATAAATAAAAGAAATACTTGAATTTCTCCCGCCATCAGTGTGTGAATGTGTGTGTGAATGTGGAAATACTGTCAAAGCACTTTGAGTACCTTGAAGGTAGAAAAGCGCTATACAAGTACAACCCATTTATTTATTTAATTTCAGTGTTCTGGAGGCTATCCAGTAGATGGCAGTATTGTCCTGTTTAAGAGTGTCACAACATTGCTGTTTACGGCAGAAGAACTGCTTTACGGTAGACTAAACGTGACTGCTGTTGTTGTGTGTTGTTACCGCGCTGGGAGGACGTTAATGAAACTGCCTAACAATAAACCCACATAAGAAACCAAGAACTCGCCCTCGATCATTCTACAGTTATGACGTCATTGGGCAGGCAAGCGGTTTATATTGTGGGAAAGCGGACGTGAGAACAGGCTGTCCCCACTCAGGTTCGCATTGAGCTGGAGGGGGCGTGGCCTCCAGCTCCGGCTGAATACCGGGAGTTTGTCGGGAGAAAATTTCTGCCGGGAGGTTGTCGGGAGAGGCGCTGAGTACCGGGAGTCTCCCGCTAAAAACGGGAGGGTTGGCAAGTATGCACTACTGACGTTCTGTAATGGGGTTAAATATGTAACTTGCAGCGCCACCAGCAATCAATAGGGGGCAGCATTTATTCATAACATTCAGCCTTTCACCCATGTTAAGTGTGACCAACTAAATGTGGCATCCAGGAAAGTATTTTAGTACTACATACAGGACTACACTAACCCAATACTCTACATGCATTTTATTTTTATTGGATATACAGTACAGGCCGAAAGTTAGGACACACCTTCTCCTCATTCAATGTGTTTTCTTTATTTTCATGACTATTTACATTGTAGATTGTCACATCAAAACTATGAATGAACACATGTGGAGTTATGTACTTAACAAAAAAAAGGTGAAATAACTGAAAACATGTTTTATATTCTAGTTTCTTCAAAATAGCCACCCTTTGCTCTGATTATTGCCTTGCACACTCTTGGTATTCTCTCTGAGCTTCAAGTACGCCTGTGAAGTGAAAACCATTTCAGCTGACTACCTCTTGAAGCTCAGAGCGCACCGGACTAAAAGCCGCATATGAATGAGTTATTTACACAGAAAGTTTCTGTAAATGTTTATTTACATACCTTAATTGGCGTCTGTAACACGGCAGTAAAACGGCTGGCAATACAAAACAGAAGTCATCGTCTCGGACCCACTACCGGCGGAAGCTAGCTCTCAAATCAGCTAAACCGACTCAATAACTCCACAGTGACGTTTTGGTGAATTTACTGAGGAATTTGTGAAACAATACAAAAAGAATGCCATTGTAAGTTAATAATACTAATACTAAACCTTCATATCTGTATTCTCAGCTGTTGCTTGCTAATGACAGTCACAACTATGGTACCAGGCTAGCCCTAAGAGGTGCTTTCACCCGTTTTAAACCCAAAACTGATGTTTTGAAAAAGACTAATGTATAGCGCAATCACTTACTGGAATCGACATCCACAATATCTGGTATCAATCACCAGCATAGTGGGTTTTAAGAATAGATTAAGAGGAGAAGTATTGCAGAAAGAGATTCAGTGTTTCCCATAAACTGCCAAGATACCTGTGGCGGTGGGGGCGTGGTCACCATGACATCATCGAGTAATTTGCATAATTTACTACAATGATATGATTTTCTTTAAAAAGGGTCAAAAAATGTATACTTACTAATTAATAATAACAGTTTTGTTTTAAACGTCCATCCATCCATCCATCCATCCATTTTACAATATAATTACAACACTTTATGTACATATTTATATACAGATTTGAACAATAAGTTATTCACTGAAATATATTTATTAATTGTGGTTCTTACAAAAAAATATATCTTAGAAAATATAAAAGCTAAAATGTCTCTTAAAGCTCTGCCCCTTTAATTAGTGCATACTAAATAATTTAACTTTAGCCTACTACTACAACCATATTATTTACCAGCAACATAAAGTGAAACAGAGGCAGAGGTGTCCTGCCACAGTCAGTAACAAATAAACAGAAAACAGTAGTGGTCAAATACAAATAAGGCAACAAGAGAAGTATCCTACACTTCTCTTTTGTAAAGTAAATCTGAACAGCCTATATGGGCATCTACATCAATTATATGATTTGCCTGAGAAGCTGGACAGGACCAAAAAAAAAAAAAAAAAGTTTTAATTTTTAAAATTTGTGGCGGACGTAATTCTTTCGTGGCGGGCCGCCACAAATAAATGAATGTGTGGGAAACACTGAGATTATTCTAGATTGTACCTAATGACTGTTTTTATTGACTATTGACTTCCTTTTTGATTGTGGGACAAGCAGTAGAAAATGGATGGATGGTACTTTTTCGTCACTTATTGTTTGTTTTTGGTACACTAATGTGTATATTTTAGGCCATTGGTTCTTTTTTATTTTTGCAAAAATATATATATATATATTTTTATATTGCTCTTTTTATCTTTGGTATGAACATTATTATGTAAACTCGAAGTTGTTATTACTTTTTTTGGTTCTTTGTTGTTGCTATTTTTGTATTACAACATTTTAGTATTTGATCATGTTGTACTGCATTTTAATCTTTTGTTTTGTGATTGTGTGATGTTTTTTGTCTGGACCCCAGGAAGAATAGTCTCCACTGCGGTGTAGACTAATGGGGATCCTTAATAAACTAAACTAAACAGACACTCAGAAACGTGTTAGCATATTAGCTAATGCTAACAACGCCGGCTTCATTACATTGCAATAGCACGTATAAATATGCATGAAAACACTTCTACAGATGTCACACATGGGATGGTTTAGTGAGTATAAAAAGTTATAGTTATATTGTAAAACTTACAAACGTTGCTTGGAGTGAGGAATGGAGAATCCGTAGAAACGCTATGGACGTCTAGAACATTGGTTCTCAAATGGGGGTACGCGTACCCCTGGGGGTACTTGAAGGTATGCCAAGGGTTACGTGAGAATTTTTTAAAATATTCTAAAAATAGCAACAATTCAAAAATCCTTTATAAATATAAATAAAAAACTTATCTTTTTTTCCAAATAGTTCAAGAAAGACCACTACAAGAGCAATTTTTTGCACTGTTACACAATTTAATAAATCAGAAACTGATGACATAGTGCTGTATTTTACTTCTTTATCTTTTTTTTTCTACCAAAATGGCTTTGCTCTGATTATGAGGTACTTGAATTAAAAACATTTTCACAGGGGGTACATCACTGAAAAAAGGTTGACAACCACTGGTTTAGAAGACGGAAAGGAAATTCTACTATCGATTAAAAGCACTAAGTGGAAGGACACTGCAGCACCTGCAGTAAGCGAACACATCCAAACGGTGGCGCCATAACACAACAATAACATCTTATCAGTGTATCTTCTTTTTTTTCTTCTTTAAACTATTGCATTATGGCCTTCAGCAAAAGAAAAATCCATAAATTAGCTGCACCACTTTATAAGCCACAGGGTTGAAAATATAGGAAAAAAGTAGCAGCTTATTGTCTGGAATTTACGGGAAGTTTAATTTATTTATTTTAGCACTGTGTAATTGTAAGTAAATAGATGTTATCAGTTTTTACGAGTCCCTTTTTTAGCAGTATATTTGACAAGTACCATATTTCTTTTGTAATCCACCCGACGTAAGCCCTGGTAATAATCTTTGTGATTAACACATGCTTTCATATCCTTTGACAAGGTTGTAAACTGTAAGGAGGTTAGATACAATTTTTGAATAAGATTAAAATCAAGAGTAAGACTACTACCGTGTTTTCTGGACTATAAGGCGCACTTAAAATCCCCTTTTCCCCCTCAAAAGTCGACATTGCGCCTCATAACCCGGTGCGTCTAATGCACGGACTAATTTTGGTTGTGCTTACCGACCTCGAAGCTATTTTATTTGGTACATGGTGAAATGATAAGTTCGACCAGTAGATGGCAGTCACACATAAGAGATATGTGTAGACTGCAATATGATGGCAGTAAACACCAACATTTTATATGTTCCATTGAAAATATAGAACATTACACACGGCGCTCAAAAATCTATCAAAATGTTTTAGTAGGACTTTGGTAAGCTATGATGGATTGTACTGTGCTTCAACATAGGAGTATTATTATGGTGTGTGTATAAGGTAAGACATCTGGCGTTTTGTTTTGCAATATTATGCAAAAGCAACTTTTCTTACCTTCTTGTACCTGTTGATGTGTATTTGGGATCTGCATAAGTCCTGAAACAATTGCGCGCGTCCGCCTTTGTAGTCCGTGCCGACCCCGTAGTCGATAAGCTTCTTCTTTTTCTCTATCTTCTTGTTATGTGACATTCTGTTGTCATTTCTAGTATAAAGTAGTGTAAAGTTCTTACTTATATCTGTCAGTAAACTCGCCATGAAAGCGCTAAAACATGCCGGTGTAGTGAGTTGACATTATTCACCCAAGGAACTTTAGTTATTAGAGAGTTCCGTTCGGATGGTTTTTCACGGGACACATTTCGGGCGTTGTTGTTGCACTAGTGAGCCACGGATGAGGAGATGCTGCTCCGTTATTGATTGAAGTAAAGTCTGAATGTCATTAAAACAGTTAGCTCCATCTTTTGACACTTCTTCGGTTCGGTACGTACCTCGGTTTAGAGGCCACGGTTCGGTTCATTTTCGGTACAGTAAGAAAACAACAAAATATAAATGTTTTGGTTATTTATTTACCAAATTTGTAAACAATGGTACCTTTTAACATTGGGAACAGTATAATAATTCTGCCCACGTTAATCAACATTAAACTGCCTCAAGTTGTTGCTCAGATTAAATAAAATGACAAAACTTTTCTTCTACATATAAAAAGTGCAACATTAAACAGTTTCAAGTCAACTCATCATGCTTAATTTATTACAGCATTTGGGAAGCCTGTAGTTGATTTGTATTATGTAAATGTTATATTTGTATCAACATGTGATAGCAGGGACCCTGCCATTCAAAACTAGGCTGCTACATTACTAATGATTAATGTAACTATAGCTGAAAAAATAGTACAATAGCAATAGGAGAGACTATTCATCCCTGAACACCATGGAGTTCATGTAGGCTTAATGATGCACTTACATTATTATATCAACTATCAGAGACAGAAACTCTTCATTTAACATAATGTCCTATTTTTGCTGCTTCAACACAGCTCAATCAACACAGAAAAAGGTAAAGTGAAATAACAGACAGACAGGGCTTTGCTGTCCGTAACACACACACACACACCGAAAAAGAGCTAACGTTACGCTAAAAGCTAATTAGCCTTCATTTCAAGCCAGGACTGCGAGTGAGCTGAGCTGCCGTTTATATTTCTGGAAGGTCAACGGGCTCATAGTGATGTTACTAGTAGTTGACTGGGAGGTGTTTATTATAATTTGGGGCGAGTCTGCTGCCTGATGCTTACCTGCTAAACACCTACCTGCTCGACGCTGGAGCACTGATTCCATGTGCTCTGAATACACACTGCTGATTGGTTGTTACCGCTCTAAATATGCACTGCTGATTGGCTGTTACCGCTCTGAATACGCACTGCTGATTGGCTGTTACCGCTCTGTGTGTAACCAATCAGATGGTTGTGTGGGTGGGACAATGCTGGGTGCTGTGTAGAGGACTGACAGAGACTTAGGCAGAACGCGGAGCAGCTTGTTAAGACTTTAGCTTTTGGCTACTTAATACGTTCGTGTGGAAACTCGTTCGGTACACCTCCGAACCGAACCGAAACCCCCGTACCGAAACGGTTCAATACAAATACACGTACCGTTACACCCCTAGGTAATTCAGTGTTAATATTTGAGTGGGGCCCCGGGTCCCTCAGTAGTGGGAAAAGTGGGGCCCCGAGGTCAAAAGGGTTAAGAACCCCTGGGCTACAGGATCTGTTACGCTGAGGGCAACACTTAGCCTGTAAGGTGAGGCCTTCAAAGTAAAAGCACGGTTGGTTAGAAAAAATCCCTTATTATTCCCTGAAAAATTCTCATATCCCGAAAAGTAGTGTTGATCCAGTGTTTCCCATAAACTGCCAAGATACCTGTGGTGGTGGGGGCGTGGCTATGGGCGTGGTCACCATGACATCATCGAGTAATTTGCATAACTACAATGATTTGATTTTCTCTAAAAAGGCTAAAAAAATTATACTTACTACTTAATAATAACAGTTTTGTTTTAAACGTCCATTTTACAATATAATTACAACACTTTATATACATATTTATATACAGATTTGAATAAGTTATTCACTGAAATATATTTATTAATTGTGGTTCTTACAAAAAATATATCTTATAAAATATAAATGCTAAAATGTCTCATAAAGCCCTGCCCCTTTAATTAGTGCATACTAAATAATTTAACTTTAGCCTACTACTACAACCATATTATTTACCAGCAACATAAAGTGAAACAGAGGCAGAGGTGTCCTGCCACAGTCAGTAACAAATAAACAGTAGTGGTGGTGGTAGATAGACACAGAGCTTCATCAAACATCTGATCCACTGAACAAAGAGCTGCAAAAAATCTTGAACTTTAGACTGCCATCAGTTTTACTCCCTACACTTAACCATGTGTTTCCTACTGCCTGCAGACTTTGCACCCTTTGTTATATACACATGTTGTGTTTCTAATATAAATACATTTAATAAAGTCAAATAAGGCAACAAGAGAAGTATCCTACACTTCTCTTTTGTAAAGTAAATCTGAACAGCCGATATGGGCATCTACATCAACTATATGATTTACCTGAGAAGCTGGAGAGGACCAAAAAAAAAAAAAAAAAAAAATTTTTTTTTTTTTTTTTTTAAATTTGTGGCAGATGTAATTCTTTCGTGGCGGGCCGCCACAAATAAATGAATGTGTGGGAAACCCTGCGATCACAGTTTGACTTCCCATTTCTTACTATTTTCCTCCACTAGGAGAGAAGCGCTTCGAGTGTCCCGAGTGCTCCAAGCGCTTCATGCGCAGCGACCACCTCTCCAAGCACATCAAGACTCACCAGAACAAAAAGGGCGGCGCCGCCGTGGCCATCATCACCACCGACGACATGGAGGAAGACCCCCCCGAGGGCCTGGGCTCTTCCCCTCAAATCATGGCGGTCGCACTCTCCCGTGACTCTGAGCCGGCCACGCCCACCACCTCCAACCACCTGGAGGAGGAAGAGGAGGAGTTTGAATAAGGCAACGAAAAAAAAAAAAAAAAAGCTGGCGGAGGTCACGACAGGGACTTTGAAATGTTCACTTTTTGAAATAACTGATCCATACATTGTGCGGGGATGAAAGACAAACATTGCGGTCCCACCGATCTCTATGCACAAAGTTCCTGTTTCCAACCTGTCAGACAGGGCTGAGGGTCAATCAAGGTACAGGACTGTTGCAGAGCAGAGGGCAGTCTTGGGATCAGTGTGTGTGTGTGTGTGTGTGTGTGTGTGTGTGTGTGTGTGTGTGTGTGTGTGTGTGTGTGTGTGTCATGAAGAGGATTTACCTAATGTGAGTTTAGGTCCTCAGATCTAACTCAGGTGTGGATTCCTTTGGAGGAGACGAGGACAATTCTTTCAAGAAAACAAAAAGCACATATAGAAAGATTTATAATGCATTCCTATTGAGCGCAGAGTGGCCATTAGAGAGAGAGAGAGAAGAAAAAAAAAAGAAAAGGTTTCTATTAAAAAGACAAAAACAATCTAGCTTTCTACAACGATGTGAGGTGAAAGCAATACTTTAATGACAATCCCAGTGGGTCATGTTTACATTGAGACAAATGAGAGCACACATACAGCGGTTTGCTAATTTCCTGCGTTTTGTCGTGTGTGCGTTTGTGTGTGTGTGTGTTCGATTCCCGGCAGCAGTTTGTTTATTACGGTTTGTGCTGCCCGTCCTGCTCTGTGACCCACAACTGCCTTAACACGAGCGGAGAGGGGAAGGCGGACCGTCTGGCGGCACAGGACGAGGAGTGGGATGGGAATGCGACGGCGGGAAGGGGATTCATGTGGTTGCCGTCGGGTTCAAACGTCGATGACATTTATCAAACAAGACAAGAAGCAAGGAAATAAACAGAGGCAGAATTCTAATTTTGCTCAATTGAGGAGAAACGTGTCACCCACGCTCTGGCGAAAAAGGTTTACGTCTCCTTCTTTATTTGGACACTTCCTGTTTACACAACAACATCTGCTTCCAAAGGAAAGGGGAGTATGTAAACGGTCATTGTTTTCTGTGACATTAACACAAAAGAAAAAGATGCCTCGGGCTTGGGCTGGTCCTGGATTCAGCTTGAGCAGGTCCTCGATGACAAATATATAAGCCCCCCCCTCCCGTCTCTTCCCGTCGTACACAATGGAATTTTCCAAGCCTTTGCTTGGTGCAACAAAGATAGCCTCTTGTCCAGGGGTCACCAACCTTTTTGAAAGCAAGAGCTACTTCTTGGGTACTGATTAATGCGAAGGGCTACCAGTTTGATACACACTTAAATAAATTGCCAGAAATAGCCAATTTGCTCAATTTACCTTTAACTCTATGTTATTATTAATAATTAATGATATTTACACTTAATTGAACGGTTTAAAAGAGGAGAAAACACGAAAAAAAATGACAATTAAATTTTGAAACATAGTTTATCTTCAATTTCGACTCTTTAAAATTCAAAATTCAACCGAAAAAAAGAAGAGAAAAACTAGCTAATTCGAATCTTTTTGAAAAAATTTAAAAAATAATTTATGGAACATCATTACTAATTTTTCCTGATTAAGGTTAATTTTAGAATTTTGATGACATGTTTTAAATAGTTTAAAATCCAATCTGCACTTTGTTAGAATATATAACAAATTGGACCAAGCTATATTTCTAACAAAGACAAATCATTATTTCTTCTAGATTTTCCAGAACAAAATTTTTAAAAGAAATTCAAAAGACTTTGAAATAAGATTTAAATTTGATTCTACAGATTTCCTAGATTTGCCGGAATAATTTTTTTGAATTTTAATCATAAGTTTGAAGAAATATTCCACAAATATTCTTCGTCGAAAAAACAGAAGCTAAAATGAAGAATTAAATTCAAATGTATTTATTATTCTTTACAATAAAAAAAATAAATGTACTTGAACATTGATTTAAATTGTCAGGAAAGAAGAGGAAGGAATTTAAAAGGTAAAAAGGTATATGTGTTTAAAAATCCTAAAATCATTTTTAAGGTTGTATTTTTTTCTCTAAAATTGTCTTTCTGAAAGTTATAAGAAGCAAAGTAAAAAAAAATCATGAATTTATTTAAACAAGTGAAGACCAAGTCTTTAAAATATTTTCTTGGATTTTCAAATTTTATTTGAGTTTTGTCTCTCTTAGAATTAAAAATGTCAGGCAAAGCGAGACCAGCTTGCTAGTAAATAAATACAATTTAAAAAAATAGAGGCAGCTCACTGGTAAGTGCTGCTATTTGAGCTATTTTTAGAACAGGCCAGCGGGCTACTCATCTGGTCCTTACGGGCTACCTGGTGCCCGCGGGCACCGCGTTGGTGACCCCTGATGTAAACGGTCATTGTTTTCGGTGACATTAACACAAAAGAAAAAGATGCCTCGGGCTTGGGCTGGTCCCGGATTCAGCTTGAGCAGGTCTTCGATGACAAATAGATAACCCCCCCTCCCGTCTCCTCCCGTCGTACACAATGGAATTTTCCAAGCCTTTGCTTGGTGCAACAAAGACAGCCTCTTGTCTGTTCATTGGGAACTCAGAGAACGGAAAGTTTCTTTTTGTGATAATTTACATACAATTTTTCTGACACGTGTGAACGTGACGAATCGGGGCCTTCCACCTTCGTGCTGAATATCTTAAAAAAAGGCGATTTGTGGCAATTCCAACGAGAGTGGCGCTTTCCGTCATTTTCAGCAGACTGCATTGCAAAATGATTAACCCCACGTATGAATCCCGTTCCCGCTGTATGGGAGGGGGAGGCGGTTCAGGCTGTTTAGCAACGTGATGAGATGTTTCCGGTGGTGTTCGTACATTCTTACTAAATGAAAAAATATATATGTCTATTTTTTAGATTTTGACAACCATCCCCCTCCCAGTTTTAACACGGCAGCCCCGGTGTGTAAAGCTAATTTATTATCTTGATTTGTAATATTTGCCTTCTTGCTGGAATTTGTATTTGTGTGTGTGTGTGTGTTGATTCTAAAGTTGTGTACAGCATGTTTCAGTTTTTTTGCTGTAATATCGCTTCTCTTTTTTTAATGCTCATGGCAGTTTTGTTCCTCCTCCTCGCACCATAATGTTTTGGGTTTTTTTAGGGGTAAGGGGGAATAAAAAAGCAACAAAAAAAAAGTGTTTGAAATGAAAACAAAAAAAAGATACCAAACATTTGTTTTTGGTAATGTTTTTTTCTAGTGACATCTCATTTGTAAATCTTTTTCTACAGTCTGTCCGTCGCCATGACATTTGATATTGTTTTTGTTTTTTTTGGTTTTTGTTTTTGCCAGGTTGGCCTCAAAGGCTTCCCCGGTTTGTTGAGATTTTTAAAACTGGTTTGTACAAATGCGTTATGTCGGTGGAAAAGAATGGAGAAACAAAAGAAGAAAAGATACTTTGCCTGCATAACACGTGACAATAAAGTGATTTTAAACAGCCTTACCTTTCGGACTTGACTCAGCCTTTTGTTCTACTTGAGCTCCTCCCCTTTAAGGGACAATGTAGTGGATTACTGAAACAAGCACCAAAATAACAAAACATATGGAAAAAAAATGTTTTTATTTCAACAACATTGGAATAATCAAACGTTATGAAACTTGTATAAAAACACATATTTTTTGGTTGGGCACAGGTCAGTGTTAATTTTGTTGACTAAAAATGTTTATCTTAGTCAGGCATGGGCAATTATTTTGACTCGGGGGCCACATTTAGAGAAAAAAATGTGTCTGGGGGCCCGGTATATCTATTTTTAGGAACACTAATACAAAACTTCACAAAAATGTCTGATTGAATGCTAAAAACGTTATGACAGACCGCCTTAAAAAAACGTAATGGAATTTTACATTTTTCTATGAACGATAAAACACTGAATATTGAAGTGAATTACATTTATATAGCGCTTTTTCTCAAGTGACTCAAAGCGCTAATATATATACTATATATATCAGGGGTCACCAACGCGGTGCCCGCGGGCACCAGGTAGCCCGTAAGGACCAGATGAGTAGCCCGCTGGCCTGTTCTAAAAAATAGCTCAAATAGCAGCACTTACCAGTGAGCTGCCTCTATTTTTTAAATTTTATTTATTTACTAGCAAGCTGGTCTCGCTTTGCCCGACATTTTTAATTCTAAGAGAGACAAAACTCAAATAGAATTTGAAAATCCAAGAAAATATTTTAAAGACTTCACTTGTTTGAATAAATTCATTCATTTTTTTACTTTGCTTCTTATAACTTTCAGAAAGACAATTTTAGAGAAAAAATACAACCTTAAAAATGATTTTAGGATTTTTAAACACATATACCTTTTTACCTTTTAAATTCCTTCCTCTTCTTTCCTGACAATTTAAATCAATGTTCAAGTAATGTTTTTTTTTTTTTTACTGTAAAGAATAATAAATACATTTTAATTTAAATCTTCATTTTAGCTTCTGTTTTTTCGACAAAGAATATTTGTGAAATATTTATTCAAATTTATTATGATTAAAATTCAAACAAAATTATTCTGGCAAATCTAGAAAATCTGTAGAATCAAATTTAAATCTCATTTCAAACTCTTTTGAATTTCTTTTAAAATTTTTGTTCTGGAAAATCTAGAAGAAATAATGATTTGTCTTTGTTAGAAATATAGCTTGGTCCAATTTGTTATATATTCTAACAAAGTGCAGATTGGATTTTAACCTATTTAAAACATGTCATCAAAATTCTAAAATTAATCTTAATCAGGAAAAATTACTAATGATGTTTCATAAATAATTTTTTAAATTTTTTCAAAAAGATTCGAATTAGCTAGTTTTTCTCTTTTTTTCGGTTGAATTTTGAATTTTAAAGAGTCGAAATTGAAGATAAACAATGTTTCAAAATTTAATTGTCATTTTTTTCGTGTTTTCTCTTTTAAACCATTCAATTAAGTGTAAATATCATTAATTATTAATAATAACATAGAGTTAAAGGTAAATTGAGCAAATTGGCTATTTCTGGCAATTTATTTAAGTGTGTATCAAACTGGTAGCCCTTCGCATTAATCACTACCCAAGAAGTAGCTCTTGCTTTCAAAAAGGTTGGTGACTCCTGATATATATTGACAAAATATGAACGTCACACCCCCTTTCGATCGACATATTTTACAATCAAGTGAAACGCAACAAAAATGCAACAAACAGTGAGATATGAACGCGAAGGGTACAAAATAAACCCACCTACAATCTGATACATCACTACGCTTTAGAACTTTGTTGTGAAAGTGGAAAAGCTTCCCGCCCACACTGTTTGGTGCCTCGTCTGAGATGCTGTGACGTAGATTACCATAGTAACTACCGTATTTTTCGGCGTATAAGTCGCACCGGCCGAAAATGCATAATAAAGAAGGAAAAAAAAACATATATAAGTCGCACTGGAGTATAAGTCGCATTTTTTGGGGAAATTTATTTGATAAAAGCCAACACCAAGAATAGACATTTGAAAGGCAATTTAAAATAAATAAAGAATAGTGAACAACAGGCTGAATAAGTGTACGTTATATGAGGCATAAATAACCAACTGGTATGTTAACGTAACATATTATGGTAAGAGTCATTCAAATAACTATAACATATAGAACATGCTATACGTTTACCAAACAATCTGTCACTCCTAATCGCTAAATCCCATGAAATCTTGTACGTCTAGTCTCTTACGTGAATGACATCAATAATATTACTTGATATTTTACGCTAATGTGTTAATCATTTCACACATAAGTCGCTCCTGAGTATAAGTCGCACCCCCGGCCAAACTATGAAAAAAACTGCGACTTATATTCCGAAAAATACGGTAATTAGATGACCATCGTAACTAATTAGATGACCATAGTAACTAATTAAATTACCATAGTAACTGGTATATCATCCAAAAGCACAGATTCCAACCATAGAAATACTTAGTATAGTTGAAGACTTACGCTCATTAGAAAACATGACTGCACATCATAATGGCAGCTACACTTTACATCTTAAAGATCTAAACACAAATATTTGGGGATGTCCGACGGGCCAGATTGAAAATCTTAACGGGCCGCGTGTGGCCCCCGGGCCTTCATTTGCCCAGGTCTGATGTAGTGGATTACTGAAACAAGCACCAAAATAACAAAACATATGGAAAAAAAACTTTTTTTATTTCAACTACATTGCAATAATCAAACTTGTATAAAAATACATATTTTTTGATGGGCACAAGTCAGTGTTAATTTTGTCGACTAAAAATGTTTATCTTAGTTATCGTCACTGTTCAATTTCTTTTTAAATTAGTTTCAGTCCTAGTTTTTGACGAAAAGGTCTTAGTTTAGGTCCAGTTGTATTCCTCCACATTTTAGCCGGTAAATTAAGGAATGAAACCGCTTTTTAAAGTTAGTGCAGAGCATCTCAAAAACTACATTCAGAACAGAAGCACCAATTTTCAACATTGTAGACATTTGGAAAAGGACAAGAAGTGTACGTTCCGCGATGCGACACACCTCCGCAAGCCCGAGTAGAGTGCCTAAAAGGCGAAAGGACGACAAAATCAGCCCGAGAACATGACTCCAGCGCCTAAAGACCCTCAATATAATTAGACTTTTTTTTTTTTTTTTGCATACACAGTACAGGCCAAAAGTTTGGACACACCTTCTCATTCAATGCCTTTTCTTTATTTTCATGACTATTTACATTGTAGATTGTCACATCAAAACTATGAATGAACACATGTGGAGTTATGTACTTAACAAAAAAAGGTGAAATAACATGTTTTATATTCTAGTTTCTTCAAAATAGCCACCCTTTGCTCTGATCACTGCTTTGTACACTCTTGGCATTCTCTCCATGAGCTTTAAGCATGTAAATAGTCATGAAAATAAAGAAGACGCACTGAATGAGAAGGTGTGTCCAAACTTTTGGCCTGTACTGTAGTTTCTGTACGATGGCTGCAAAAGAGCGTACATGAGAGCGGTGGTGTGTGTGTGTGCTGTAATCTGTGTGGCAGTGAACAGCTGAGAGGTTTTTAATTATTATTTATAAATGCACACATGTAAAAAGTGCAATTTCAAAGTTGCTGATGTGCATGTATTGGAAAAAAGAATGAAGATTATGGCAAGCATAAAAATTGTTGTTTATTTCAGCTCTTTTGTCTAAAATATGCATGTTTAGGCTCTAAAGTGTTATATCCTACTACTCTGTTAATCAAGCAAACTAATTCCTACTTTCAAAAGTTTGGACACACCTTCTCCTCATTCAATGTGTTTTCTTTATTTTCATGACTATTTACATTGTAGATTGTCACATCCAAACTATGAATGAACACATGTGGAGTTATGAACTTAACAAAAAAAGGTGAAATAACTGAAAACATGTTTTATATATTTTAGTTTCTTCAAAATAGCCACCCTTTGCTCTGATTACTTTTTCCGCACACTCTTGGCATTCTCTCCATGAGCTTCAAGAGGTCGTCACCTGAAATGGGTTTCACTTCACAGGTGTGCTTTTGAAGCTCATGGAGAGAATGACAAGAGTGTGCAAAGCGGTA
The DNA here is from genome assembly GCF_033978785.1 of Entelurus aequoreus. Taxonomy (NCBI): domain Eukaryota; kingdom Metazoa; phylum Chordata; class Actinopteri; order Syngnathiformes; family Syngnathidae; genus Entelurus; species Entelurus aequoreus. Next base: position 16,268,051 of record NC_084750.1, on the reverse strand, counting down.
ATCAGAGCAAAGGGTGGCTATTTTGAAGAAACCAGAATATAAAACATGTTATTTCACTTTTTTTTGTTAAGTACATAACTCCACATGTGTTCATTCATAGTTTGGATGTGACAATCTACAATGTAAATAGTCATGAAAATAAAGAAAACACATTGAATGAGAAGGTGTGTCCAAACTTTTGGCCCGTACTGTATATAACATTCTATCAGTTGGCATCCTAGTGAGAGAAGACATTGTACAGTAAGTGATGTTTTATTATGTTTGTTGGCAGTGAGTAGTAGTCAGTGATGTTGTCGAGGGAAAAAGTGAATGTTGTGATGTGGAGTTATGTACTTAACAAAAAAAGATGAAATAACTGAAAACATGTTTTGTGTTCTAGTTTCTTCAAAATAGCCACCCTTTGCTCTGCTGACTGCTTTGCACACTCTTGGCATTCTCTCCATGAGCTTCAAGCACACCTGTGAAGTGAAAACCATTTCAGGTGACTACCTCTTGAAGCTCATGGAGAGAATGCCAAGAGTGTGCAAAGCAGTCATCAGAGCAAAGGGTGGCTATTTTGAAGAAACTAGAATATAAAACATGTTTTCAGTTATTTCACCTTTTTTTTGTTAAGTACATAACTGCACATGTGTTCATTCATAGTTTTGATGTGACAATCTACAATGTAAATAGTCATGAAAATAAAGAAAACACATTGAATGAGGAGAAGGTGTGTCCTAACTTTTGGCCTGTACTGTATTTTTTTTTTTTTTTTTTAAATGCTAAACAGATAGTGTCAGATTTGTTTTATAAGTGACAAAGTACATAATTATTAGTTAAACAATTTCAGCTTTTTCTTATTTCAAAACGATTTTGCGCTTTCTCTTACGTATAAAAAAATATAAAAAATAAAAAATAAAAAAATTAGAAACTATCACAGTGATCGTGCTACAATATAAATGTGTATAAAACAGTCATGAGCAGGTATCAACGGTGTGATGGTGTATGACCCGCACTTTACTGGAGTTCCTTCTGAATGCTGCCATGGAGACAAAAAAAAAAGAAAAAAGATATCAGTCCTTTACTCCAATAATAATTCCATTCCGAAATGAAAATGTGTGACTAATTGTCATTGTTCATGTGAGAGGAGGTGGAATAAGATGAAGGACATACCTCTCCAGATATTCATGGACATTATCATGGCCGTTGTAGCGGGCCAGCCCTACCAAGATGCCAGTTGCACAGCGACCCTCCTTTTTACGACACAGGCTGCAGTTGCACACCCCTCTGCAAAGGGGGCACGACCATGTCTGTGAGAGAGGTGGGGGGGATGGGTTGGGGTTATTTTTCTGCCTCACCAAAATAAGATTTAGCAGCACCGTCACCCTTGAGTTGTGTTGCTGTGCATCCAGGAAGTCATGCAAACACTTCCTTTTTACACTTTTTGTTTTGTTACAGCCTCATAGTCCTCAAACTAGGGTTGTCCCGATACCAATATTTTGGTCAAAATGAATTTCGATACTTCTCTAAATAAAGGGGACCACAAAAAATTTCATTATTGACTTTATTTTAACAACAGAATCTTAGGGTACATGAAACATATGTTTATTAATGCAATTTAGTCCTTAAATAAAATAGTGAACATACTAGACAACTTGTCTTTTAGTAGTAAGTAAACAAACAAAGACTCCTAATTAGTCTGCTGACGTATGCAGTAACATATTGTGTCATTTATACACCTATTATTTTGTACACATTATAAAGGACAACCTGTAAAAATTGATTATTAATCTAATTGTTCATTTACTGTTAATATCTGCTTATTTTCTGTTTTAACATGTTCTATCTACACTTCTGTTCAAATGTAATAATCACTTATTCTTCTGTTTTGATACTTTACATTAGTTTTGGATAGGGATGTCCGATAATATTGGCCTGCCGATATCGGCCGATAAATGCATTAAAATGTAATATCGGAAATTATTGGTATCGGTTTTTTTATTATCTGTATCAGGTTTGTTTTTTGTTTTTTTGTTTTTTTATTAAATCAACATAAAAAACACAAGATACACTTACAATTAGTGCACCAACCCAAAAAACCTCCCACCCCCCATTTCTTTCTGTTATCAATATTCTGGTTCCTACATTATATATCAATATATATCAATACAGTCTGCAAGGGATACAGTCCGTAAGCACACATGATTGTGCGTGCTGCTGGTCCACTAATAATACTAACCTTTAACAGTTAATTTTACTCATTTTCATTCATTACTAGTTTCTATGTAACTGTTTTTATATTGTTTTACTTTCTTTTTTATTCAAGAAAATGTTTTTAATTTAGTTATCTTATTTTATTATTTTTTTTAAAAAGTACCTTATCTTCACCATACCTGGTTGTCCAAATTAGGCATAATAATGTGTTAATTCCACGACTGCATATATCGGTTGATATCGGTATCGGTAATTAAAGAGTTGGACAATATCGGAATATCGGATATCGGCAAAAAGCCATTATCGGACATCCCTAGTTTTGGATGATACCACACATTTAGGTATCGATCCGATACCAAGTAGTTACAGGATCATACATTGGTCATATTCAAAGTCCTCATGTGTCCAGGGACGTATTTCCTGACTTTATAAACATAATATACATTTTTAAAAAATGAAAGAAGATGTTGTGATGCCAAAAAATATCGACGTAATCATAGAAGTATCGACTAGATACGTCCCTGTACTTGATATCATTACAGTGGATGTTAGGTATCGATCCACCAATGGCGTGTTATGGTTCGGAGAGGAGGTGACGGTAACAGACACCAGGGGGCGATGTAGCTCTAGTTACAGGATCATACATTGGTCATATTCAAAGTCCTCATGTGTCCAGGGACGTATTTACTGACTTTATAAACATAATATGAATTCGAAAATTTTGTGACGATAAAAAATATCCACGTAATCATAGTAGTATCGACTAGATACGCTCTTGTACTTGGTATCATTACAGTGGATGTCAGGTGTAGATCCATTTGTTTACATTGTGACACCAGTGAGCTATTGTATCCTCCTACGGTGTGTAATGAAGCATGTTTAGCTATTCCTCGTCCTGCAGTGATAATGATACTTGTAAGAAACGTACTTTATTTGTCGCCATGGAGACGAGGATTAGTGATTCAGAAGTAGCTAAAACACTGCAGACTGCGAATGGATGTTAGCTGCTAGCCATGTCTTAAAGCACCTCTTCCTGATAATTATGTGATTTTTAAAATGTTATTACATTTGTAATTCAACTTTTTTTTTCTTCACATTGTCATTATGGGGTGTTGTCTGTAGAATTTTGAGGATGAATACGATTTTATTCAATTTTGGAATAAGGCTGCAACATAAAATACAAAAATGTGTAGAAATATGGAGAAACAAGTACAACTGTGCGCTTCATTCACCAACGGTGTTACAAAACAAATCAATTAGAATAATAAATAGTTATGAATATAGAGAACATACAAACCCTTTATTTATTGGACTAAAAATATTGAAATGCAACGATTTGGTGCATTAGCAAACAGCTAAAATGATGTACAAAGCAAACTATAACCTGCTAGCCAAGAATGTACAACAATTCTTCTCAACTAAAGAGGAGAAATATAATCTTGGAGAAAAATGTCATTTAAAACATTTGTATGCGCGTACAACACTTAAAACCTTTAGTATATCAGTATGTGGAATTAAATGATGGAATGGATTAAGCAAAGAAATCCAACAAAGCAGCAATATGATTCACTTTAAGAGACTGTTCAAACTACAAGTGTACAGAACAATAATTATGATCAACATCTTGAACCCTTTTTTTTTTTAGATAAAAAGATTATGTATTTAATATTTGTTTACATACTGTGGTATATTATTTATTTATTCACTGCTCTGTTACATAAACATGGAAAGAAAGAAAACACTCCAAACTCTGCCTCTGCTCATCATTCATCACTGAAGGTACACACACTCTGTCAATTCTCTTATATACTCTTTCATTCTAGACTTGTAGAGTGTTTGATTATCACATCACTCTAAATGTATAGACTATAAAGTTCACAAACATAAAGAGGGATCCTAGTGGGCCAGGCCAATCTTTCCTTTTTTCTACACTAAAACTGGGGAAATGCGTAGAGTGTTCTGGGCTTCAGTACAGTGTCCATCTCCTGAAGACATGATTTTATTTCACAATTCCTTGAGAGAAAAAAATGCCTGGTTAGGCGTGTGTATAGTAGTATGTGTGCTCTATATAGTGACATGACATACACTACCGTTCAAAAGTTTGGGGTCACATTGAAATGTCCTTATTTTTGAAGGAAAAGCACTGTACTTTTCAATGAAGATAACTTTAAACTAGTCTTAAATTTAAAGAAATACACTCTATACATTGCTAATGTGGTAAATGACTATTCTAGCTGCTAATGTCTGGTTTTTGGTGCAATATCTACATAGGTGTATAGAGGCCCATTTCCAGCAACTATCACTCCAGTGTTCTAATTAGGGATGTCCGATAATGGCTTTTTGCCGATATCCGATATTCCAATATTGTCCAACTCTTTAATTACCGATACCGATATCAACCGATACCAATATCAACCGATATATGCAGTCGTGGAATTAACACATTATTATGCCTAATTTGGACAACCAGGTATGGTGAAGTTAAGGTACTTTTTAAAAAAAATAGTAAAATAAGATAAATAAATGAAAAACATTTTCTTGAATAAAAAAGAAAGTACAACAATATAAAAACAGTTACATAGAAACTAGTAATGAATGAAAATTAGTAAAATTAACTGTTAAAGGTTAGTACTATTAGTGGACCAGCAGCACACACAATCATGTGTGGTTACGGACTGTATCCCTTGCAGACTGTATTGATATATATTGATATATAATGTAGGAACCAGAATATTAATAACAGAAAGAAACAACCCTTTTGTGTGAATGAGTGTAAATGGGGGGAGGGAGGTTTTTTGGGTTGGTGCACTAATTGTAAGTGTATCTTGTGTTTTTTATGTTGATTTTATTTAAAAAAAACAAAAAAAAACGATACCGATAATAAAAAAAACGATACCGATAATTTCCGATATTACATTTTAACGCATATATCGGCCGATAATATCGGCAGGCCGATATTATTGGACATCTCTAGTTCTAATGGTACAATGTGTTTGCTCATTGGCTCAGAAGGCTAATTGATGATTAGAAAACCCTTGTGCAATCATGTTCACACATCTGAAAACACTTTAGCTCGTTACGGAAGCTACAAAACTGACCTTCCTTTGAGCAGATTGAGTTTCTGGAGCATCACATTTGTGGGGTCAATTAAACGCTCAAAATGGCCAGAAAAAGAGAACTTTCATCTGAAACTCGACAGTCTATTCTTGTTCTTAGAAATTAAGGCTATTCCACTAAATTGTTTGGGTGACCCCAAACTTTTGAACGGTGGTGTATAATCATGTCATGTGTGCCTTCCTTGGGTGAAGCCAGGTTTACAGCTATGTTGTGACATGTTATTATGCGGTTTGTTACTTATGTATGTTATGTTGCAGCTATTTAAAATAGTTTCGTCAATTTGTTCTGGCCCAAAATAAATTGGCCCTTTGAAACATGTCTTTTTAAGTAACTTCATTTCTAGCCACCTTCAACAAGCCGATTATTACAAATCAGAATTTAAAAAAAAATAAAATACACGTGTTCTTGTTCAGAGGGATTGTGAATGATTGGCAAAATTCCGGCCCGAACAAGGAATGGGATACAATGGCTATGGTATGAAAAGGGGTAGGATTAAATAAGCTCTGCTTCTTCCTACTCCTTTTCGGACGTGCTGTACTGAAACAACTGGAAATATGTGATGCATTACATTGTATCGTATGCATTAGGGCTGCGAATCTTTGGGTGTCCCACGATTCGATATCGATTCTTTGGGTCACGATTCCATTCAAAATCAAATTTTTTTTTCAATTCAACACGATTCTCGTTTCAAAAACGATTTTTTCCCGATTCCAATGGATTGTCTATTCATGGAATACATAGATTCCAGCAGGATCTACCCCAGTCTGCTGACATGCAAGCAGAGTAGTAGATTTTTGTAAAAAGCTTTTATAATTAGGGATGTCCGATAATGGCTTTTTGCCAATATCCGATATTCCGATATTGTCCAACTCTTTAATTACAGATACCGATATCAACCGATACCGATATATACAGTCGTGGAATTAACACATTATTATGCCTAATTTGGACAACCAGGTATGGTGAAGATAAGGTTGTTTTTTTTAAATAAAATAAAATAAGATAAATAAATTAAAAACATTTTCTTGAATACAAAAGAAAGTAAAACAATATAAAAACAGTTACCGGTACAAAGAAACTATTAATGAATGAAAATGAGTAAAATTAACTGTTAAAGGTTAGTACTATTAGTGGAGCAGCAGCACGCACAATCATGTGTGCTTACGGACTGTATCCCTTGCAGACTGTATTGATATATATTGATATATAATGTAGGAACCAGAATATTAATAACAGAAAGAAACAACCCTTTTGTGTGAATGAGTGTAAATGGGGGAGGGAGTTTTTTTGGGTTGGTGCACTAATTGTAAGTGTATCTTGTGTTTTTTATGTTGATTTAATTAAAAAAAAAAAAAAAAAACAACAAAAAAACGATACTGATAATAAAAAAACTAATACCGATAATTTCCGATATTACATTTTAAAGCATTTATCGGCCGATAATATCGGCAGGCCGATATTAGCGGACATCTCTATTTATAATTGTAAAGGACAATGTTTTATCAACTGATTGCAATAATGTAAATTTGTTTTAACTATTAAATGAACCAAAAATATGACTTATTTTATCTTTGTGAAAATATTGGACACAGTGTGTTGTCAAGCTTATGAGATGCGATGCAAGTGTAAGCCACTGTCACACTATTGTTCTTTTTTTAAATTTTGATAATGTCAATGAGGGATTTTTAATCACTGCTATGTTGAAATTGTAACTAATATTGATACTGTTGTTGATAATACTCATTTTTATTTCACTACTTTTGGTTTGTTCTGTGTGGTGTTTGTGTCTCCTCTCAATTGCTCTGTTTATTGCACTTCTGAGTGTTGCTGGGTCGGGTTTGGTTTGGGAATTGGATTGCATTGTTATGGTATTGCCGTGTATTGTTTTGTTGGATTTATTAATTTAAAAAAATTAATTAATTAATTCAAAATAAATAAATAAATAAATAAATCGATTTTTTTTAAATGAGAATCGATTCTGAATCGCACAACGTGAGAATCGCGATTCGAATTGATTTTTTCCCACACCCCTAGTATGCATGTTCCAAATAAACTGAAAATGAACCGAAACTGAACAAAAACAAAGCGCTGTGAATACTTTCTGGATGCACTTTTGGTTAAACGTGTTACAATTGAACACATCTACACAAATAATTTGTTTTCCCATCTACACCCCGACTATTGTACGTGGTTTTGACTGCCCGACACTTGTTGTTACTGACCGGGTCGAGCAACACGGTGCGTACGTCCTCGCCGTAACGGTTCTTGAGGCACGGCCCGCAGAACTGCCCTTTGCCCGCCGAGCAGAAGCCGCTGCGGCACACGGTCTTGGTGTCCAGAGTTTTCTGTCTGCACTGGTGGCACGAGCTTCCCTGAAGGACAACACACACACACACATAGTGAGGACATTGCCACCACCTGCACGTAACTACACAACTTTGTGCTGGCCACTCACGGTCTCTTTGTCCCAGATCTTGTCCTTGCTGCGGCACGCTATGTTGTCCAGGTCTTCCTTAGTGATGTCATCAACGGTCTTGTACTCATATTGACTGCGTCGGTGGCTCCTTCTCTTTTTGGGTTTGCTGCCAGCAAGCTCGTTGTCCACCTATCAAGACACAAAGACAAGCCATTAGGAGGAGGAGGAGATCATATACAGGATGGGCCTGATCTACCAAGACCCAAATAAGTGCTGATTAGTGCTTGCAAACTGTAAAATACTTTGTACTATTAATGGGTGATCTATTCAGACAGGGGTCAGCAACCCAAAACATTTAAAGAGCCATACTGGACCAAAAAATACAACAAAAAAACTGTCTGGAGCCGCAAAAATTATGAAGGCAACACGTGACGTAAGTGTCTATATTAGCTGTTATAGCCTACTATCAAAATTACTGAGTGTCGCAGGTTTATTTAAGTGTTATAATGAAGGCAACACATGACCGTAAGTGTCTATATTAGCTATTATAGCCTACTATCAAAATGACGTAGTGTCGCAGGCTTATTTAAGTGTTATAATGAAGGAAACACATGACCGCAAGTGTCTATATTAGCTATATTAGTCTTCTATCTAAATGACTTTAAAAGTCTTATATAAGTGTTATAATGAAGGCAACACATGACGTAAGTGTCTATATTAGCTATAATAGCCTACTATCCAAATTACTTTAAAAGTCTTATATAAGTCTTATAATGAAGGCAACACATGACATAAGTGTCTATTAGCTATAATAGCCTACTATCAAAATGACTTTAAAAGTCTTATATAAGTGTTATAATGAAGGCAACACATGATGTAAGTGTCTATATTATCTATATTAGCCTACTATCAACATTACTTTAAAAGTCTTATAATGAAGGCAACACATGACGGTGTAAGTGTCTATTAGCTATAATAGCCTACTATCAAAATGACTTTAAAAGTCTTATATAAGTCTTATAATGAAGGCAACACATGACATAAGTGTCTATTAGCTATAATAGCCTACTATCAAAATGATTTTAAAAGTCTTATAATGAAGGCAACACATGACGGTGTAAGTGTCTATTAGCTATAATAGCCTACTATCAAAATGACTTTAAAAGTCTTATATAAGTGTTATAATGAAGGCAACACATAACATAAGTGTGTATTAGCTATAATAGCCTACTATCAAAATGATTTTAAAAGTCTTATATAAGTCTTATAATGAAGGCAACACATGATGTAAGTGTCTATAATAGCTATAATAGCCTACTATCAAAATGACTGAGTGTCGCAGGCTTATTTAAGTGTTATAATGAAGGCAACACATGACCGTAAGTGTCTATATTAGCTATATTAGTCTTCTATGTAAATGACTTTAAAAGTCTTATATAAGTGTTATAATGAAGGCAACACATGACGTAAGTGTCTATATTAGCTATAATAGCCTACTATCAAAATGACTTTAAAAGTCTTATATAAGTCTTATAATGAAGGCAACACATGACATAAGTGTCTATTAGCTATAATAGCCTACTATCAAAATGATTTTAAAAGTCTTATATAAGTCTTATAATGAAGGCAACACATGACATAAGTGTCTATTAGCTATAATAGCCTACTATCAAAATGATTTAAAAGTCTTATATAAGTCTTATAATGAAGGCAACACCTGATGTAAGTGTCTATAATAGCTATTATAGCCTACTATCAAAATGACTGTGTGTCGCAGGCTTATTTAAGTGTTATAATGAAGGCAACACATGACGGCAAGTGTCTATATTAGCTATATTAGTCTTCTATCTAAATTACTTTAAAAGTCTTATATAAGTCTTATAATGAAGGCAACACCTGATGTAAGTGTCTATATTAGCTATAATAGCCTACTATCAAAATGATTTTAAAAGTCTTATATAAGTCTTATAATGAAGGCAACACATGATGGTGTAAGTGTCTATTAGCTATAATAGCCTACTATCAAAATGACTTTAAAAGTCTTATATAAGTCTTATAATGAAGGCAACACATGATGTAAGTGTCTATATTAGCTATAATAGCCTACTATCAAAATGATTTTAAAAGTCTTATAATGAAGGCAACACATGATGGTGTAAGTGTCTATTAGCTATAATAGCCTACTATCAAAATTACTTTAAAAGTCTTATATAAGTGTTATAATGAAGGCAACACATGATGTAAGTGTCTATATTAGTTATATTAGCCTATCAAAATGACTTTAAAAGTCTTATATAAGTCTTATAATGAAAACAACACATGATGTGTCTATATTAGCTATAATAGCCTACTATCAAAATGACTGTCGCAGGCTTATTTAAGTGTTATAATGAAAACAACACATGATGTAAGTGTCTATATTAGCTATAATAGCCTACTATCAATATGACTGTCGCAGGCTTATTTAAGTGTTATAATGAAAACAACACATGATGTAAGTGTCTATATTAGCTACAATAGCCTACTATCAATATGACTGTCGCAGGCTTATTTAAGTGTTATAATGAAGGCAACACATGATGTAAGTGTCTATATTAGCTATAATAGCCTACTATCAAAATGACTGTTGCAGGCTTATTTAAGTGTTATAATGAAGGCAACACATGATGTAAGTGTCTATATTAGCTATATTAGCCGGCTATCTAAATGACTTTATAAGTCTTATAATGAAGGCAACACATGATGTGTCTATATTAGTTATATTAGCCTACTATCAAAATGACTTTAAAAGTTTTATATAAGTCTTATAATGAACACACACATACATATGTATATATATACACACACATACACACACACACACACGTGAGTGTAGGTGGTGTAGCTCAGCACAACATACTGTACCTCCACAAGTCTCCTGAGGTCCACGGCCTTGGGGCCTCCGCGGGGCGACGGCTCACACTCTTGGTCCACAGCAAAGTTCTCGGGAGGGCGGGCCTTACGGGACGGGTTCCTCCTCTCCGACCCGTTCTCCACTTCGGACTTGCGCTTGCGTGGCGTGGCTTTCACCGGGGAGCGCTTCTTCTTCTGCACGGAGTAGAGGAGGACAGCCGTTAACAAAACGCTGGCCAGAGTTTGAGCGTGTGCCAGTGCTCACCTGAGGGTCGGTGGGCAGCGTCAGGTCCGCCATAGTGCTGAGGTCAGCAAACAGCTTAGCCAGCTGGAAGACAGGTGGATGATTACCATGTTTATGGTGATTATAGTAAGTAACAGTGCGACTAACCATGGCCTTGTTCTCCCGGATGTTTTTATCACGTTTCCTTAGGCTCTGGTACAACACCTCATCTTCTCCCTTCTCCTCCTCCGGTTCCTTCTCTTCTTCTTTGTGTTTATCCTCCTTCTTCAGCCTCTGTCTCATCCTCTGCGCCAGGGTTTCTTGCGCCGGCTTTTTGACGCTTTTGTTTTTTGGCTCTTGTTTGGGCGTGGACGACTGTTTGCGTGGAAATCTGAGAAGGCGAATTGATTGAAGTGTTTAAATGCCTACTGAAAGCCACTACTAGCGACCACGCAGTCTGATAGTTTATATATCAACGATGAAATCTTAACATTGCAACACATGCCAATACGGCCGGGTTAACTTATAAAGTGACATTTTAAATTTCCCGCTAAACTTCCGGTTGAAAACGTCTTTGTATGATGACGTATGCGCGTGACGTCACTAGTTAAACGGAAGTATTGGTACACCTTTGAATCCAATACAAAAAAGCTCTGTTTTCATCTCAAACTTCCACAGTATTCTGGACATCTGTGTTGGTGAATCTTTTGCAATTTGTTTAATGAACAATGGAGACTGCAAAGAAGAAAGTTGTAGGTGGGATCGGTGTATTAGCGGCTGGCTCCAGCAACACAACCAGGAGGACTTTGACTTGGATAGCAGACGCGCTAGCCGACGCTAGCCGCCGACCGCACGGATGATCGGGTGAAGTCCTTCGTCGCGCCGTCGATCGCTGGAACGCAGGTGAGCACGGGTGTTGATGAGCAGATGAGGGCTGGCTGGCGTAGGTGGAGCGCTAATGTTTTTATCATAGCTCTATGAGGTCCCGTTGCTAAGTTAGCTACAATGGCGTCATTAGCAACAGTATTGTTAAGCTTCGCCAAGCTGGAAAGCATTAACCGTGTAGTTACATGTCCATGGTTTAATAGTATTGTTGATCTTCTGTCTATCCTTCCAGTCAGGGGCTTATTTCTTTTGTTTCTACCTGCATTTGAGCCCGATGCTATCACGTTAGCTCCGTAGCTAAAGTGCTTCGCCGATGTATTGTCGTGGGGATAAAAGTCACTGTGAATGTCCATTTCGCGTTCTCGACTCTCATTTTCAAGAGGATATAGTATCCGAGGTGGTTTAAAATACAAATCCGTGATCCACAATAGAAAAAGGAGAAAGTGTGGAGTCCAATGAGCCAGCTTGTACCCAAGTTACGGTCAGAGCGAAAAAAGATACGTCCTGCACTGCACTATAGTCCTTCACTCTCACTTTCCTCATCCACAAATCTTTCATCCTCGCTCAAATTAATGAGGTAATCGTCGCTTTCTCGGTCCGAATCTCTCTCGCTGCTGGTGTAAACAATGGGGAAATGTGAGCAGCACTCCAGCTTGTGACGTCACGCTACTTCCGGTAGGGGCAAGGCTTTTTTTTTATCAGCGAGCAAAAGTTGCGAACTTTATCATCGTTGTTCTCTACTAAATCCTTTCAGCAAAAATATGGCAATATCGCGAAATGATCAAGTATGACACATAGAATGGATCTGCTATCCCCGTTTACATAAAAAAAATTCATTTCAGTAGGCCTTTAATGATTAAAGCGCAACGTTACATCCAGGGCTCGGATTTAACCGCGGCAACTACCGTGACCGCCCTCGTCACTTGCCGTAATGCCCTAAAAAACGTTTTACTTGTTAATGGACGAGTGATGTAACAATAATAACGATATAATGATAGTTCGCAATAAAATTCCTGCCGGTTATTAGTACCGTCTAATTTTTTAATTACCGAAACCCCGTCATTTATTATAATGGCGGTATAGCTCGGTTGGTAGAGTGGCCGTGCCAGCAACTTGAGGGTTCCAGGTTCGATTCCCCGCTTCCGACATCCGAGTCACTGCCGTCGTGTCCTTGGGCAAGACACTTTACCCACCTGCTCCCAGTGCCACCCACACTGGTTTCAAAATGTAACTTAGATATTGGGTTTCACTATGTAAAGCGCTTTGAGTCACTAGAGAAAAAGCGCTATATAAATATAATTCACTTCACACTTCACTATTAAGGCATTTTAGGCAACACAAAGTCAGGCGGATGCGCACTAGCATCATTTGGCTTGATGATTAACTACACGGACTTTGCTCCGGAGATTTCCCCTCGGCATAAACGGAGCCAAGCGCTTGGTTTAACGTCATTTTACCTCGCTTCCTGCCGTGTGTTTAAGAGCGCACTGCTATGTTTAGATGGAGACAGGTGTGGACAATATTGGAGACACTTGTCCCCACACTAAAAGTATACAGCGAAGGAGAAAAACTATTTGATGTTGCTTTCATTTTCTCAATACAGCGTCCATCAGCTGCTGTGACAGAGTTAATGAGGTGAGGAAACATTGATGATCACGGAGGACTAACTACACGGACTTTGCACCGGAGATTTCCCCTCGGAGTAAACGGAGCCAAGCGCTTGGTTTAACGTCATTTCCCCTCGCTTCCCGCCGTGCGGTTAAGAGCGCACTGCTGTGTTTAGAGGGAGACAGGTGTGGACAATATTGGAGACACTTGTCCCCACACTAAAAGTATACAGCGAAGGAGAAAAACTATTTGACGTTGCTTTTATTTTCTCAATACAGCGTCCATCAGCTGCTGTGACAGAGTTAATTTAATGCTGCACAAACATGCATGATCACTTAGCTCTTGTGCTACGTGATCATTTGTGTGCGTTTTAAGTGTTTACCCCCCCATTTTTCTAGTTTTGCTAGCTCATTAGGAGTCCAAAGAAAGCAATGGACAAGTGATGTGTAGTTTGTAACATGCACAATGTAATCGATGTGATTTTTTAATCCTAATCGACCTGGCTGTAAAAGTTAAGGAGTTTTATGATTTCAAACTGTGCGCGTGTCGACTACAGATCAGGTAAGTTGTTTTGGTTTTGGCTTTTTTCGTAACTTGACAGTTGATCCATTACCTCCCTGTTATGCTTGTTTGATACACCATACTGTACAGCCCTTTATAGTATGTTCAAAATGTACAAACATTTACTAACATAAGCCATTATTAATGCTTACATTGTTTATTAGGGAGAAATTTGCTTCAAATACAAATTTTACTATTAATCAACCCTGTTCAAGATCCAAATCAGTTAAAAAAAATTGAGGTTCCCCAGTTTATCTTTAAATAAACTAACAGCATTGTTGGAAAAAAAACTGCCACTTGCAGAACAGCGCCCCCAACTGGCTGTGTAGCGGCAGATGGCTCAGTGCAGAATTATTCTGTTTGCTAATAAACATGTATTGAAGAGCTCAAATTAGGGTTGTCTCGATACCAATATTTTGATACCGGTACCAAAGTGTATTTCGATACTTTTCTAAATAAAAGGGGACCACAAAAAATGGCATTATTGGCTTTATTTGAACAAAAAATCTTAGGGTACATGAAATATATGTTTATTATTGCAATTTAGTGCTTAAATAAAAAAGTGAACATACTAGACAACTTGTCTTTTACTAGTAAGTAAACTTGTTCATGTACGGTTAATATCTGCTTATTTTCTGTTTTAATATGTTCTATCTACACTTCTGTTAAAATGTAATAATCACTTATTATTCTGTTGTTTGGATACTTTCTATTAGTTTTGGCTGATTCCACAAATTTAGGTATCGATCCGATACCAAGTAGTTACAGGATCATACGTTGGTCATATTCAAAGTCCTCATGTGTCCAGGGACATATTTACCGAGTTTATGAATATAAAATAAATTTAAAAAGAAAAAGAAAAAAGATTTTGTGACGATAAAAAATATCAAAGTAATCATAGTAGTATTGACTACTACTAATTACTTTATTAGGATTAGTGATTTAGAAGTAGCTAAAACACTGCAGACTGTGGATGGACGTTAGCCGCTAGCTAGCTAGCCATGTCTTAAAGCACCTCTTCCTGAGGGTGTTTCAGTGTTATAACCTCACCTTTATCTTCAGTTTTTAAGCCAAAATGCGTCCGTTCTCCCTTTTCTGTCTACACATTGTGTGTGCTTGTAAGTACTCTGTGTGTGTGCGCTGCCGAACATGCTCCTCTGCTGGTAAAACCAGCAATGTCACGACGATGCGCCGTCATGCCCGTAAAATAAAATATGGCAAACCGCTACATTTCAAACAGAGTATAGTATCGTTTTTGATTTATTAGTACCACGATACTATACTAGTACATGTATACCGTACAACTAGAGATGTCCGATATTATCGGCCGATAAATGCTTTAAAATGTAATATCGGGAATGATCGGTATCGGTTTCAAAAAGTAAAATGTATGACTTTTTAAAACGGCGCTGTGTACACGGACGTAGGGAGAAGTACAGAGCACCAATAAACCTTAAAGGCACTGCCTTTGCATGCCGGCCCAGTCACATAATATCTACGGCTTTTCACACACACAAGTGAATGCAAGTCATACTTGGTCAACAGCCATACAGGTCACACTGAGGGTGGCCGTATAAACAACTTTAACACTGTTACAAATATGCGCCACACTGTGAACCCACACCAAACAAGAATGACAACACATTTCGGGAGAACATCCGCACCGTAACACAACAGAACAAATACCCAGAACTCCTTGCAGCACTAACTCTTCCGGGACGCTACAATATACATCCCCGCAACCCCCACCTTAACCCCGCCCACCTCAACCTCCATGTCCCGAATTCCAAGCTGCTGTTTTGAGGCATGTTTAAAAAAATAACGCACTTTGTGACTTCAATAATAAATATGGCAGTGCCATGTTGGCATTTTTTTTCCATAACTTGAGTTGATTTATTTTGGAAAACCTTGTTACATTGTTTAATGCATCCAGCGGGGCATCACAACAAAAGTAGGCATAATAATGTGTTAATTCCACCACTGTATATATCGGTATCGGTTGATAGCGGAATCGGTAATTAAGAGTTGGACAATATCGGAATATCGGATATCGGCAAAAAAGCCATTATCGGACATCTCTACGTAGATCAAACTTTGTGTTTTTGGGGGAATTATTGATTGTACAGAGGGTAAAATACCTGTACAAATATGATAATTAACATGGATTTAGTGTACAATTTAGAGAGGTTTAAAACGTAAACATTGTGATTTTACACTGTATTCTATAGGAGTGTAACGGTACGTGTATTTGTATTGAACCGTTTCGGTACGGGGGTTCCGGTCGGAGGTGTACCGAACGAGTTTCCACACGGACATATGAAGTAGCGTAACGCACGTTGTGTAAACAATGCACACCGAGGCACAACACACGGCATGCTAGCAGCTAACGGGCTAGGATAGACTGACCATACGTCCTCTTTTCACCGGACATGTCCTCTTTTGCGGCGGAGTTTCTTAAATGCCTCAAAATGTCCGGCATTTTGAGTTAGGGTTGCGTGTATTTTCAATGTACGTCCAGGGTTAAGAAGGGGTTAAAAACAAAACCAATTGTGCGTGCAGCAGCATTGGTGAGGGAGGGGCAGAGACAGAGAGACAGAGAGAGTTATGATAAACGCGCATGCGTCGCCAGGCTCTGCTTTTTATCCATAGATTTATCACATTTGATTTTTTATTATCTATAGCAGGGGTGTCAAAAGTGTGCCCCGGAGGCCATTTGCGGCCCACAGCTAATGTTTTAAAGGCCTAAAAATACTATTAAAATAAACAAAAACATAACAAAAGTGAAATAAAAAAGCTTAAAGGTTAAATGTAATTTAGAAAAAGTTGCAATGTTGACTAATAAAACAAAGCTGTTTTTTTTTCCTTTCAAACTGTCATTGCTCAAAACATAATATTACCATAACATTGTTATTGTGAATTATTGACCTATCCAAGGTTCCCATTACTTCACATCAAATATTCCACTAAGAAAAATATTTTTGGAGGAAGATTTTGCAAATTTGGTAAATAAATAACCAAAAAATTTATATTTTGTTGTTTTCTTACTGTACCGAAAATGAACCGAAACCGTGACCTCTAAACCGAGGTACGTACCGAACCGAAAATGTTGTGTACCGTTACACCCCTAGTATTACCTGATTGAAGGTCATCGCATGGATATTCACGCACGCACACAAGCAAAAATAATCATGGCAAGAAAAAAGCTTCAAAAGCAGAGAGTAAAATAATATAATATAATGAGCATAATGTGTGTTTGGTCAATAATTGAAAACAGCGCTGCAAAACAAAGGCAGTGTGAAATATTTGTTGACATACCTGAGCGCCACTAAAAGACTTCTCCTCTTGGTCAGGAGTGGGACTTCGTCGTCAGAGTAGAAACCTGTGTCCACATCGCTCTCATCCTCGGACTCCGCCTTTGGGAAACACGAATATGAGCAACAATTCTGGGACGGTGTGCCTCTAAAGTTCTTGTCACAGAGACGCGATCCACTGTTTCCATACACACACTTAGAAATGTTAGGAACGGGACTGTTATGAAGGTGACATGTCGTTACAACTCCCAACACTAGATGGCAGTAAACTCCACAGTCTTGGGAGGAAAAAAAACAAATGTCAGAATAATTGTATCTAAGTCATACTTGCCAACCTTGAGACCTCCGATATCGGAGGTGGGTGGGGGGTGGGGGGGGGCGTGGTCGGGGGGGCGTGGCTAAGAAGAGAGTATATTTACAGCTAGAATTCACCAAATCAAGTATTTCATATATATAAATAATATATATATATATATAATATATATATATATGTATATATGTATGAAATACTTGACTTTCAGTGAATTCTAGCTATATATTTTTTTTTATTTTTATTTTATTTTATTATACATATAAATAAAATACCTGAATTTCAGTGTTCTGCCAGGCTATCCAGTAGATGGCAGTATTGTCCTGTTTAAGAGTGTCACAACATTGCTGTTTACTGCAGACGAACTGCTTTACGGTAGACTAAACGTGACTGCTGTTGTTGTGTGTTGGTACCCGGCTGGGAGGACGTTAATGAAACTGCCTAACAATAAACCCACATAAGAAACCAAGAACTCGCTCTCCTTGTTGTGCACTCTCTAAAAGCCGTAGATGTTATGACGTCATTGGGCAGGCAAGCTGTTTATATTGTGGGAAAGCGGACGTAAGAACGGCTGTCCCCGCTCAGGTCCGCATTGAGCTGGAGGGGCGTGGCCTCCAGCTCCGGCTGAATACCGGGAGGTTGTCGGGAGAGGCGCTGAATACCGGGATTCTCTCGCTAAAAACGGGAGGGTTGGTAAGTAAGATCTAAGTGATCACAAAACGTTGTGTTGCCATGAGTTCCAGGCGAGAGGACAAAAGCTGTCTTTGATCTTACCAAGCAGAAGGCTTGTAAAACTCCACTGTGTACGATGGGAAGCGACAGGAAGGGGTCTTTGATCTATTGTGATCCACAGGAAGATCTTGTCTTGACCCGAGATCCCACAAAGCGGAGAGGAAGCAGGACCTGACGCACGCTCCGGGCATCTTTTCTTTGAACTGTTTTGTGACCAAGGGCGACGGCTGTTTACGACCCCCTCTCCTCTTAGAAACAGCTGTTGCCATGTAATCAGGGAAAGTCCAAATAAAAGAGGAGGCGTGGTGGAAGACTGTGCAAAGAGTACAGCCCTGACATTTCTCCTCATTGAGCCAAATTGAATCCTGTCTCTGTTTAATTCCTTGCTTCTTGTCTTGTTTAATAGATGTCAACAGTGTTTGAACCTTGACAATGTGACCGAAGAAAGTTCTTAACATCTTTGTATTGCTTTCCATGTTTTCTGCTCACTTTTATCTTATCTACACAAAACGGGTACTTTTAATTAACTACACAATTCCTGATTCTAAATCTATACTTTTTAATAACAGTGAGTGTAACAATTGTCATGTTTTCAGAGCAGATATTGGAATCGTACCTTGGTCTTAAAAGGTTTGGCAAAACGCTTCCTGTCCACGCTTTCCTCTTCTTCGCTGAATCCTTCAAACTCTTCCTCGCTGTCCGATTGGCTGAACAGACGAGCCAGCTCTGCAGTTATGAATTTGGACTTAAATCGCAGCGCCTGGAGACAAAAATACAGTACACCCTTGGTTATACAAGACCATGCATGTAGTCTGCATTTTCTGAAATGTCTGGTCCCTGGGCAGTCTGAGTCAGCAAGTGCAACATTAAAGACAAGGATGGCGTAGAACACACCTTCTCATTCAATGTGTTTCTTTATTTTCATGACTATTTACATTGTAGATTGTCACATCAAAACTATGAATGAACACATGTGGAGTTATGTACTTAACAAAAAAAAACGGTGAAATAACCGAAAACATGTTTCATATTCTAGTTTCTTCAAAATAGCCACCCTTTGCGCTGATTACTTTTTCGCACACTCTTGGCATTCTCTCCATGAGCTTCAAGAGGTAGTCACCTGAAATGGTTTTCACTTCACAGGTGTGCTTGAAGCTCATGGAGAGAATGCCAAGAGTGTGCAAAGCAGTAATCAGAGCAAAGGGTTTTTTGAAGAAACTAGAATATAAAACATGTTATTTCACTTCTTTTGTTAAGTACATAACTCCACATGTGTTCATTCATAGTTTTGATGTGACAATCTACACCAGGGGTCACCAACCTTTTTGAAAGCAAGAGCTACTTCTTGGGTACTGATTAATGCGAAGGGCTACCAGTTTGATACACACTTCAATAAATTGCCAGAAATAGCCAATTTCCTCAATTTACCTTTAACTCTATGTTATTATTAATGATATTTACACTTAATTGAACGGTTTAAAAGAGGAGAAAACACGAAAAAAATGACAATTAAATTTTGAAACATAGTTTATCTTCAATTTCGACTCTTTAAAATTCCAAAATTGAACCGAAAAAAAAGAAGAGAAAAACTAGCTAATTCGAATCTTTTTCAAAAAAATTAAAAAATAATTTATGGAACATCATTAGGAATTTTTCCTGATTAAGATTACTTTTAGAATTTTGATGACATATTTGAAATAGGTTAAAATCCAATCTGCACTTTGGTTAGAATATATAACAAATTGGACAGCTATATTTCTAACAAAGACAAATCATTATTTCTCCTAGATTTCCAGAACAAAATTTTAAAAGAAATTCAAAAGACTTTGGAATAAGATTTAAATTTGATTCTACAGATTTTCTAGATTTGCTAGAATATTTTTTTTGAATTTTAATCATAAGTTTGAAGAAATATTTCACAAATATTCTTCGTCGAAAAAACAGAAGCTAAAATGAGGAATTAAATTAAAATGTATTTATTATTCTTTACAATAAAAAAAATAAATTTACTTGAACATTGATTTAAATTGGCAGGAAAGAAGAGGAAGGAATTCAAAAGGTAAAAAGGTATATGTGTTTAAAAATCCTAAATCATTTTTAAGGTTGTATTTTTTCTCTAAAATTGTCTTTCTGAAAGTTATAAGAAGCAAAGTAAAAAAAGTAATTAATTTATTTAAACAAGTGAAGACCAAGTCTTTAAAATATTTTCTTGGATTTTCAAATTCTATTTGTGTTTTGTCTCTCCTAGAATTAAAAATGTCGGGAAAAGCGAGACCAGCTTGCTAGTAAATAAATAAAAATTTAAAAAATAGAGGCATCTCACTGGTAAGTGCTGCTATTTGAGCTATTTTTAGAACAGGCCAGCGGGCGACTCATCTGGTCCTTACGGGCTACCTGGTGCCCGCGGGCACCGCGTTGGTGACCCCTGATCTACAATGTAAATAGTCATGAAAATAAAGAAAACACATCGAATGAGAAGGTGTGTCCAAACTTTTGGCCTGTACTGTAGGTAAAATATAAAGAATTTACAGATATTTCAGAAATATTTAAATTTTCAATAGCTTTTATGATCAAACATTACATCTCCAAAACCACAAGACCCATAGATGGTGTCTCATTGAACATACTTCATTCACATCTGGTTAAAAAAAACACACACATTTTTTTCAGATTTTTTTTTTTTTTTTTATTGCTTTGTATTAACATACTGTTTTAAAAATAAATGCCTGATAGTTTTTGTTGAATGTACCTGAAGTCTTATTTTAGAAAAGTATATTTTGCATACTTTTAAGAAATCTTAATTTTTTAATAGCTTCATAATCCAACATAACGTCTCAAACGCACATAACACATAGATGGTGTCTAGTTTAACAAACAATACGTCTTATTTTGGGGATAAAATATAATATGCTTATTTTTTAGAAACATTTTGAATTTTCTGTAGCTTTATGATCCAACATAACGTCTCAAAATCACATGATAACACATATATGGTGTCTAGTTAAATAAACAATACGTCTTATTTTGGGGATAAAATATTATACGCTTATTTTTTTAGAAACATTTTGAATTTTCTGTAGCTTTATGATCAAACATAACGTCTCAAAAACCACAAGACCCATAGATGGTGTCTCGTTGAATATACTACACTTCTTATTTTGGGGAAGAAAAATTCAGAAATATATTATTTTATTTTAAATGACTTTGTATGAACATAATGTCTCACATTATATGTTTTTTGTTGAATATACTACAAGTCTCATTTTAGAAAAATATACATTTTGCTTTTTTTTTTTAGAAATATTTATTTTCAATAGCTTTATGATCAAACATAACGTCTCAAAAGCACATAACACAGATGGTGTCAAGTTGAATAAACAAAAAGTCTTATTTTGGGGAGAAAATAAACTTATTTTTTCTGGAAATATTGTTAATTTTCAATAGGTTTATGATCAAACATAACATCTCAAAACCACATGCCACACAAATATCGTGTTGAATATACTCAAAGTCTTATTTTGGAAAAACATATATTTTGCTTATTTTTTTAGAAATATTTATTTCTAATAGCTTTATGATCAAACATAACACAGATGAATAAACAATACGTCTTATATTGGGGATAAAATATCATATGCTTATTTTTAACAATACTTGTTGATTTTCAATAGCTTTATGATAAAAAAATAACGTCTCAAAAACACATGACACAGATGTTTTGTTGAATATACTCCAAGACTTATTTTGAAAAAACATATGTTGCTGATTTTTTTTATTTTATTATTTGTAATTTTCAATAGCTTTATGATCAAACAATGTCTCAAAGAACACATAACACAGTTGTCAATAGACAATAAGTATTATTTTGGGGAAAACAGTTGAAAATATTTTCCATTTTAGACAGTTTTATCATCAAACTTAACGTATAAAAACAAATGACACAGATGGTGTCTAGTTGAATATACTACACCACTTATTTTGGGGGGAAACCATTTTTTCTGCAATATTTTTTTATTTTCAATAGCTTTATGATCAAACATAACGTCTCAAAAACACACGCCACATGAAAAAAGGTGTATAGTTTAATATGCTTAACCTGGTATTTTGTATTTATTTTTCTTAGGGGCGGGGGGAATATATATATTTTTGTATTTTCAATAGCTTTGTGAATAAACAAAGTGTCAAAACACAAGCCAGACAGATGTTTTGTTGAATATACTCCAAGACTTATTTTGGAAAAACATGTTGCTGATTTTTTTTAAATTATTTGTAATTTTCAATAGCTTTATGATCAAACAATGTCTCAAATAACATAACAGTTGTCAATAGACAATAAGTATTATTTTGGGGAAAACAGTTGAAAATATTTTCAATTTTCAACAGTTTTATGATCAAACATAACGTATAAAAAAACACATGACACAGATGGTGTCTAGTTAAATATACACCACTTATTTTGGGGGAAAACAATTTTTTATGCAATATTTTTTTATTTCCAATAGCTTTATGATCAAACATAACATCTGAAAAACACATGCCACATAAAAAAGGTGTATAGTTTAATATGCTTAACCTTTTTTTTATTTTTTTTTAGGGGGGGAAATATATATATTTTTGTATTCTCAATAGCTTTGTGAATAAACAAAGTGTCAAAACACAAGCCACACAGATGTTTTGTTGAATATACTCCAAGAGTTCCATCCGTCCATTTTCTACCGCTTGTCCCTTTTTGGAAAAACATAGGTTGTTGATTTTTTTTTATTATTTGTAATTTTCAATAGCTTTATGATAAAACAATGTCTCAAAGAACACATAACACAGTTGTCAATGGACAATAAGTATTATTTTGGGGAAAACAGTAGAAAATATTTTAAATTTTCAACAGTTTTATGATCAAACATAACCTATAAAAAAACATGACACAGATGGTGTCTAGTTGAATATACTACACTTATTTTGGGGGAAAACATTTTTTTCTGATTTTTTGGCAATATTTTTTTATTTCCAATAGCTTTATGCTCAAACATAACGTCTGAAAAACACACGCCACATAAAAAAGGTGTATAGTTTAATATGCTTAACCTGGTATTTTTTTTTTTTTCTTTCTTTGGAGGGGGGAATATTTTTTTTTTTTGTAGTTTCAATAGCTTTGTGAATAAACAAAGTGTCAAAACACAAGCCACACAGATGTTTTGTTGAATATACTAGCAGTCTTACTTTTGGGGGGAAAAAAATGTTGCTTATGTTATAGAAATATTAACTTTCAATAGCTTTGTGATTAAACATCTCAAAAACACAGATGTTCTCCAGGGGAATATGATACAAGAAGTCTTATTTTGGGGGGGAAACATATTTAGCTTTTACAGTATGATTGTGTTTTTAACTTTCAATAGCTTCATGGAGTAATTCAAAAGGGAATATCTTATAGTATTATTATTATTATTATGCATGCACAGGCAGGACACTTCATTAGGTACACCTGGAAAAGGGGCCCGAGGGTGAACGGGTGTACCTAATGAAGTGGCAGTTAGGGCCTAACAAAGCCTGGTGAAAGTGACGTCACAGTTTAATGAGCTTTTTTCACACGTCAATCATTCCACGTACCCATTTAAAACTAAAACATGTGTGAAACGAACACTTTATCTTAAGAGCCAACCAGCTAGTTTCAACGTGTTGGTTTTTTTTTAAAGGCGAAGTTTCGAACTCGTCACCGAAGAGTTGTTGTTTCCAACAAGGAGGTGGTAAATATGACAACAAGTAAGCACTTAAAATGTATTACCTTCGACTCGAGCGCCATTTTATCTGCGTTTGGAGGCGAATTTGAGCAGCAAAAAGAGCTTTTTACTCGGGAGAGAAGCGAGTCGGAAAGGATTTAAACATTACCATGGGTGAGGGGATTGACTGTAAGCGTAGGGGGGTGTCTCCTTTTACCTTTTTTTGTTTTGTGTACGAGTAATGCAACACCCGTTGTATTAATATTTTAAACATATTTACTTAATATATATATTATTAAACACACCATTTATTTGAGGCAAAAAAAAGAGATTTTTCGGTTATAAAATAAGTTGTTCGCCGCCGCACCCCCTCCTTCTCGCACAGATAGTACAGTCGGATGTTTCGCGCGAAACGTGAATGTGGGCGTGGCCAAAATCAGAGCTCGAGGGTCTGTGGCTTTATTTTGTACTTAGACAGGAAGTTGTAACACACGAATGAGATAATGAATAAATGAGAAACAAAATAAACAAAACATGTGCAAGGGATAACGCTAAAATAAAATAAAAGCAAATAAAAGTATCAGGCGTTAGAACATTTTTTAATGGTGTTCGTTTTTAGAATGTGGGAGATATCATAGCCTTTTTGTTTTCCTTTGTCATTATTAGTGAGTTGTACATTATTTTTTAAATTCAGAATAAAACAAAAAACATATTTGGTTTACAATGAGATAAAATACTTTAAAAATATATTCCAATTGAAAAAAATATATAAAGACAGAACAATAAGATCATATGGACAGCCATAAGTGTTTACATTTTGCTTTATATTTATTATTTTAATTATTTTTTGCCTGGTTTTGTATTTTTGTATCATCCCGTGAGGTGTATATTACTTTTTTTGTTGTTGTTCGGTTTGTACTTCATGAAGTTTTGCACTTTTTTGTTTGTTTTCATTATATTTGGATGTATTGTTGGTTTATGTGATGTCATTAAGTAAGACTACGTATTATTTTGAAGGGAGCAGGAAAATATAAGATTTTTCTTCATCCTGCTCCTTCTCAGGCGTTGGTGTGTAAATGTATAATTGAATAATTGAGGTATAATTGTCTATCAATCAAAGATACACATCAATGAAGGAGATAAATAAAAAATGAATGAATAAATACAACATTTACCTAAAAGACATACTCTCTATTTTATGCTGCCTTTTTTTTGTTGTTGCTGCAGCTGTTACATAGACTGTAATATTGTACATGGTCATTGGGATTTGTTATATATTGTATATATTATAATATAATATATAACAAATCAGTATATATTATATACTGTATATATAATATGTAAATATTACATATATGTTATATTTTATATTGCTACTATGGTACTTTTTTTGTCTACTTTATACCTGCATTATCCTTTCCATCCTTTGTAACTGAGCAACTGTGTGGAACAATTTCCCTTGTGGATCATTAAAGTTAGTCTAAGTCTGAGTTTGATTGCATTTTCCAACTCTTGATTAGGTTTGTAATGTAACAACAAAACCATTTCATTGTTTAACTAGAAAATGTAATTGTAAGTACTAAACAGGACAAATGTAAGTTCAGTCCAAAACAAGTGGGAGGAAGGACAATCAAAAACAAATGACTATTTTTCCAATATGACACAATGTGCATTCCGGAGAAACATCCTGTATGATGTTGGATATATATGAGTAAAATAAATTCATTATTTTTGACTTAATTTGATTTGGGATGACTGTCAGGTTCAAACACTGATGACATCTATTAAACAAGACAAGAAGCAAAGAATCAAACAGAGACAGAATTAAATTTGGACTCAACCTCTTGCAGTGTCTTAGTACGCTCTGGCGAAAGATTGTACGCCACCTCTTTTTATTTGGACTTTCCCTGTTTACATAACATCTGTTTCTAAAGGAATGGGGAGTATGTAAACAGTCATTGTTTTCGGTCACATTATCACAAAAGAAAAAGATGCCTCGGACTTGGGCTGGTCCTGGCTTCAGCCTGGACAGGTCTTCGATAGCAATAGATAACCCCCTCCCGTCTCCTCCCATCGTACACAATGGAATTTTCCAAGCCTTTGCTTGGTGTAACAAAGACAGCTCTCATCTGTTCACTGGAAATTAAGAGAACGGAACGTTTTTTTGATAATTTACATACAATTTTTCTGACAATGACAAATTTGTTATGTTCAGTCCAATTCTTTCTGAAATATGAGGACGGAGTTCCCCCAGAATGCAACAGCCTTTTGGTGGACAATCTTTTTTATCTAAATTCGAAGAGTTCTTCATGTGTTTGTTGTTGCATTTTTGATCCAGACTAATGTCAATAGTATGTTTTTTTTAAACAAATATAATATAATCAGAAGAAATTATGTTCCTATATTTGAGAAAAATAAATAAATGCCTTGCTTCTATGTAAAATGTATTGTTTATTCCATTTATGTGAGGAGAAGTTACGTTTAGAGGCAAACTTCCATGAATCCAGAGTTTGTTTATTGAAATTGGACAACTTAATGTGTAATTTAGACCATTAATTGATTGATTGAGACTTTTATTAGTAGGTTGCACAGTACAGTACATATTCCGTACAATTGACCACTAAATGGTAACACCCGAGTAAGTTTTTCAACTTGTTTAAGTCGGGGTCCACGTTAATCAATTCATAGTGTACATGTGTTTTTTTTTTTACTAGTGTGCCGTGATATATTGTCTGCGAAATGATGCAATTTCACCTAATTGTTCTTAAAAAATATTTTTTGTACACCAATAATTATAATCCGCAAATAATGTGCCGTTGTTGCTGTTGAGAGATTGGCAAACTATGAAATACTCCTCCATACCACTAGGTGGCTAGTTGCTGTGCAGGCCTACTTTGAGACAAGATAATTAGTGATGCTTGGATGTTTATAATTAGGGTTTGAAGTCGTATCGAACAATTCTTAAGTCTGAAGAAAACAACTTTATAATGTCAATATAAGCAAAAAAGTTTATTTTCTTTTAACATGTTTTAGTTTTCAATGAAAAAATGTGCCCTGGTTAAAAAAAAAGGTTGAAAAAAACAGATTTAGAACACTTAATATCACAACTCAGTAAAAAACTTAAGGCCACAATATTTTTATATATGAGGTTGGGAAAAATAAACCAAATATAATGTATAAATAATACAAACATGAACAAGGGGTATTTTTAAAAATCGTCACATTGTCAACCAATTTTACTCTTGTCATTGCAATGAACGACGCACGGGGGCGCCACTGACTCCCATCGCCTCATTTCTTTTTAATTACTATTTTTTAAAACAAGGCACTTACTGTAACTTAAATTTAGATCTGCGGCCTAGCAAAAAGTACTTTTAAATCATCAGTATTGGGAATTGATATAAATGAAGTAGCAAAACAAGATTGATTTATTTGATATTTGAGCACATCGTTAAAGTTTCTGTACGGTTTCAAAACAAATGCTGTATTTTTAAAGAAAATTTGTTATGAATTTGTATATAATATATATATTATATATATGATATGTATACGTCATATATATTGCTTTTTTATTTATTTTTTAGTTTTTTCTTGTCACTTTGCTTTTGCCAATTAATTTTTTCAACATTTGTAATATTTATATATAATATATATATAATTCACATTTCTTAGTTTTATTTCTTTTATTAATTATTTTTATTTCTTTTTTCAACATTCACTGCGTTTTTTTAATGTATTTTTATACATGTGTATTATTTATGTGTATATATATATACATCATTCACATTTCTTAATTTTATTTCTTTTTTTATTAATCATTTTTATTTAATTTTAAATATTTTTATTTATTTTTCAACATTCACATTGCGTTTTTTTATGTATTTTTATACATGTGTATTATTTATGTGTATATTTAGAATAGAATAGAAAGTACTTTATTGATCCCTGGGATATATATATATATATATATATATATATATATATATATATATATATATATATATATATATATAATATAATACACATGTATAAAAATAAATCAAAAAGGCAATTAAAAAAATACAAATATTAAAAAGTAAATATAAATAATTAATAAAAAAAGAAATACAACTAAAGAAATGTGAATGTTTTATATATATAAATATATGTAATACGTACTATATATATAATATGCATATTATATATAAATATTACACATTTTGAAAAAATAAATTCACAAAACCAAAGTGACATGAACAAAAAAATAACTTGTAAAAATAATAAAAAAGTAATATATATATAGAATATATGTATATATATATATACATACATAAATAATACACATGTATAAAAATACATTTAAAAAATGCAATGTGAATGTTGAAAAATAAATATAAATATTTAAAAGTAAATAAAAATTATTAATAAAAAAAGACAAAACTAAGAAATGTGAATGATGTATATATATATATATATACATATTATATATAAATATAAAACATTTTGAAAAAATAAATTAGCAAAAGCCACGTGACATCAAGAAAGAACTAAAAAAAAAGACAAATATAAATCTTATATATAATATATATATATATATATATATATATATATATATAATACACATGTATATATATTTAAAAAAAAGGCAAAGAGAAAGTTGAAAAAATAAATATATAAAACAAACATTAACAAAAAACATGAATACAAATTTAACAAGTGAAAAAAAAAAGCAGTGTAAATGTTTAGGAGACTGCAAAAAAGATGATGATCACACAATACATACAATCCTTTTATTTTGGAGGTTCGCTGCATGTCAGCAGATGAATGTAAAAGACACGCTGCAAGAGATGTTTTGGTCAAATGTCACGTGCACACATTCACACCACCACAACGGCTGATTTCACATAAAAGCTATAATTTATTCATTTCCAGTTCAAATGTTCCACATAATAAAACGGCTCTATAGAAAAGACATGAACATATTGCTTAGTGGTTGACTTTTCTTCTCCTCCTTTGCACCAAATAAATAAGAACAGTACAAGTATTGACAACATTTACAAGTACAAAGTCTTCAACATGCCCTCTTTGCATTGTCTTTTTTCTGTTTTTCAATCATGCAAACAGTACAACTTTCCAAAGTCGAGACTCCTTAAAACGCTCCCCTTCACAGTTCTGGAAATGTCTCCGGGAGGAGAGGAGCATCACTTCTGGATTTGCTCCTCCAGACTAAGCAGCAGAACATTCTTCCTGCACGGTGGCCATTGGAGAACTCCATCAAATCAAGAAGAAAATACAAACACATGTGGAGTGTCTTTGTGACTCGTCCATCCTGTGGTCTATCAAGTCTCAGTCTTTGGAAACACTTCGTGAAGATTTCCCAGAAGCCCCCTTAGAACCAGCGTCCTCTTCAGCGGTGAAACCCCCCCACAAATGTCCACTGCAGAGGACGTTGGTTCTCAGGAGGACATAATGCTGCATGGTAGTGAATAACAGTAACAGTGTTGACAACAATTAGTCTTCTATAGCATTTATATTTGGCACCAACAACACAACAGAACCACAATCTGATGAGATCCAAGACAAGAGTTGTAGAAAAAATATAAGAGTGTAATGTTTTCCGTAACCCGCGCGGTGTAACTACCCGTCTGAATTCCCACGCGGAGAAATTTCTTCCTTGACGCGTTTACTCGGTAGATCGGACATGGAGGGCACCTCAACAAGCCCTAAAATAAACACTCACAAAATGATTTAGTGAGCCATTTAGCCTGTTATGGACTCACCCTCAATATGCACAAGACACAGCCCCAAAGCCAAAGATGATCGAAAAAGGGGTCCGAAAGGTTCGACCGCCGTGCCCCAAAGACAGGGCGTGGAAGTGTGCGGAACGCCTCCACAAGACTAGACAGTCTGGAGGCACTCGCTATAACACTTCCGTCTTTTCCGGTGAAATACGTAAACCACGGGTGTCACATTGTAAGAATAACATTTTCAAAAAACCCAGGCAAAAATAGAACAAAAAGGCATATATGTAACAAGAAAAGGCTGCAATGTTGATACTACCAAAAACAACAGAATAAAATTAATGCACATGCGTAAAGGTCAATTATGCAAATTAGACAAATGGGTCATCCACCGTAGTTTCCGGACTGTAAGCTGCTATTTCCCCCCCCCCCCCCCCCCCCCCCCCCCGCTTCGTATGGAATATGCAATAAATTTAGCTTCATCCCATCAGACCAATGAAATTGCTGAATGGGTAACGGGGGACCACTGAAATTGTTCACGGTAAACCAAACACACACACACACACACACACACACACACACACACACACACACACACACACACACACACACACACACACACACACACACACACACACACACACACACACACACACACACACACAATCATTCAGTCAGCCATTTAGCGCGTTATGGACTCACCCAAGTCATGGATGAAAATTCACAAAACGCAGCCCCGAAGCCAACGATGATAGAAAAAGGGGTCCGAAAGCCTCGACCGCCATGCCCCAAAGACGAGGCGTGGAAGCGTGCGGAACGCCTCCATAAGACTAGACAGAGTCTGGAGATACTCGGCAACACTTCCCGTCTTTTCCAGGGAAATACGTAAGCACATTGTAGAAATAAAATGAAAAAAAACCCTGGCAAAAATAGAACCAAAGGGCATAAATGTAACAAGAAAAGGCTGAAATGTTGATAGTAATAATAACAGATTTTTCTTTTATTTGGCCTTTTATAAAAAAAAATACATGCACATGCGTAATGGTCAATTATGCAAATTAAACAAAAGGGTCATCTAATAATAATAATAATTTTTAAAAAAAGTATCTTCATCCCATCAGACCAATGAAAATGTCCACATTAAATCACACACACTCACACAATCATTCAGCCAGCCACTGGGCGCGCTATGGACTCACCCTCGTCATGGAGGAAATGCACAAGACGCAGCCCCGAAGCCAAAGACGATAGAAAAAGGGGTCCGAAAGGCTTGACCGCCATGTCCCAAAGACGAGGCGTGGAAGCGTGCGGAACGCCTCCATAAGACTCGACAGAGTCTGGAGATACTCTGCAACACTTCCCGTCATTTCCAGGGAAATATGTAAGCACATTGTAGAAATAAAATGAAAAAAACCCCCGGCAAAAATACAACCAAAGGGCATAAATGTAACAAGAAAAGGCTGAAATATTGATAGTAATAATAACAGATATTTCTTTTATTTGGCCTTTTAACAAAAAATACATGCACATGTGTAATTAGAAAAAAGGGTCATCTAATAATGATTAATAATAATTTAAAAAAAATGTATCTTCATCTCTTCAGACCAATGAAAATGTCCACATTAAATAACACACACTCACACAATCATCCAGTCAGTCATTGGGCACGCTATGGACTCACCCTCGTCGTGGAGGAAACGCACAAGACGCAGCCCCGAAGCCAAAGACAATAGAAAAATGGGTCCGAAAGGCTTGACCGCCATGCCCCAAAGACGAGGCGTGGAAGCATGCGGAACGCCTCCATAAGACCAGACAGAGTCTAGAGATACTCGGCAACACTTCCCGTCTTTTCCAAGGAAATACGTAAGCAAATTGTAGAAATAAAATGGAAAAAACCCTGGCAAAAATAGAACAAAAGGGCATAAATGTAACAAGAAAAGGCTGAAATGTTGATAGTAATAATAACAGATATTTCTTTTATTTGGCCTTTTAACAAAAAATACATGCACATGTGTAATTAGAAAAAAGGGTCATCTAATAATGATTAATAATAATTAAAAAAAAATTTATCTTCATCTCTTCAGACCAATGAAAATGTCCACATTAAATCACACACCCACACAATCATCCAGTCAGTCATTGGGCACGCTATGGACTCACCCTCGTCATAGAGGAAACGCACAAGACGCAGCCCCGAAGCCAAAGACAATAGAAAAAGGGGTCCGAAAGGCTTGACCGCCATGCCCCAAAGACGAGGCGTGGAAGCGTGCGGAACGCCTCCATAAGACCAGACAGAGTCTAGAGATACTCGGCAACACTTCCCGTCTTTTCCAAGGAAATACGTAAGCAAATTGTAGAAATAAAATGGAAAAAACCCCGGCAAAAATAGAACAAAAGGGCATAAATGTAACAAGAAAAGGCTGAAATGTTGATAGTAATAATAACAGATATTTCTTTTATTTGGCCTTTTAACAAAAAATACATGCACATGTGTAATTAGAAAAAAGGGTCATCTAATAATGATTAATAATCATTTTAAAAAAATGTATCTTCATCTCTTCAGACCAATGAAAATGTCCACATTAAATCACACACTCACACAATCATCCAGTCAGCCATTGGGCACGCTATGGACTCACCCTCGTCATGGAGGAAACGCACAAGACGCAGCCCCGAAGCCAAAGACGATAGAAAAAGGGGTCCGAAAGGCTTGACCGCCATGCCCCAAAGACGAAGCGTGGAAGCGTGCGGAACGCCTCCATAAGACCAGACAGAGTCTGGAGATACTCGGCAAAACTTCCCGTCTTTTCCAGGGAAATACGTAAGCACATTGTAGAAATAAAATGAAATAACCCCCGGCAAAAATAGAACAAAAGGGCATAAATGTAACTAGAAAAGGCCGAAATGTTGATAGTAATAACAGATTTTTCTTTTAATTGGCCTTTTAACAAAAAATACATGCACATGCGTAATGGTCAATTGTGCAAATTAGACAAAAGGGTCATCTAATAATAATAATAATTTAAAAAAATGTATACTCATCCCATCAGACCAATGAAAATGTCCACATTAAATAACACACACTCACACAATCATCCAGCCAACCATTGGGCACGCTATGGACTCACCATCGTCATGGAGGAAACGCACAAGACGCAGCCCCGAAGCCAAAGACGATAGAAAAAGGGGTCCGAAAGGCTTGACCGCCATGCCCCAAAGACGAGGCGTGGAAGCGTGCGGAACGCCTCCATAAGACCAGACAGAGTCTAGAGATACTCGGCAAAACTTCCCGTCTTTTCCAGGGAAATACGTAAGCACATTGTAGAAATAAAATGAAAAAAAACCCCGGCAAAAATACAACCAAAGGGCATAAATGTAACAAGAAAAGGCTGAAATGTTGATAGTAATAATAACAGATTTTTCTTTTATTTGGCCTTTTAACAAAAAATACATGCACATGCGTAATTAGAAAAAAGGGTCATCTAATAATGATTAATTATAATTTAAAAAAATGTATCTTCATCCCTTCAGACCAATGAAAATGTCCACATTAAATCACACACACTCACACAATCATCCAGCCAGCCATTGGGCACGCTATGGACTCACCATCGTCATGGAGGAAACGCACAAGACGCAGCCCCGAAGCCAAAGACGATAGAAAAAAGCTGGATCCCCAAAAACGACGACTAGCGCGCAGGAGTAGGAGAAGGACGCTTTGTTACACGCTTTGCTGACTTTTGTTACATTTGCGAATTAAAACAAGCGCCTGTGTAAAAACGTTATGTCACACTGCGGCCAACAGACGAGTGCGGCTAACATATGTACAAAACACAATTTGTGCGTCTTATGTTTAGGTGGGAAACACTGGTCTGGTGTACAGACGACAAATCTTGTCCTGGATCTCATTAGACGGTCCCCACAAAGTGTTCTTGCCGATAAAGAGTACGATTCTGTGACATTACAAAACCAACACTTTATGTGTAGAAATGCAACCAAACATTTGGAGTAGAATTGTCTGCACAAACACTGATCGTACAAATGTTATCGATTTGGCTGTATCCATGGCAACCCCAGGTGGCGTGGCGAGCTATTAAACACGCCCCTCTGGACTTCAGCTGCTCGTGTGAGAGAGAAAATCGCCTTAAAGAGTGCATTGGTGATGCAGGATATCAGGCCACACCACAACCAGGACACCTTGTTGGAGGACTTCCGGGTCAGTCAAAAAGGTTCCCTTCAGTCCACGGTGAAAAGTGGCCCCCGGCCGTGTTGGAGGTAAGTTTCATGAACGCTCGTGTCTCGCCGTCAACCGCACAACAAAAAGGTAAACAAGACACGCCTAGCAGCTTGTGCGTGGAACGTATTCAATAGATATGCAGTCAAACATAAAGACGACATCAAAAATCTTTTTTTTGGTACGTGAAATGAGGCGGCCGTCACAAATAAAAGGAACATTCCGCCTCAGAAGGACCCAGAAGATCATATTTAGTCCAATAGATACTGTACAGCGTCATTACATCCTGCTGGCACACGCAAAGGGGGGACAAAAAAATGGCACCTGGTGCTGAGCTGGGCGTCCTGGTGTTCAACGACTACTCACTGCTCCTGGCATCACCACCGTGGCGGCCCGTCAGGCCCGAGGCTCCAGTTTGTGGGACAGCTGGAAGAGCGTCTGCTGATTGTCGATGATGTGCAGGTAGTGGACGCTCGCCCTCAGGTCGGCGCTGTCCGCCCCGATCACCTCGTTGCCTGCGGACACATTGCAGGTGGGCCGTGACACACCTGTGCCGTCTGGGGACCGTCCGTTTTGACATAAAAGTCCTATTAACGTTTTTGAAGGGCGTAAAAACATTGGGGCTCCACTTAGTGGTAAGCCAAAACAAAAAAAAAATTACTTAATTCAATATTCAAACACAGTGTTACTGTTCAAACTGTTGCCAAAAATATTAAATACACTTGTTTTTATTGATCAATAGACGTGGAACATGATAATATCATGTTTATATACCTATATATATGGACTGGACTCTCACTAATATGTTAGATCCACTATGGACTGGACTCTCTCTATTATGTTAGATCCACTATGGACTGGACTCACACACTCTTATGTTAGATCCACTATGGACTGGACTCTCACACTATTATGTTAGATCCACTATGGACTGGACTCACACACTCTTATGTTAGATCCACTAGGGACTGGACTCTCACACTATTATGTTAGATCCACTATGGACTGGACTCTCACTATTATGTTAGATCCACTATGGACTGGACTCTCACACTATTATGTTAGATCCACTATGAACTGGACTCTCACTATTATGTTAGATCCACTATGGACTGGACTCACACTATTATGTTGGATCCACAATGGACTGGACTCTCACTATTATGTTAGATCTACTATGGACTGGACTCTCACACTATTATGTTAGATCCACTATGGACTGGACTCTCACACTATTATGTTAGATCTACTATGGACTGGACTCTCACAATATTATGTTAGATCCACTATGAACTGGACTCTCACTATTATGTTAGATCTACTATGGACTGGACTCTCACTATTATGTCAGATCCACTATGGACTGGACTCACACACTCTTATGTTAGATCCACTATGAACTGGACTCTCACTATTATGTTAGATCTACTATGGACTGGACTCTCACTATTATGTCAGATCCACTATGGACTGGACTCACACACTCTTATGTTAGATCCACTATGAACTGGACTCTCACTATTATGTTAGATCCACTATGGACTGGACTCTCACACTATTATGTTAGATCCACTATGGACTGGACTCTCACTATTATGTTAGATCCACTATGGACTGGACTCTCACACTATTATGTTAGATCCACTATGAACTGGACTCTCACTATTATGTTAGATCCACTATGGACTGGACTCACACTATTATGTTGGATCCACAATGGACTGGACTCTCACAATATTATGTTAGATCCACTATGAACTGGACTCTCACTATTATGTTAGATCTACTATGGACTGGACTCTCACTATTATGTTAGATCCACTATGGACTAGACTCTCACAATATTATGTTAGATCC
Organism: Entelurus aequoreus; assembly: GCF_033978785.1. NCBI lineage: Eukaryota > Metazoa > Chordata > Actinopteri > Syngnathiformes > Syngnathidae > Entelurus > Entelurus aequoreus. The sequence goes on along the minus strand of NC_084750.1, from coordinate 16,232,278 downwards.
ACTATGAACTGGACTCTCACTATTATGTTAGATCTACTATGGACTGGACTCTCACTATTATGTTAGATCTACTATGGACTGGACTCTCACTATTACCGGTATGTCAGATCCACTATGGACTGGACTCACACACTCTTATGTTAGATCCACTATGAACTGGACTCTCACTATTATGTTAGATCTACTATGGACTGGACTCTCACTATTATGTCAGATCCACTATGGCCTGGACTCACACACTCTTATGTTAGATCCACTATGAACTGGACTCTCACTATTATGTTAGATCCACTATGGACTGGACTCTCACACTATTATGTTAGATCCACTATGGACTGGACTCTCACTATTATGTTAGATCTACTATGGACTGGACTCTCACACTATTATGTTAGATCCACTATGGACTGGACTCCCACTATTATGTTAGATCTACTATGGACTGGACTCTCACAATATTATGTTAGATCCACTATGAACTGGACTCTCACTATTATGTTAGATCTACTATGGACTGGACTCTCACTATTATGTTAGATCTACTATGGACTGGACTCTCACTATTATGTCAGATCCACTATGGACTGGACTCACACACTCTTATGTTAGATCCACTATGAACTGGACTCTCACTATTATGTTAAATCTACTATGGACTGGACTCTCACTATTATGTCAGATCCACTATGGACTGGACTCCCACACTCTTATGTTAGATCCACTATGAACTGGACTCTCACTATTATGTTAGATCTACTATGGACTGGACTCTCACTATTATGTCAGATCCACTATGGACTGGACTCACACACTCTTATGTTAGATCCACTATGGACTGGACTCTCACTATTATGTTAGATCCACTATGGACTGGACTCTCACTATTATGTTAGATCCACTATGGACTGGACTCTCACTATTATGTTAGATCCACTATGGACTGGACTCCTTGGTTATTTATTACTACATTCTCTTAATAGCCGGCGACCTCTACAGTGGACATTTGTGTTTTGCAGGGGTGTCCTCTATCCAATAATGATATCAAACCTCTATCAGCAACAAAAAAACAAGACATGCAACATGTTTACTTGTGCAAAGCTGACATCTAAATGTTCTCCAATAAAAACACCAGGTTGGTCTTTTCTTCTATTTTAGTGAATCTACAAAAGGTAAACATGCAAGGCTACAGGCTACTCAGAGCGAGCAGCTACACAACAGCTACGCACACAAGCTAGACTTACAAAATAAGTGTGAATTCAAAATAAAAGTGAATTGAACAATATTGCAATGTAAAAGAGGACATTTGTTATCATAAACAATTACAGTTGCGTATTACTTCCGGACACAATGTCTCCAAGGCAGAAGCGTATTAGAAAGTATCTAGTAACAAATGTGTCCGCATCATTCAATTTACTGCGTTATTAGCTTAACTTAATTAATCATCAAAAAAAAATTTTTTTTTGAATTAAAGAATATTTATGTATTTAATATTAGTTTACTTACTATGGTATATTAATTATTTAGGTATTCACTGTTGGAAATGGGATAAAATTGCTATATGAAAAGGGGTAGGATTAAATAAGCTCTGCTTCTTCCTACTCCTTTTCGGACGTGCTGTAATGAAACAGGAAATATGTGATGCATTACATTGTATCGTATGCATGTTCCAAATAAACTGAAACCGAACTGAACTGTGACCACTCGGTGTCCCAACAACAATTCCCACTCCACTTTAAAGACAGCATACGTCCATTCCAGAAGGTTGATAATAAATAGGTTGGTGTTTTTCATTCCTGCCGTCGTTCTCGGTTTGTCTCGTTTCACTTTTCAAACATTCCACTCTACAAAACAAAACGAGCAACTGTGATTCCTGCTGATATCGTATCGGATTAATATCCATATCGTATGGGAGTTTGAAAGTTGTATCGGCACGACCCTCATGTTTTATGCAAAACAGGACAATTATTTTGTAAAATGTGTAACTGTGGCACAAGAAATAAGACCAAGACCAAATGTCCCCTGCAGAGGACGCTGGTTCTCAGTTTTCAGTCTTAAAATTGCCATGACGACGAACCATTCAGAGCTTGACTGTGGGTGTAATACAATAAAGCGCCAGTAGAGGGCAGCACATGGCTCTTAATGAACCTACTACACTTTGACAGAAGTGTTGAGACACACCTTTCATGAGTTATTTAACCCAGTGTTTTTCAACCACTGTGCCGCGTGTGCCGTGAGATACAGTCTGGTGTGCCGTGGGAGATGATCTAATCTCACCTATTTGGGTTAAAAATAGTTTTTGCACACCAGTAATTATAGTCTGCAAATGATGTGTTGTTGTTGAGTGTCGGTGCTGTCTAGAGCTCGGCAGATAGCTAATTGCTTTGTAGATGTGGGAAACAGCGGGAGGCAGTGTGCAGGTAAAAAGGTGTCTAATGCTTAAACCAAAAATAAACAAAAGGTGAGTGCCGCTAAGAAAAGGCATTGAAGCTTAGGGAAGGCTATGCAGAACGAAACTAAAAGTGAACTGGCTACAAAGTAAACAAAAACAGAATGCTGGACGACAGCAAAGACTTACTGTGGAGCAAAGACAATGTACATCCGAACATGACATGACAATCAACAATGTCCCCACAAAAGAAGGATAAAAACCACTGAAATATTCTTGATTGCTAAAACAAAGTAGAAGGAAGACATGAAACTGCTACAGGGAAATACCAAAAAAAGAGAAAAAGCCACCAAAATAGGAGCGCAAGACAAGAACTAAAACACTACACACGGGAAAACTGCAGAAAACTCCAAATAAGTCAGGCCGTGATGTGGCAGGTGGTGACAGATTGCAACAACCACTTTTTATTGTCTACAGAGTTTAGTTTTTTAATGATTTCTGCTGGTGGTGTGCCTCCGCCTTCGCTCAAAAAAGGTTGCAAACACTGATTTAACCAATCAAAGCTTTTAAATGACAATGATCAAAGTGGCAGTGGGTCCTTTTATTGTTCCTTTGTGTGTCATAAAGGAATCCAAAGCCTTTTGAGATGAACTAGACTAGAGAGAGTGACCCCTGATCTCGTAGCGAGACACCATTTCCTCAGTTCTCTTTTATGGCCTGGCGTACCAATACTTTAGTCAACAATGCACATGCACGGGTGATGCAGACTCACCTGGTTGTTCACTTTGGCAGTGTCGGATCATTCGGACTGTGTCTGCGATCATGTGCTGCGGAGGACGACAGTGTTGACAGGAACAATCACATGCATAATTACATTCTTTAGCAGGCAGGAAGTTATTTTGTCCTTCTGCCTGCAGGGAAAATGACTTGAAAACACTTCATGTTGTTCTCAACAAGACAGTTTGACTTGACAGTGCACGTGTCAAACCCAAGGACCGGGGGCCACATCTGACCCGCCCGCGCTATCATTTAATGTGGCCCGACGCGGCATTTAAAGTCGCCCGACAAGTCAATGGACCTGGCTCGACGCGTCATTAAAGGCGGCCCGACGCTTCATTTAAAGTGGCTTGGCGCTTCATTTGAAGTGGTCCACCGCATTATTTAAGTGGTCTGCTGCATCAGTCATTGTGGCCCTCCACATCATTAGAGTGGCACTCCGAATCCTTAAAGTGGCCCGACGAGTCATTTAATTTGGCTGGAGGTGTCATTTAATGTAGCCCGCCGCATCACTAAAGTGGCCCGTAGTATCATTAATGTGGCCTGACGAGTCATCAAATTTGACTCGACGCGTCATTTAAAGCAGTGGTCCCCAACCACCGGGCCGAGAATTTAAAAAAATAATAAAATAATATATATATTTTTTTAATGAGATCAACATAAAAAACACAATATATACATTATATATCAATATAGATCAATACAGTCTGCAGGGATACAGTCCGTAAGCACACATGATTGTATTTATTTATGTTAAAAAAAAAATATATATATATATATATATGTATATATATATTTTTTAAATACACCCCCCCCCACCGGTCCGTGGGACAAATTTTCAAGCGTTGACCGGTCCGCAGCTACAAAAAGGTTGGGGACCACTGATTTAAAGTGCATTGATGCGTCATTTAATGTGGCACTCCGAATCATTAAACGGGCCCGACGTGTCATTTGAATGGCCCGGCGCTTCGTTTAGAGTGGATCAGAGCATCATTTAATGTGGTCCGCTGCTTCATTCAATTATAGTGGCCCTCCGAATCATTAAAGGGGCCCAATGAGTCATTAAAGTTGCCCGTCGAGTCATTAAAGTTGCCCGACGCATCATTAAAAGCGGCCCGACGCGTCATTTAGAGTGGCCCGCCGCTTCACTAAGGTGGATCGGAGCAACATTTAATGCGGTCTGCTGCTTCATTCAATTATAGTGGCCCTACGCATCATTAAAGTGGCCCTACGCGTCATTAAGGTGGCCCTACGTGTCATTAAATGCGGCCCGACGCGTCATTTCAAGTGGATCGGAGCATCATTTAATGTGGTCCACCGCATCATTTAAGCAGTCAGCTGCTTCATTCAATTATAGTGGCACTCCGAATCATTAAAGGGGCCCGATGAGTCATTAAAGTTGTCTGTTGAGTCATTAAGGGCGGCCCGACGCGTCATTAAGGGCGGCCCGACGCGTCATTTAAAGTGGATCGGAGCATCATGTAGTGTGGGCCACCGCATCATTTAGGTGGTCTGCTGCTTCATTCAATTATAGTGGCACTCCGAATCATTAGAGTTGCCCGACGCGTCATTAAAAACGGCCCGACACGTCATTAAAGGCGGCCCGACGCGTCATTTAAAGTGGATCGTAGCATCATTTAATGTGGTCCACCGCATCATTTAAGTGGTCAGCTGCTTCATTCAATTATAGTGGCACTCCGAATCATTAAAGGGGCCCGATGAGTCATTAAAGTTGTCTGTTGAGTCATTAAGGGCGGCCCGACGCGTCATTAAGGGCGGCCCGACGCGTCATTTAAAGTGGATCGGAGCATCATTTAGTGTGGTCCACCGCATCATTTAGGTGGTCTGCTGCTTCATTCAATTATAGTGGCACTCCGAATCATTAGAGTTGCCCGACGCGTCATTAAAGTCGGCCCGACGCGTCATTTAAAGTGGATCGTAGCATCATTTAATGTGGTCCACCGCATCATTTAAGTGGTCTGCTGCTTCATTCAATTATAGTGGCACTCCGAATCATTAAAGGGGCCCGATGAGTCATTAAGGTTGCCTGTTGAGCCATTAAATTAGCCCGACGCGTCATTAAAAGCGGCCCGACGCGTCATTTAAAGTGGATCGGAGCATCATTTAATGTGGTCCACCGCATCATTTAAGTGGTCTGCTGCATCAGTCATTGTGGCCCTCCACATCATTAGAGTGGCACTCCGAATCCTAAAAGGGGCCAGACTAGTCATTTAATTTGGCTCGAGGTGTCATTTAATGTAGCTCGCTGCATCACTAAAGTGGCCCGACGCGTCATTTAGAGTGAATCGACGCGTCATTTAATGTGGTCCGCTGCATCATTTAAGTGGTCTGCCGCATTATTCAATGTGGCCCTCCACGTCACTATAGTGGCAGTCTGAATTATTAAGGAGGCCCGACGAGTCATTAAAGTAGCCTGACGTGTCATTTAATGTGGCTCGACGCATTTAATGTGGCCCGACGCGTAATTAAATTGGCCCGACGAGTCATTAAATCTTGCTCGGCACATAATTTCAGTGGCCTGACGCGTTATTCAAAGTGGATCGACGCGTCATTTAATGTGGTCCCCTGCATCATTTAAGTGGTCTGCCGAGTCATTCAATGTGGCACTCCGAGTCTTTAAAGGGGCCTAAACGAGTCATTAAAGGGGGCCCGACGCGTCATTAAAGGGGGCCCGACGTGTCATTTGAAATGGCCCGACGCTTCATTAAAGTGGATCTGAGCATCATTTAATGTGGTCCACCGCATCATTTAAGTGGTCTGCTGCTTCATTCAATTATAGTGGCACCCCGAATCATTAAAGGGGCCCGATGAGTCATTAAAGTTGCCCGTCGAGTCATTAAATGCGGCCCGACGCATCATTAAACACGGCCCAACGCATCATTTAAAGTGGACCGACGCATCATTTAAAGTGGATCTGAGCATCATTTAATGTGGTCCACCGCATCATTTAAGTGGTCTGCTGCTTCATTCAATTATAGTGGCACCCCGAATCATTAAAGGGGCCCGATGAGTCATTAAAGTTGCCCGTCGAGTCATTAAATGCGGCCCGACGCATCATTAAACACGGCCCAACGCATCATTTAAAGTGGACCGACGCATCATTTAAAGTGGATCTGAGCATCATTTAATGTGGTCCACCGCATCATTTAAGTGGTCTGCTGCTTCATTCAATTATAGTGGCACCCCGAATCATTAAAGGGGCCCGATGAGTCATTGAAGTTGCCCGTCGAGTCGTTAAATGCGGCCCGACGCATCATTTAAAGTGGACTGACGCTTCATTAAAGTGGATCGGAGCATCATTTAATGTGGTCCACCGCATCATTTAAGTGGTCTGCTGCTTCATTCAATTATAGTGGCACTCTGAATCATTAAAGGGGCCCGATGAGTAATTAAAGTTGCCCGTCGAGTCATTAAAGGCGGCCCGACGCATCATTAAATACGGCCCAACGCATCATTTAAAGTGGACCGACGCATCATTTAAAGTGGACCGACGCATCATATAAAGTGGATCTGAGCATCATTTAATGTGGTCCACTGCATCATTTAAGTGGTCTGCTGCTTCATTCAATTATAGTGGCACCCCAAATCATTAAAGGGGCCCAATGAGTAAATAAAGTTGCCCGTCGAGTCATTAAAGGCGGCCCGACGCATCATTAAATACGGCCCGACGCATCATTTAAAGTGGACCGACGCATCATTTAAAGTGGATCTGAGCATCATTTAATGTGGTCCACCGCATCATTTAAGTGGTCTGCTGCTTCATTCAATTATATAGGCATCCCGAATCATTAAAGTGGCCCAATGAGTCATTAAATTGGCCTGATGCCTCATTTATTGTGGCCCGACGAATCAATAAAGTGGCCCGACAAATCATTGCAGTGGCCCGACGAGTCATTAAAGTGGCCCGACGAGTCGTTAAAGTGACCCGAGCAGTCATTAAAATGGTCCGACTAATCATTAAAGTGGCCCGACGTGTCATTTAATTTGGCTCGATGCGTCATTTAATGTGGCTGGCCCAACAAATCATTAAAGTAGCCCGGCAAGTCATAAAGGTGGTCTGCTGCATCATAGAAGTGAAGAACGTTTTTTGGTGTAAACAGCGATGCGGCTAATAGGTTACATAGTCTGGAAATGAGGGTAAGTGCATTCAAAACCAGGTTGAATACCATCATGATTCACTCTGGTAATTCTTTATGAACAAATTATTTTAGATTTTTCACTTTCATATATTTTAATATTAGAGTTTGTTTTTTTTCAGATACAAATCTTATTTTTTACACTTTTTAAAGTTCATAACTTCCGCCCAAATGCAGCTGGGATAGGCTCCAGCACCCAAAGTATATGAAAACGATCAGAGTGAATCATAATTATGTTCGACCAGAAAAAAAAATGTGTGCACGTACTATTTTGCAAACACTGATGTATTTTTCCAAACTTTATTTCTAAGTTTCCAAGTTTTTTCAACATTGAACTCCTTAACCCTCCACCACTGATAACTCACGACATGCTTTCCAATCACATGACCTCGCTATCTTACTCCCATGTTTAAAAAGACAAACATAACCAGATTAAAGTGTTTCCACGTGTTGTTAATTTGAGCCCAATTATTGGAGGTATCAGACTAATTCATGATCATCTGCGATACTGCTTGTACTTACCAACTTCTCAAAGTTGACCAGGTTGTCGTGGAAGGTCTTGTTGCCCTCGTGGATGAAGGTGATATCTGGAGGAGGTTGGACGTGAATAAGTGTTTACTGAGTGTGGACTAGGGATGGGGACCGTTCACATTTGGACCGATACGGTACCAATTCCCGATACATGGGAATCAATACTGGTACTCAACGGCACCAATTCTACGCACTTTTGTGTGTTAAAAATGTTATTTGTTTGATAATAATATATCTTTTTAATGAAAAATGAGCTGATGATGACAACATTGGAGTCTCATTTGCAGTGCAGTTGCACATCCAAGACAATAGATGGCAGTACTGTATAGGCTATCTTTGGATTCAGGAAGCTAAATGTGTTATGTTGCGCCCTACAAAGTGTTTATACTAGGGATGTAAGGATATCACAATCTCACAGTTTCGTTATTTTTCGGTTTAAGGCGAGGGTACGATGTTATTGCAGTAATGTAAAAAAAGACGACTTGGGAAAAATATTGATGTTAAGTCTTTAACGTGTAAATAAACACAAAGCTGATGCTGCTTCAAGTAACAAGCACACGTAACAAGCCTTCTGTGTAGTGTCTTTAAACACACATCATAACCATGATGTCATGACTGAAATGCATCACCATTACAAATTGATGTTTGGTTGGATTACAGCTTGGTTTTGCGTCATTTAATTATTAAGGAGGCCCGACGAGTCATTAAAGTAGCCTGACAAGTCATTAAAGTAGCCTGACGCGTCATTTATCGTGGGGCGACTGGTCATTTATTGTGGCCCCACGCATTATTAATGTGGCTTGACGCGTCATTTAATGTGGCTTGGCGCGTCATTTAATGTGGCCCGATGAGTCATTTCATGTGACTAGACGCATCATTCAATGTGGCCCGACGCGTCATTAAAGAGACCCGACTAGTCATTTAATGTGGCCTGATGCGACATTTACCGTGGCGCGACAGGTCATTTAATGTGGCCCCACACATTATTAATGTGGCTTGACGCGTCATTTAAGGTGGCTTGACGCGTCATTTAAGGTGGCACGACGCGTCATTTAACGTGGTGCGACACGTCATTTCATGTGGCTCGACAGGTCATTAAATGTGGCCCGCGTCATTAAATGTGGCTTGACGCGTCATTTAATGTGGCTTGACGCGTCATTTAATGTGGCTTAACACGTCATTTAAGGTGGACCGATGCGTCATTTAATGTGGACAGACGCGTCATTTAATGTGGCCCGACAAGTTATTTAAAGTGGCCCGGTGCATCATTTAATGTGGCTTGGCGCGTCATTTAATGTGGCTTGGCACGTCATTTAAGGTGGCCCGACGCGTCATTTAATGTGGCCCGACGAGTCATTTCATGTGACTAGACGCGTCATTCAATGTGGCCCGACGCGTCATTAAAGAGGCCAGACGAGTCATTTAACGTGGCCTGATGCGACATTTATCGTGGCGCGACAGGTCATTTAATGTGGCCCCACACAATGTGGCTTGACGCGTCATTTAAGGTGGCTTGACGAGTCAAGTCACTTAAGGTGGCCCGACGCGTCATTTAATGTGGTGCGACACGTCATTTAACGTGGCGCAACAGGTCATTAAATGTGGCCCGAGTCATTAAAGTGGCTTGACGCGTCATTTAATGTGGTTTAACACGTCATTTAAGGTGGACCGATGCGTCATTTAATGTGGACCGACGCGTCATTTAATGTGGCCCGACAAGTTATTTAAAGTGGCCGAGATCATTTAAGGTGGATTGGCGCGTCATTTAAGGTGGCTTGGCGCGTCATTTAAGGTGGCCCGACGCGTCATTTAAGGTAGCCCGACGCGTCATTAAAGAGGCCAGACGAGTCATTTAATGTGGCCTGATGCGACATTTATCGTGGCGCGACAGGTCATTTAACGTGGCCCCACACATTAATGTGGCTTGACGCGTCATTTAAGGTGGCTTAACGCGTCATTTAATGTGGCCCGACGCGTCATTTAACGTGGTGCGACACGTCATTTAATGTGGCGCGACAGGTCATTAAATGTGGCCCGAGTCATTAAATTGGCTTGACGCGTCATTTAATGTGGCTTAACACGTCATTTAAGGTGGACCGATGCGTCATTTAATGTGGCTTGACGCGTCATTTAATGTGTCCGACGAGTCATTAAGGTGGTCCGACGAGTCATTAAGGTGGTCCGACGAGTCATTAAGGTGGTCCGATGAGTCATTAAGGTGGTCCGATGAGTCATTAAGGTGGTCCGATGAGTCATTAAGGTGGTCCGACGAGTCATTAAGGTGGTCCGACGAGTCATTAAGGTGGCCCGACGAGTCATTAAGGTGACCCGAGTCATTAAGGTGGCCCGACGAGTCATTAAGGTGGTCCGACGAGTCATTAAGGTGGTCCGATGAGTCATTAAGGTGGTCCGACGAGTCATTAAGGTGGTCCGACGAGTCATTAAGGTGGTCCGACGAGTCATTAAGGTGGTCCGATGAGTCATTAAGGTGGTCCGATGAGTCATTAAGGTGGTCCGACGAGTCATTAAGGTGGTCCGACGAGTCATTAAGGTGGCTCGACGCGTCATTTAAGTGGCCCAACGAATCAATAAAGTGACCCGACAGATCATTAAAGTGGCCCGACGAGTCATTAAAGTGGCTCGAGCAGTCATTAAAGTGGCCTGACGAGTCATTAAAGTGGCCCGAGCAGTCATTAAAGTGGCCCGACGAATCATTTATGTGGCCCGACCAATCATTAAATTGGCCTGACGCTTCATTTTATTTGGCTCGGCGTGTTATTTAATGTGGCCAGCCTGACGAATCAATAATGTGGCCCAACGAGTCATTAAAGTGGCCCAACGTATCATTTAACGTGACCCGACGCTTCATTTAAAGTGGCCTGGTGCTTAATTTAAAATGGATGGAACCTAATGCTGTCATGATTGAAATGCATCACCTTCATAAATTGATGTTTACTTCTTGATTTTGCGTCAATAAACTTTTCCAAGTGATGATTAATCAAGTGACTTCTCACGTTGCTTGACTTGTAGAGGACTTTAAGGGTTTTGGTCCTAAATGATCTCAGTAAGATATCACAGCTTGTTGCTGAGATGTTATGACCTATATTGAGTAAAACATGCTTGAAACTAGAATATCAACTGCTGCAAAGCTGTGTCATCAACACTCACAAGTATAAAACTACTTTTTAAAGTAAGAATTTCTTATTTCAAACATGAAAAAAGAAATCATGACTGACACAATTGTGTCTCATAATTAAAACAGATGACAGCCAAATGGACTTTGCTGTTTTATTTCCAATGAAACAATAGAAAATACGCACTCCTATAGTAGTACAGTTGGCACAGTACAGTAAACTGACAGTTAATATTTAAACATTTAACATTTGTAACAATTTTGAACAGAAATAGTTCATGCACATTTAGATAAATTCTTCAAAATTACAATAAAAAAATATTTGTCCGGGGGCCGGGCTGTATATATGCGCACTAATTGACTGAAAGAGCACGCATTTGGCGCGATGATGTCATGTTATCCATGGAAAAATGCATCTTTAGACAATATGATTTGCCTGAGCGGCTAGGAGACCCCGAGAGTAACAAGATGTTGCCTTTCCATTAAGAACAATAAATTAGTTTTTAGTATAAGTTTGCTGGTTTCAAGAAATGTAATGCCGAGCGCATATCATTATGTCAAGATAATGGCACTAGCATTTACTTCATTTAAGAATACACTACCGTTCAAAAGTTTGGGGTCACCCAAACAATTTTGTGGAACAGCCTTCATTTCTAAGAACAAGAATAGACTGTCGAGTTTCAGATGAAAGTTCTCTTTTTCTGGCCATTTTGAGCGTTTAATTGACCCCACAAATGTGATGCTCCAGAAACTCAATCTGCTCAAAGGTCAGTTTTGTAGCTTCTGTAACGAGCTAAACTGTTTTCAGATGTGTGAACATGATTGCACAAGGGTTTTCTAATCATCAATTAGCCTTCTGAGCCAATGAGCAAACACATTGTACCATTAGAACACTGGAGTGATAGTTGCTGGAAATGGGCCTCTATACACCTATGTAGATATTGCACCAAAAACCAGACATTTGCAGCTAGAATAGTCATTTACCACATCAGCAATGTATAGAGTGTATTTCTTTAAAGTTAGGACTAATTTAAAGTTATCTTCATTGAAAAGTACAGTGCTTTTCCTTCAAAAATAAGGACATTTCAATGTGACCCCAAACTTTTGAACGGTAGTGTATTTTTCAACATATTGAGCAAAAAGGTCTCTTTTTTTTCTACCAAGAAAAGTGCACTTGTTATTAGTGAGAATATACTTATTTTAAGGTATTTTTGGGTTCATTCAGGTTAGCTAATTTGACTTGTTTTGGAAAGTCTTGACAAGCCAAATTTTCTTGTTCTATTGGCAGATAATTTTGCTTAGTTCAAATAAAATACCCCTCATTTTTGTATTTTTTTCCCTTGTTTTTGAACACTGACTTTTTGCAGTGTGGAGACGTCACCTTTTAGGAGAAGAGGCATGAAAGGGATCTTTGGAGGCTTCATCCTCTTGAACGCTTCTCTGTAGGCTTTGTGGTTCAGAGATGGATCCTGAGACCATGAAAAGCAAAGATGAGAACTAAAGGAGGAGACAATTTGGACGTAATGGATGTGGAGTCCTCACCGTGATCAGCTCCAACTCCGAGAAGAGCTTCTTGAACTTGCCAGGACATTTCTTCAACAGAAATGTTTGGATTGAGAATAGCGACGCGACGACGCGCGCGACGACACAAACTCACCTCCCAGGTTTGGTTCAAGCGACTGACGGCGGCGGTGTTCAGGCCCATGATGATGGCGAAGGCAGAGTTCAAATTCCTCTGAGCCTTGCAGCTGGAAAACAGAGCGACACGGTTCAAGGGCGTCCGCTCGCTCGCTCGCCACGTGCGCGTGCTGACGTTCTTACTGCGCCGCGATCTTGATGAACTTCTTGAGCAGCTGCACCCTCTTGTTGAGCGACACGCACATGAGGACCTCGGACATGACCCACTGCTGGACCTCGTTGCAGCGCTGCAGCAGGACGGACAGCGCGGCGGTGTGGGCGCCGCCGGGGACGCGGCTGAGGGTGTAGTACGCCAGCTCTTGCTGCAAGGACAGACTCGTTAGCATTATTCACATGTGAATAATGCTGTATAATAGACTGTATTTGTATTATTCACATGTGAATAATGATGTATAATAGACTGTATTTATATTATTCACATGTGAATAATGCTGTATAATAGACTGTATTTATATTATTCACATGTGAGTAATGCTGTATAATAGACTGTATTTACGTTATTCACATGTGAATAATGCTGTATAATAGACTGTATTTGTATTATTCACATGTGAATAATGATGTATAATAGACTGTATTTATATTATTCACATGTGAATAATGCTGTATAATAGACTGTATTATTATTATTCACATGTGAGTAATGCTGTATAATAGACTGTATTTACATTATTCACATGTGAATAATGCTGTATAATAGACTGTATTTATATTATTCACATGTGAGTAATGCTGTATAATAGACTGTATTTACGTTATTCACATGTGAATAATGCTGTATAATAGACTGTATTTATATTATTCACATGTGAATAATGCTGTATAATAGACTGTATTTATATTATTCACATGTGAATAATGCTGTATAATAGACTGTATTTATATTATTCACATGTGAGTAATGCTGTATAATAGACTGTATTTATGTTATTCACATGTGAATAATTCTGTATAATAGACTGTATTTATGTTATTCACATGTGAATAATGCTGTATAATAGACTGTATTTATGTTATTGACATGTGAATAATGCTGTATAATACTGTATTTATATTATTCACATGTGAATAATGCTGTATAATAGACTGTATTTATGTTATTCACATGTGAATAATGCTGTATAATAGACTGTATTTGTTATTCACATGTGAATAATGCTGTATAATAGACTGTATTTATATTATTCACACGTGAATAATGCTGTATAATAGACTGTATTTATATTATTCACACGTGAATAATGCTGTATAATAGACTGTATTTATATTATCCACATGTGAATAATGCTGTATAATATACTGTATTTATGTTATTCACATGTGAATAATGCTGTATAATAGACTGTATTTATATTATTCACATGTGAATAATGCTGTATATTAGACTGTATTTATATCATTCACATGTGAATAATGCTGTATAATAGACTGTATTTATGTTATTCACATGTGAATAATACTGTATAATAGACTGTATTTATATTATTCACATGTGAATAATGCTGTATAATAGACTGTATTTATATTATTCACATGTGAATAATTCTGTATAATAGACTGTATTTATATTATTCACATGTGAATAATGCTGTATAATAGACTGTATTTATATTATTCACATGTGAATAATGCTGTATAATAGACTGTATTTATGTTATTCACATGTGAATAATACTGTATAATAGACTGTATTTATATTATTCACATGTGAATAATGCTGTATAATAGACTGTATTTATATTATTCACATGTGAATAATGTAGACTATTTATATTATTCACATGTGAATAATGCTATATAATAGACTGTATTTATATTATTCACATGTGAATAATGCTGTATAATAGACTGTATTTATATTATTCACATGTGAATAATGCTGTATAATAGACTGTATTTATATTATTCACATGTGAATAATGCTGTTTAATAGACTGTATTTATATTATTCACATGTAAAAAATACCAAAGTGTTAATTGTCTATTGTGAGCGAACTGTGGTGCTGAATTTCCCCCAGAGATCAATAAAGTACTTTCTATTCTAAAACATAACATGGACGTCTATTAACCCAAATATAAGACGACCCTTCCTTTTTTTAATCTTGTTTTAACCGTATTTTTCGGACCATAGGGTGCACCGGATTATAAGGCGCACTGCCGATGAGCGGGTCAATTCAGGTCTATTTTCATACAAAAGGCGCAGCAAATTATAAGGTGCATTAAAGGAGTCATATTGGGATTTTTTTTCAAAATGTAAAAGACTTCCTTGTGGTCTACATAACATGTAATGGTGGTTCTTTGGTCAAAATGTTGCATAGATGATGTTTTACACATCATCTTCAAGTCGCTTTCTGACAGTCGCTTCAGGATGCGCCGTTTTTGTGGGCGGTCTTATTTACGTGGCTCACCTTCGACAGCGTCTTCTCCCCGTCATCTTTGTTGTAGCGGTGTAGCGTGCAAGGACGGGGGTGGAAGAAGTGTCAAAAGATGGAGCTAACTATTTTAATGACATTCACACTTTACTTCAATCAATAACGGAGCAGCATCTCCTCGTCCGCCAGAAATGTGTCCCGCAAAAAACCGTCTAATAACTAAAGTTCCTTTGGTGCATAATGTAAACTCACTACACCGGTATGTTTTAGCGCTTTCATGGCGAGTTTACTGACAGATATAAGTAAGAACTTTACACTACTTTATATTACAAATGACAACAGTGGAGGATGAATGTCCCATAACAAGAAGATAGAGAAAAAGAAGAAGCTTATCGACTACAGACTACAAAGGCGGATGCGTACAAATTTTCAGGACTTATGCAGATCCCAAATACAGATCAGCAGGTACCAGAAGGTACGAAAAGTTGCTTTTGCATAATATTGCGAAACTAAACGGCACATAATATATCTTACCTTATACACACACCATAATAAAACTCCTATGTTGAAGCACAGTACAATCCATCAAGCGGTGTGGCTTCATAGCTTACCAAAGTCCTACTAAAACATTTTGATAGATTTTAGAGCGCCGTGTGTAATGTTCTATATTTTCAATGGAACATATAAAATGTTGGTGTTGTTTATTTGAGTCATATTGCAGTCTACACGTATCTCTTATGTGTGACTGCCATCATATTGCGGTCTACACGTATCTCTTATGTTTGACTGCCATCTACTGGTCACACTGATCAGGGTTATAAGGCGCACTGTCGAGTTTTGACAAAATGAAAGGATTTTAAGTGCGCCTTATAGTCCGAAAAATACGGCAATCCATGCAACATTTGGACCGAGGAACCACCATTACATGTTATGTAGACCACAAGGAAGTCTTTTACAATGGGAAAATAATCATAGTATGAGCCCTCTAAGATCCAGGTCGCGACAATGATTAGGAATAAAAAATAAAACACACCATGTTGGTTAATCTTCTTGCAGGCATGTGATTTGACCACAATGAAAAAGACTGAAAACATTTCCGGGTGTCTGGGGGACGAAGGCCCCCAGCCAGGTCCAGCCAGGTCCCACCAGCCCACTAGGGCACTGGTGGGGGGAAAAGGGGGGCAACGCCCCCCAAAGCTCCTGGTTTTTCACCAATTTGCTAAAATTAACAAAGACAGCACCATTTGAAGAAAATATTTGAGTGTTTAAAGACATGAAAACATCATTAATAGAACATACATAACCCAATGATCCTAATGAATCACTGTATATGGTTCAGTACCAACAGTATTTAGTCACTAATATTTACATCTTGTGTTCATTTCACATCCACAGGTGTCACATTGATCAGTGATATTATCTACAGTTTATTTACAGTATTACCACATTACTTCAGTTCACTTCACACATTAGCTTTCTCGGAGAGCCCTAACATGAGCTTTCCTTGCAAATATATTTAACAAAATACCAAATGTAAACATTTCATTCTTTTCGCCAAAATAGGATATAAATTTATGAAAATAATTAAACATGTTTAGTATTGTTTACTCATATTTGAAAATAGGAAATAATAATAATGTGAGGACATATTGCATGAAACAAGTGTGAAAATATTTACCTTCAAGATTGTCACACCACTGACAATAGTTTCAAGAGACTACATAAGAACTTAATATTACAAAATAGTGTTATATGCAAATTTATTTCAAATAAATTGTTAACTGGATTCAATAATGCGACTCTTTGTATTTCTCTAATTTCATAATATATTTTCACGTGGCTTTTTATTTTTAGAAAAACCCATTTATATTTCAATAATTGGTTAATATTTAAAACAAACATGCGTATTTCGCAAGCAAATATTTTTTAGCTTACCTCATTATTAACAACCCTGTCTGCAACTGAAGTGGGTGGATCTTTCCTCTCCATGTAAACAAAGGATGAAGTCCGTAAGGTTTGCTCAATTTCGGTTGACATCCAAAAGTACCAGCTAGTGAAAAGTTGGTTTTCCTTGCTTCAAGTTGTTTCATATGTTTTTGGCGTTTCGCATGTACTTCCAAAGTCTTGAAACCTCGTGATCCATAGTCAATATTATCATGACACCACGTGCACAAAACCTTTCCGGGACGATCGATTTTCCGAATAAAATCACCGAACAAAGTCGTAACTTCCTTCTTCCCAACAGTATCAGTGATTTCCCTTTCCATCCAGTCTCATCGAAACTTATTTTTTGACATGTTTATCAATTTCTTTTACTCGTAAAGCGTCCTTTTTCTCGAGAACCGACATCGTTTACATATGGAAAATGGCGGTATGTTGACGTTATTAACGTCATCATTCATAACAGATGTCCCGATTGGTCACAAGGAACATATCGACCAATCAACTACGGCGCAATATAAACTACGTCTCGAATCTTGATTTAGGGTCGGAAAAAAAACGGAAAAACGGGAGATAATTTTTTTTCTCCCCGAGATTAAAAAAGACGGAATTCCGACTTTAGACGGAAAAATCACATGCCTGTTCTGCTGTGGATACTTTCTGAATGTTTCCAAATACAAAACGCTTTTTTTGGACTTATACTGAGCTAGCAAAACCAGAAAATGTAAAAAAAAAAAACATGTAAAAAAGCACACAGACAAAACAAGGGCTTCGTTGATTTAAGGTTCCACTGTAATGATCCGAATGCAGCTGAGATAGGCTCCAGCACCCCCCGCGACCCCGAAAGGGACAAGCGGTAGAAAATGGATGGATGGATGGATGTAATGATCTGCTCGAGAATTGTTCAATGACCGCTTTATCCATCACCTCAAAACTAAAACCCAGCAAAGCGTGCATTTAGGGGTCAAAACAGCAACAATGTTGGCAGGTGTGTGTGTGTGTGTGTGTGTGTGTGTGTGTGTGTGTGTTGCTGAATGCGTGCTCGTACCTCATGGATGGATTTGAAGAGGCTCCAGTCCAGGTGTGTGAGTGCCGCCGCCATGTCCCAGGTGTTGATTCCCAAAAGGCGCGCAGGCCTCCTGCTGAGCTCAGCGCTGTCTGTTAAAGGAGGCTGCGCACGGGACAGGAAGTCAGTATGAAAAAGGAGATTTAAGGAGGGATGCACAATTCTTGGCCAAAACCGGAAATGAGGAAGGTTGAAAATGTAAACACCGAAATAAATGATGACGGCAATTATTACTATCATTGTTCATGGGTCTTTCTGGGCTATAGTGAAGTACGTCATCCAGACCATGTACTCCGCTCCAGTCTAGGCATGGGCCGCTGTGGGATTTTGACGCTGGGATAACTTTAGGCAATAATACTGTATTACTGCACGCTGGTATCATTAAAGCTCTAAAAAAATTGGGAAAAGAAGAAAAAAGTATTGATTTTTAAACAATATAATAAAATATTATGAAAGTGGAGCATCTGTCATTTAAAATACAAAACCAATGAAGTTGTCACGTTGTGTAAATGGTAAATAAAAAGAGAATACAATGATTTGCTAATCCTTTTCAACTTATATTCAATTGAATAGACTGCAAAGACAAGATATTTCATGTTCACACTGAAAAAACTAGTGTTTTTTTTGCAAATAATCATTAACTTAGAATTTAATGGCAGCAACACATTGCAAAAAAGTTGTCACAGGGGCATTTTTACCACTGTGTTACATGGCCTTTCCTTTTAACAACACTCAGTAAACATTTAGGAACTGAGGTGACACATTTTTGAAGTGGAATTCTTTCCCATTCTTGCTTGATGTACAGCTTAAGTTGTTCAACAGGTCTCTGTTGTGGTATTTTAGGCTTCATAATGCACCACACATTTTCAACGGGAGACAGGTCTGGACTACAGGCAGGCCAGTCTAGTACCCGCACTCTTTTACTATGAAGCCACGTTCATGTAACACGTGGCTTGGCATTGTCTTGCTGAAAAAAGCAGGGGCGTCCATTGTAACGTTGCTTGGATGGCAACATATGTTGCTCCAAAATCGGCATGTACCTTTCAGCATTAATGGCGCCTTCACAAATGTGTAAGTTACCCATGTCTTTGGCACTAATACACCCCCATACCATCACACATGCTGGCTTTGCGCCTTTTCCTCTTTGGTCCGGAGGACACAACGTCCACAGTTTCCCCAAAAAATTTGAAATGTGGACTTGTCAGATCACAGAACACTTTTCCACTTTGCATCAGTCCATCTTAGATGAGCTTGGGCTTTCTGAAGTGTTCCTGAGCCCATGTGGTGATATCCTTTACACGCTGATGTCGCTTTTTGATGCAGTACAGCCTGATGGATCGAAGGTCACAGGCATTCAATGTTACGTGCAGTGATTACTCCAGATTCTCTGAACCTTTTGATGATATTACAGACCGTAGATGGTGAAATCCCTAAATTCCTTGCAATAGCTGGTTGAGAAATGTTGTTCTTAAACTGTTGGACAATTTGCTCAGGCATTTGTTGACAAAGTGGTGACCCTCGACCCCGTCCTTGTTTGTGAACGACTGAGCATTTCATGGAAGCTGCTTTTATACCCAATCATGGCACCCACCTGTTCCCAATTAGCCTGTTCACCTGTGGGATGTTCCAAATAAGTGTTTTGATGAGCATTCCTCAACTTTTTCAGTCTTTTTTGCCACTTGTGCCAGCTTTTTTGAAACATGTTGCAGGCATCAAATTCCAAATGAGCTAATATTTGCAAAAAAAATAAAGTTTTCCAGTTGGAACGTTAAATATCTTGTCTTTGCAGTCTATTCAATTGAATACGAGTTGAAAAGGATTTGCAAATCATTGTATTCTGTTTTTATTTACCATTTACACAACATGACAACTTCACTGCTTTTAAGCAATAAACAAAATATTTACTCGAACTTTACTGAGACTTGGTGATTGGGATTTGCGATCGTGAGATGAACAGTCCGAAAGAATGATTCCAAAGTGTAACTTGAAGAGTTTGTTTACGTACCAACATCTCCGTGAGGTCCCTGCGACACGCTACAAGCTTGCCTTGTGGGGTCAGAGACTCGGAATACACACAATCGCTGGGATGCAACATCCTCCGCTCTGCAGACACACAAACAGGAAAAAAATCAGCGAAAACAATCAGAATTGTTTTTGTTTGTTTATAGACGATATCAATGATTTAAATATGGCCAACGATGGAGCTTTTAATCCTATCTTTATATCGTGTTAATTAGGGATGTCCGATAATATCGGTCTGCCGATATTATCGGCCGATAAATGCGTTAAAATGTAATATCGGAAATTATCGGTATCGTTTTTTTTTTAATCTGTATCTTTTTTTAATTGATCTTTTTTAAATTTTTTTATTAAATCAACATAAAAAACACAAGATACATTTACAATTAGTGCACCAACCCAAAAAACCTCCCTCCCCCCATTTCTTTCTGTTATCAATATTCTGGTTCCTACATTATATATCAATATATATCAATACAGTCTGCAAGGGATACAGTCCGTAAGCACACATGATTGTGCGTGCTGCTGGTCCACTAATAGTACTAACCTTTAACAGTTAATTTTACTCATTTTCATTAATTACTAGTTTCTATGTAGCTGTTTTTATATTGTTTTACTTTCTTTTTTATTCAAGAAAATGTTTTTAATTTAGTTATCTTATTTTAATATTTTTTTTAAAAAGTACCTTATCTTCACCATACATGGTTGTCCAAATTAGGCATAATAATGTGTTAATTCCACGACTGCATATATCGGTTGATATCGGTATCGGTTGATATCGGTATCGGTAATTAAATAGTTGGACAATATCGGAATATCGGATATCGGCAAAAAGCCATTATCGGACATCCCTAGTGTTAATGCATGTTGACGACACATGCGTCCTTACCGCACTGTCCCTCGCCTCTACGGCAGCAAATATACTTCCTTTGTAACAAGTATCATCTTTGGAGGAGGGGGAGGAGCTAAACGCTACAGACTGCAGGAAGATACGAAATGCAAAGCTAACCGCTAACGAGAGCTCTTGAATGTAAACAAAGTTGTGCGGATCGATACATTTGTCGACGGTAAAGATACCAAGTATATATCCGTGTACAGTCATACCACAGTGATCAATATTTTTATCGTCATTTTTTAAAATTGTTTACAAATTCAGGAAAGAAGTTCCTGGACACAGGAGTCGATACTACTATGATTACATCGATATTTTTCATCGTCACAAAATCTTTTTTTCCTTTAAAAAAAATTCATATTATGTTTTTAAATTTAGGAAATAAGTCCCTGGACACATGAGGACTTTGAATATGACCAATGTATGATCCTGTAACTACTTGGTATCGGATCGATACCTAAATGTGTGGTGTCATCCAAAACTAATGTAAAGTATCAAACAGAAGTGATTATTACATTTTAACAGAAGTGTAGTGTTAAAACAGAAAAATAAGCAGATATTAACAGTAAATGAACAAGTGGATTCATAATTCATTTTTACAGTTTTTCCCTCATAATTTTGAAATTTTGACAAAATAATAATAGAATGATAAATGACAATACGTTACTGCATACGTCAGCAGACTAATTAAGAGCTTTTGTTTGTTTACTTACTACTAAAAGACAAGTTGTCTAGTATGTTCACTATTTTATTTAAGGACTTAACTGCAATAATAAACATATATTTAATGTATCCTAAGATTTTGTGTTAAAATAAAGCCAATAATGCCATTTTTCGTGGTCCCCTTTATTTAGAAAAGTAACCAAATACATTTTGGTACCGGTACTAGTACCAACATATTGGTATCGGGACAACCCTAGTGTGGAGGGGGCCGTGGCCTGCGGGCCTGCCGCGGAGCGGGGTGCACTGCAAAAAGTCAGTGTTCAAAAACAACAAGAAAAAATAAAAAAAATTAAGGGTATTTTATTTGAACTAAGCAAAAATTATCTGCCAATAGAACAAGAAAATTCGGCTTGTTAAGACTTTCCAAAACAAGTAAAATTAGCTAACGTCAATGAACCCAAAAATACCTTAAAATAAGTATATTCTCACTAATAACAAGTGCACTTTTCTTGGTAGAAAAAAAAACGAAACCCTTTTGCTCAATATGTTGAAAAATATTCTTAAATGAAGTAAATGCTAGTGCCATTATCTTGACATAATGATATGCATACATCATGATTTTTTTTTCATGCTTGAAGTAAGAAATGATTACTTTAAAAAAGTAGTTTAAACTTGTGAGTGTTGATGACACAGCTTTGCAACAGTTGATATTCTAGTTTCAAGCATGTTTTACTCAATATAGGTCATACACGCCAACTGGACAATATTTATCATATTTATTTACATATTTTAATCCAAAATAAAATGCCTGCACAGCATAGGAGGTAGGAAATGCTGACTCCCACCCCCTCAGCACACTGGGAACCAGCATGACTCCTCTCTAGTCAGTTCACTAGTCACTTTATACTTTTTACTGTCTCGTTTTTTTTACATTGCCTCTTAGAGTGGTCTTAGGCCATATTGCATATTGTGTATATTGTGTTGTTTTTGTATATTGTGTGGTTTCTTCTTTTTAAAAAAAATGCAAAGCACCTTAGGGAAGCAACCTAAATTTCGTTGGACCTGTACCTGTACATGCACAATGACAATAAAGATAATTCATTCATAACATCTCAGCAACAAGCTGTAATATCTTACTGAGATCATTTAGGACCAAAACCCTTAAAACAAGTAAAACACTCTAACATAAAATCTGCTTAGTGACAGAAAATAAGCAAATATCACCCTTATTTGAGATATTTAATCTTACTTAGATTTCAGTTTTTGCAGTGTGTGCAAGGACCGGCAGGTGAGTAGATTGCCCGGCTGGGCCTTGTTATCTAATCACCTGTCGCCTTTATTAGCAGCAGCCGGGGCGAGACAGGTTGTTGGGAGTTGGAGATAGAGAGCGAGAGAGAGAGAGAGAGAGCACACATTGAGACACACGGGACTGAAGAGTCGTACATATATTGCTGGAAAGCACGTCATACTTGTGTATGAAAAATAAAAAAAGACTTGCTCCAACCGGTCTACCGGGCTCACGAGAGATCTGTCGGCACCAGGAGAACCCTCCCCCACTCAGAGACGTTCACACCTAGTTTCTATCATCACTTATATCCCAAATATCATATCGTGATTGCAGGCGGCCACAATATAGATTTAAGGCCGTATCGCCCACCCCTTCCAGATGTCATGCTGTGTGTTTGTTTACCTCCAGTGTGAGACACCACAGCCAGCACCGTGTCTTCCTCTGACTTGTCCATCTTCAGTCCAACAATCCTCAACAGCTCGTGAGCTTCCAGCGAGGGATGAGTGTGCACGCTCAGGTAGGAGTCGCTGCTCACGTACACGCAGCAAATGACTAGAAGATGCATGGAGGACCACAAAGATGTGAGCCACGTGCGGTGCGACGGCGTAAGATTCCAAAGCGCACCTTCTCTCGTCTCAGAAAGAGGACGTCGGAGCTGCAGACAGTTCTCCTTCAGACTCAACTGCTGGTGCATTTGCTTGCTCTGTCAGAAAGGGGACAGCAAGTCTGGTGAGCTCAGACCTCAGCACGGCGGATTTAAGGCCTACTGAAAGCCACTACTAGCGACCACGCAGTCTGATAGTTTATATATCAATGATGAAATCTTAACATTGCAACACATGCCAATACGGCCGGGTTAACATTTTAAATTTCCCGCTAAACTTCCGGTTGGAAACGTCCATGTATGATGACGTATGCGCATGACGTCACGACGGCAACGGAAGTATTCGTACCCAATGTGTCACCATACAAACTGCTCTGTTTTCATCGAACAATTCCACAGTATTCTGGACATCTGTGTTGGTGAATCTTTTGCAATTTGTTTAATGGACAATGGAGACTGCAAAGAAGAAAGTTGTAGGTGCGATCGGTGTATTAGCGGCTGGCTGCAGCAACACAACCAGGAGGTTGTGTTGTGTTTGAGCAGGATAGCAGACGCGCTACCGTGAGTACAGCTTTGGCTTCCAAACATTTGATCGCTTGCCCGTACGTGCGTGTCGCTATGTGCATGTCACGTACGTAACTTTGGGGAAATATATGTTTCTTGCCGACTCTGATGGCGGCCGAGGTGTCGTCGAAAGCTACAACGCCCGCCGCCGCCGCTCCATAGTTAGCTTCAATTGTTAAGCTTCGCCAAGCTGGAAATTATTAACCGTGTATTTACATGTCCATGGTTTAATAGTATTGTTGATCTTCTGTCTATCCTTCCAGTCAGGGATTTATTTATTTTGTTTCTATCTGCATTTAAGCACGATGCTATCACGTTAGCTCAGTAGCTAAAGAGCTTCGCCGATGTATTGTCGTGGAGATAAAAGTCACTGTGAATGTCCATTTCGCGTTCTCGACTCTCATTTTCAAGAGGATATAGTATCCGAGGTGGTTTAAAATACAAATCCGTGATCCACAATAGAAAAAGGAGAGTGTGTGGAATCCAATGAGACCTTGTACCTAAGTTACGGTCAGAGCGAAAAAAGATACACCCTGCACTGCCTCTCTAGTTCTTCACTCTAACGTTCCTGATCCACGAATCTTTCATCCTCGCTCAAATTAATGGGGTAATCGTCGCTTTCTCGGTCCGAATCTCTCTCGCTCCATTGTAAACAACGGGGAATTGTGAGGAATACTAGCTCCTGTGACGTCACGCTACTTCCGTTTTTTTTATCAGCGACCAAAAGTTGCGAACTTTATCGTCGTTGTTCTATACTAAATCCTTTCAGCAAAAATATGGCAATATCGCGAAATGATCAAGTATGACACATAGAATGGATCTGCTATCCCCGTTTAAATACAAAAAATTCATTTCAGTAGGCCTTTAAATGGTGGATTGAATTATTTATGATACCTTTTGGTTGGGAGGGCAGTCATCCACTGTGCTGCAACACACAAGCAGTGAGGGTCCACACATTTGCAAACTGTCCCATTAAACACAAGCCAACACCAACCAATGCACTTACTGCCTGCGGCGCAGAAGCTTCTGGAACTCTTTGAGGTCGTTCTCCAGCGCGGGGAACTCGTACAGGTCCTCCAACACACACCTGTAAAGAGTCTGATAGAGAAGACAAGAAGTAAGCAGCGATCCGCTAACGATGTAGTCAATGGGGGCTCTCTATTTCGCCCACACACTGCAAAAAGTACGATGAAATATCTCAAATAAGGGTGATATTTGCTTATTTTCTGTTTGATAAGATAATTCTTCTCACTAAGCAGATTTTATGTTATGGAGTGTTTTACTTGTTTTAAGTGTTTTGGTCCTAAATGATCTCAGTAAGATATTACAGCTTGTTGCTGAGATTTGATGACCTATATTGAGTAAAACATGTTTGAAACTATTTTCGTCCAAATGTCCAAAACATACCCAGCAATGGTGCACAGGAAGGCGGGGAAGAAGAGGAGAAAAGGCGGCCAAAATGGTCAAAAGTCCCAATTTTGTCCAAAATAGCTCCCCGGGTTCCAGTCCCACGAGTCCCGCCGCCGGCCGCACAAGTCCCAGGATGCAAAAAATGTCCAAAACGCACCCAGCAAAGTCCCACGGGAACATACTTGCCAACCTTGAGACCTCCAATATCGGGAGGTGTGTGGGGGGGTGAGGTGGGAGGGGGTTGTTTGGGTGCGGGGGGCGTGGTTATTTACAGCTAGAATTCACCAACTCGAGTATTTCCTATATATTTCCTATATATTTCATATATATATATATATATATATATATATATATATATATGAAATACTTGACTTTCAGTGAATTCTAGCTATATATATATATATATATTTTTTACATTTTATTTACATAGAAAAAATAAATAAATACTTGAATTTCAGTGTTCCAGTGGCTATCCATTAGATGGCAGTATTGTCCTGTTTAACTTCTCCGTTCATGACGAGTATATCATTTCGGCCGCCATGTCTGTAATTTCCTCGTTCTTCTGCTTCGTCTCCTTGTTGTGTGCGCAGTTGTGCACTCTATAAAAGCCCTAGATGTTATGACGTCTTTGGGCAGGCAAGCTGTTTATTTTGTGGGAAAGCGGACGTGAGAACAGGCTGTCCCCACTCAGTCTCAGGTCCGCATTGAGCTGGAGGGGGCGTGGCCTCCAGCTCCGGCTGAATACCGGGAGTTTGTCGGGAGAAAATCTCTGCCGGGAGGTTGTCGGGAGAGGCGCTGTATATCGGGATTCTCCCGCTAAAAACGGGAGGGTTGGCAAGTATGCACGGGAAGTGGGGGAGAAAAGTGAGAAAAGTCGTCAAAAGTCCCCAAAAATGTTCAAAATACCTACCCAGGTTCGAGTCCCACACGTCCCGCCGCCGGCCGCGCAAGTCCCGGGGTGCCCAAAATGTCCATAACACACCCAGCCGAGTCCCACGGGGAGGGGGGGATCAAAGTTGGAAAAGTCGGCAAAAGTACCAAAAATGTTCAAAATACCCACCCAGGTTCGAGTGCCACATGGAACGGGCACTCGAACCCGGGTGTGATTTTTTAACCTTTTACCGACTTTTCTCACTTTTCTCCCCGCCTTCTCGTGGGGCTTTGCTGGGCGCGTCTTGGACATTTTGGGCATCCCGGCCAGAGGCGGGATTTGTGGGACTCGAACCTGAGTAGGTATTTTGAAAATTTTTGGGACTTTTGCCGACTTTTGCCACCCATTGACAATCAATGGGTGGCTGACTAAATACTTTTTTGCCCCACTGTGTGTATATATATATATATATATATATATATATATATATATATATATATATATATATATATATATATATATATATATATATATATATATATATTCGTTGCGCACTAATTGACTGAAAGAGCACGCACTTGGCGCGATGATGTCATGTTATCGATGGAAAAATGCTGAGCGGCTAGGAGACCCCGAGAGTAACAAGATGTTGCCTTGTTGCCTTTGCATTAAGAACAATAAATTAGTTTTTAGTATAAGTTTTCTGGTTTCAAGAAATGTCATGCCGAGCGCATATCATTATGTCAAGAGAATGGCACTAGCATTGACTTCATTTAAGAATATTTTTCAACATACTGAGAAAAAAGGTCTCATATTTGTTTTTTCTACCAAGAAAAGTGCACTTGTTATTAGTGAGAATATACTTATTTTAAGGTATTTTGGGGTTCATTGATGTTAGCTAATTTTACTTGTTTTGGAAAGTCTTGACAAGCCAAATTTTCTTGTTCTATTGGCAGATAATTTTGCTTAGTTCAAGAAAATACCCCTATTTTTTAATTTTTTCCCCTTGTTTTTGAACACTGACTTTTTGCAGTGCAAAACCCTTTAAATAACAATGCAAAACCCGCCAACAATACTCTATATGCATATCGTGACCTAAATATTAACCACATATTAGCAATGTTGTTATTATAAGCGTAAACACAAACAAACTATTTGTTAGCGGCGCAATACAGACAGCTAAGTAGCCCCCCGCTGCTTTACTGCGAGCCGATACCTTGATGATAGCTTACAGAAGTTAAAATGTTTTATAGCAAGTAACTCAAGTGAACACATTTTTATAAGGCTTATTGTGAGGAGGCGTGGCCGGCGGACCGGCAGCCAGATGGACGTCAGGTGCGTGGATCGCCCACCTGGGCGCAATTCTATAATCACCTGTCAGTATGTAAAATGGAAGGAGCAGAGGAGGACGGGGCAGAAGGAGTTGGAGAGCCAGCAGTACATGCAGTGCGGAAGCGACCGAGAGCGAGACGAAGACGACGACGCGTGAGGCTGAAAAGCGAACCGCAGAGCGAGCAGTTGGGAAAAGGAGCTGAAAAGCGACCCGACGACACAAGAGGTTTATTGAAAAATAAACAAAGTCACGAAACTGCTCGCCGTCATGTCTGTTGTTGGTGGTCCATGGAACCCGGAGGGAGGAAAACCTCCACACTTGTCTTATTAAAAAATGTTGAATGTGCTAGTATTGTTGTAAATGAGATGACGTATTCTATTTGTGGTATTGAATGCAACATGCAATGTTTTTAAGTACCAGTACAGTGGAAAAACAAGTTGACTTTATATGCTTGATTGTGTTTCATCCTATCCATTAAATTATATCCAATCGTATTTGCAATCCGCAAAGTATGTAAAAACACCGTTCAAACGTCACAAAATGCAACAAATTCAGTCAGCCATTTTGAATATTCCCCTCACTATTTCTGGAGATCGACGTTACTGGAGTAACACTTGTGGAAATACGCAAAAATTAGAGAGAGATGTGCTGTCTGTCAGTCACAATACTGATGTAAGCAGGCATGTGATTTGACCACAATGAAAAAGACTGAAAAAACTTCCGGGGGACGAAGGCCCCCAGCCAGGTCCAGGGTGGGGGGACAAGGGGGGCAATGCCCCCCGAAGCTCCTGGTTTTTCACCAATTTAACATGCTAAAATGAACAAAGACAGCACCATTTGAAGAAAATATTTGAGTGTTTAAAGACATGAAAACATCATTAATAGAACATACATAACCCAATGATCCTAATGAATCACTGTATATGGTTCAGTCCCAACAGTATTTAGTCACTAATATTTACATCTTGTGTTCATTTCACATCCACATTGATCAGTGTTATTATCCACAGTTTATTTACAGTATTACCACATTACTTCAGTTCATGTAATGTAAACATTTCATTCTTTTCGCCAAAATAGGATATACATTTATGAAAATAATTAAACATGTTTAGTATTGTTTACTCATATTTGAAAATAGGAAATAATAATAATGTGAGGACACTGACATGTTGCATGAAACAAGTGTGAAAATATTTACCTTCAAGATTGTTACACCACTGACAATAGTTTCAAGAGACTACATAAGAACTTAATATTACAAAATAGTATTATATGCAAATTTATTTCAAATAAATTGTTAACTGGATTCAATAATGCGACTCTTTGAATTTCTCTAATTTCATAATATATTTTCACGTGGCTTTTTATTTTTAGAAAAACCCATTCATATTTCGCTAAGCAATAATTGGTTAATATTTAAAACAAACATGCGTATTTCGCAAGCAAATATTTTTTAGCTTACCTCATTATTAACAACCCTGTCTGCAACTGAAGTGGGTGGATCTTTCCTCTCCATGTAAACAAAGGATGAAGTCCGTAAGGTTTGCTCACTTTCGGTTGACATCCAAAAGTACCAGCTAGTGAAAAGTTTGTTTTCCTTGCTTCAAGTTGTTTCATATGTTTTTGGCGTTTCGCATGTACTTCCAAAGCCTTGAAACCTCGTGATCCATAGTCAATATTATCATGACACCACGTGCACAAAACCTTTCCGGGACGATCGATTTTCCGAACAAAATCACAGAACAAAGTCGTAACTTCCTTCTTCCCAACAGTATCAGTGATTTCCCTTTCCATCCAGTCCCATCGAAACTTATTTTTGACATGTTTATCAATTTCTTTTACTCGTAAAGCGTCCTTTCTCTCGAGAACCGACATCGTTTACATATGGAAAATGGCCGTAGTAACCATTATGAATGATGACGTTATTAACGTCATCATTCATAACAGATGTCCTGATTGGTCACAAGGAACATATCGACCAATCAACTACGGCGTAATATAAACTACGTCTCGAATCTTGATTTAGGGTCGGAAAAAAAACGGAAAAACGGGAGATACATTTTTTTTTCCCCCCGAGATTAAAAAAGACAGAATTCCGACTTTAGACGGAAAAATCACATGCCTGTGTAAGACATGAACACATATGTTTTTCTTTTTTTCATGAATTCTAAGTCGTAAATAAACAAATACATAAAAAGTCCGCTTACAATGTAGTCAATGGGTGCTCTCTATTTCTCCCACAAAACCCGCAGACTAAGAAACTGTTCTGCCACGGTGCGGAGGACGAGTATCCGAGAAGCGGCTTCACACTGTGGCTAGACGACGCGCTCGTTGCAGCTTGCTCTCGAATTGGAGCCGGTGTTCTGGCGAGACACGCACCCTCCCTGAACTGGTGTATGCGTGTAACAAGGAATAGGGAGCGTTCGTCCATTTTGAAGCATCTTTAGTCATGTAAACACCGGGACACAGCTGTGGTAATGATCATACCGTTGGTCTCTCCTTTGCACCTCAGCTATAATTATGCAAATGAGGCAGGTTTAATTACATACAGAATTCCGTCACGTTACTCTACGTGCATTGTTGGGAGGAATAGCGTCATTTAGTTGTGACTATAGAGGCCGAGCGTACACACACCTGCTTGTCATTGACCAACCGTAGCCCCCCCATCCCAAGTCTGGTCTCATTACTCTGTTACTAGGCAACTATCGCCTTGGTTGCACACTCCATACGACATTATACCCATGCCAACTCTCGCATGTTTGTTTCCATAGCAACCCAATGATGAAACCGTCAGGTTACACAGGGACTCTGTGAGCGTGCGTCCTTGTGTGATTATTGTATTATGTTTGTCAGACCCTGTGTGTGGGTGTGTGTGTGTGTGTGTGTGTGTGTGTGTGTGTTGGAATATTTAAAGCATGAGTGTACAAAGTGCGACCCGGGGGCCACTTTCGGCCCGATGACTGAGTTTTGTTCTCCCGCAGCATATAAAAAAAACCCCACAACAGTGAAAATGTAAGAAAAAAGAGCAAAAATGTAATGAGAAAAAGCTGAAATGTTTCTATTAATAATTGATTGTAATAGACTAAGTCACATGCAACACAAAGTTGTATGTACACAAATACCTTTTTAGAATTTTTAAAAGAGATTTTAAAAAAAATATCAAAGTGGCCCCTGCATACTTGATTTGATCTAAAATGTAAAATCTGATCTAAAATATTAGAAGCTTTCGAAATAAAAATAAAATAAAATATCAAACGGAGTTTAGTTAGTTCATCAAAACATTAAATAATACTTACTTATGAACCAATGTATTAGAAAAATTACAACAACAATAATAAACACTGTTAAATGTGTAAGTGAACATTAATATTTTGATACAGGCAGAAGTTTTGACGAACTATGTCATGCAGTTAAACAATCGTATTATTATTATTATTATTATATTCTTACATGGGGAATAACAACAGTAAGAATGTTCGAAAATTAGCAAAAAATCGATTTGTAAAGAGAAAAAGCTGAAATGTTCTTACAAATAAATAATCTTAATGTAATTCGCCAGCTATAATACAAAGCTGACACAAAGTTTTGTCTTAAAATATTAATAGCATCTGTTTTTAGCACAATTAATAATTAATTGTATTATACCAAGTCACATACAACACAAAGTTGTAAGTACACAAATACATATATGTTTTTAGAGTTAAAAAAAAAAAGAAATAAATAAAAACAAAATTAAATATCAAACAGGGTTTAGTTAGTTAATCAAAACATTAAATAATACTAACTTATGAATCAATTCATTAGACAAATAATAAAAACTGTTAAATGTGTAAGTGAACATTAATATTTTGATACAGGCAGAAGTTTTGACAAACTATGTTATGCAGTTAAACAATCGTATTATTATTATTATTATTATTGTTATTATTATATTCTTACATGGGGGGAAAAACAACAGTAAGAATGTTCGAAAAAGAGCAAAAAATCGATTTGTAAAGACAACTACAATTAAATAATCTTAATGTAATTCTCCAGCTATAATACAGAGCTGAGACAAAGTTTTGTCTTAAAATATTAATATCTGTTTTTAGCCTTTTTCTGTTGACAAAATAAAAATATATCAAAACGGCCCCCGCGTACTTTGACTTTTCAGTATGTGGCCCTTGGTGGAAAAGTTTAGACACCCCTGATCTAAAATATTAGAAGCTTTTCGAAATAAAAACAAAATTAAAAATCAAACAGGGTTTAGTTAGTTGATCAAAACATTAAATAATACTAACTTATGATTCAATTCATTACAAAAATTACAACAACAATAATAAACACTGTTAAATGTGTAAGTGAACATTAATATTTTCATACAGGCAGAAGTTTTGACAAACTATGTCATGCAGTTAAACAATCGTATTATTATTATATTCTTACATGGGGAAAAACAACAGTGAGAATGTTCGAAAATTAGCAAAACATCGATTTGTAAAGAGAAAAAGCTGAAATGTTCTTACAATTAAATAATCTCAATGTAATTCGCCAGCTATAATACAAAGCTGACACAAAGTTTTGTCTTAAAATATTAATAACGTCTGTTTTTAGCACAATTAATAATTAATTGTATTATACCAAGTCACATACAACACAAAGTTGTAAGTACACAATTACATATATGTTTTTAGAGTTAAAAAAAACAATAAAAAAAATAAAAACAAAATTAAATATCAAACAGGGTTTAGTTAGTTAATCAAAACATTAAATAATACTAACTTATGAATCAATTCATTAGACAAATAATAAAAACTGTTAAATGTGTAAGTGAACATTAATATTTTGATACAGGCAGAAGTTTTGACAAACTATGTTATGCAGTTAATCATATTATTATTGTTATTATTATATTCTAACATGGGGAAAAACAACAATAAGAATGTTCGAAAAAGAGCAAAAAATCGATTTGTAAAGACAATTATAATTAAATAATCTTAATGTAATTCTCCAGCTATAATACAAAGCTGACACAAAGTTTTGTCTTAAAATATTAATAACGTCTGTTTTTAGCCCAATTAATAATTAATTGTATTATACCAAGTCACATACAACACAAAGTTGTAAGTACACAAATACATATATGTTTTTAGAGTTAAAAAAAAAAAGAAATAAATAAAAACAAAATTAAATATCAAACAGGGTTTAGTTAGTTAATCAAAACATTAAATAATACTAACTTATGAATCAGTTCATTAGACAAATAATAAAAACTGTTAAATGTGTAAGTGAACATTAATATTTTGATACAGGCAGAAGTTTTGACAAACTATGTTATGCAGTTAATCATATTATTATTGTTATTATTATATTCTAACATGGGGAAAAAGAACAATAAGAATGTTCGAAAAAGAGCAAAAAATCGATTTGTAAAGACAATTATAATTAAATAATCTTAATGTAATTCTCCAGCTATAATACAGAGCTGACACAAAGTCTTGTCTTAAAATATTAATATCTGTTTTTAGCCTTTTTCTGTTGACAAAATAAAAATATATCAAAACGGCCCCCGCGTACTTTGACTTTTCAGTATGTGGCCCTTGGTGGAAAAGTTTAGACACCCCTGATCTAAAATATTAGAAGCTTTCGAAATAAAAACAAAATTAAAAATCAAACAGGGTTTCGTTAGTTGATCAAAACATTAAATAATACTAACTTATGAATCAATTCATTAGAAAAGTTACAACAGCAATAATGAACACTGTTAAATGTGTAACTGAACATTAATATTTTGATACAGGCAGAAGTTTTGATAAACTATGTTGTGCAGTTAAACAATCGTATTATTATTATATTCTTACATGGGGAAAAAACAACAGTAAGAATGTTCGAAAATTAGCAAAAAATCGATTTGTAAAGAGAAAAAACTGAAATGTTCTTACAAATAAATAATCTTAAAGTAATTCGCCAGCTATAATACAAAGCTGACACAAAGTTTTGTCTTAAAATATTAATAGCACCTGTTTTTAGCACAATTAATAATTAATTGTATTATACCAAGTCACATACAACACAAAGTTGTAAGTACACAAATACATATATGTTTTTACAGTTAAAAAAAAAAGAAATAAATAAAAACAAAATTAAATATCAAACAGGGTTTAGTTAGTTAATCAAAACATTAAATAATACTAACTTATGAATCAATTCATTAGACAAATAATAAAAACTGTTAAATGTGTAAGTGAACATTAATATTTTAATACAGGCAGAAGTTTTGACAAACTATGTCATGCAGTTAAACAATCATATTATTATTGTTATTATTATATTCTTACATGGGGGAAAAACAACAGAAAGAATCTTCGAAAAAGAGCAAAAAATCGATTTGTAAAGACAATTACAATTAAATAATCTTAATGTAATTCTCCAGCTATAATACAGAGCTGAGACAAAGTTTTGTCTTGAAATATTAATAATATCTGTTTTTAGCCTTTTTCTATTGACAAAATAAAAAAATATCAAAACGGCCCCTGCGTACTTTGACTTTTCAGTATGTGGCCCTTGGTGGAAAAGTTTAGACACCCCTGATCTAAAATAAAAACAAAATTAAAAATCAAACAGGGTTTAGTTAGTTAATCAAAACATTAAATAATACTAACTTATGAATCAATTCATTAGAAAAATTACAACAACAATAATAAACACTGTTAAATGTGTAAGTGAACATTAATATTTTGATACAGGCAGAAGTTTTGATAAACTATGTCGTGCAGTTAAACAATCGTATTATTATTATTATTATATTCTTACATGGGGAAAAACAACAGTAACAATGTTCGAAAAAGAGCAAAAAATGTATTTGTAAAGAGAAAAAGCTGAAATGTTCTTACAAATAAATAATCTCAATGTAATTCGCCAGCTATAATACAAAGCTGAGACAAAGTTTTGTCTTAAAATATTAATAGCATCCGTTTTTAGCACAATTAATAATTAATTGTATTATACCAAGTCACATACAACACAAAGTTGTAGGTACACAAATACATATATGTTTTTAGAGTTAAAAAAAAAAAATAAAAAAATAAAAAAAAAATTAAATATCAAACAGGGTTTAGTTAGTTAATCAAAACATTAAATAATACTAACTTATGAATCAATTAATTAGACAAATAATAAAAACTGTTAAATGTGTAAGTGAACATTAATATTTTAATACAGGCAGAAGTTTTGACAAACTATGTTATGCAGTTAAACAATCATATTATTATTGTTATTATTATATTCTTACATGGGGGAAAACAACAATAAGAATGTTCGAAAAAGAGCAAAAAATCGATTTGTAAAGACAATTACAATTAAATAATCTTAATGTAATTCGCCAGCTATAATACAAAGCTGACACAAAGTTTTGTCTTAAAATATTAATATCTGTTTTTAGCCTTTTTCTGTTGACAAAATAAAAAAATATCAAAACTTTGACTTTTCAGTATGTGGCCCTTGGTGGAAAAGTTTAGACACCCCTGATCTAAAATATTAGAAGCTTTCGAAATAAAAACAAAATTAAAAATTAAACAGGGTTTAGTTAGTTGATCAAAACATTAAATAATACTAACTTATGAATCAATTTATTAGAAAAATTACAACAACAATAATAAACACTGTTAAATGTGTAAATGAACATTAATATTTTGACAGAGGCATAAGTTTTGACAAACTATGTTATGCAGTTAAACAATCGTATTATTATTATTATTATATTCTTACATGGGGAAAAACAACAGTAAGAATGTTCGAAAATTAGCAAAAAAAACGATTTGTAAAGAGAAAAAGCTGAAATGTTCTTACAAATAAATAATCTTAATGTAATTCGCCAGCTATAATACAAAGCTGACACAAAGTTTTGTCTTAAAATATTAATAGCATCTGTTTTTAGCACAATTAATAATTAATTGTATTATACCAAGTCACATACAACACAAAGTTGTAAGTACACAAATACATATATGTTTTTAGAGTTAAAAAAAAAGAAATAAATAAAAACAAAATTAAATATCAAACAGGGTTTAGTTAGTTAATCAAAACATTAAATAATACTAACTTATGAATCAGTTCATTAGACAAATAATAAAAACTGTTAAATGTGTAAGTGAACATTAATATTTTAATACAGGCAGAAGTTTTGACAAACTATGTTATGCAGTTAATCATATTATTATTGTTATTATTATATTCTAACATGGGGAAAAACAACAATAAGAATGTTCGAAAAAGAGCAAAAAATCGATTTGTAAAGACAATTATAATTAAATAATCTTAATGTAATTCGCCAGCTATAACACAGAGCTGAGACAAAGTTTTGTCTTAAAATATTAATATCTGTTTTTAGCCTTTTTCTGTTGACAAAATAAAAATATATCAAAACGGCCCCCGCGTACTTTGACTTTTCAGTATGTGGCCCTTGGTGGAAAAGTTTAGACACCCCTGATCTAAAATATTAGAAGCTTTCGAAATAAATTAAAAAAAAAAAATCAAACAGGGTTTAGTTAGTTAATCAAAACATTAAATAATACTAACTTATGAATCAATTCATTAGAAAAAATACAACAATAGTAAAAACTGTTAAATGTGTAACCGAACATTAATATTTTGATACAGGCAGAAATTTTGACAAACTATGTTGTGCAGTTAAACAATCGTATTATTATTATTATTATTATTATATTCTAACACGGGGGAAAAACAACAGTAAGAATGTTCGAAAAAGAGCAAAAAATCGATTTATAAAGACAAAAAGCTGAAATGTTCTTACTAATAAATAATCTCAATGTAATTTGCCAGCTATAATACAAAGCTGACACAAAGTCTTGTCTTAAAATATTAATAACGTCTGTTTTTAGCCTTTTTCTGTTGATAAAATAAAAAAATATCAAAACGGCCCCCGCGTACTTTGACTTTTCAGTATGCGGCCCCTGGTGGAAAAGTTTGGACACCCCTGATTTAAAGGGAAATGTGGGGAGGCGTGGCCGGCAGACCGACAGCGAGGCGGGGCACGCCGGGGCCGACCCTGAGATGGCGGCGAGGAGGCGTGGCCGGGATCGACGCCGAGATAGATGTCAGGTGCTTGGATCGCCCACCTGGGCACAATTATATAATCTTCTCTCGATGAATAAAGGGGCGGCAGCCGAGAACGACGGGGCAGAAGGATTTGGAGAGCCAGCAGCGCATGAGGAGCGGAAGCGACCAAGCTGTAGACGCAGACGAAGACGAGGGAGGCTGAAAAGTGAGCCAAAGAGCGAGCAGAGAAGAGGAGCTGAAAAGCGACCTGCACGAAGTTTTATTTGAAAAAATAAACAAAGTCACAACCCTGCTCGAAGTAATGTCTGTACTTGGTGGTCCATGGAACCCAGTCGACAGTGCAAGTCTGTCACAGGCACATTTTCCAAACAGTGGGGTGAAGACGAGTGAAGTTGGGTACCTTCATGAAGCCCCGAACATGCTCCTCCTCTTTCAGGAAGTCCTTGTAGAGTCGGCTCCAGTGGGAGACCAGCTGCAGGACCTTGCGCTTCCTGAAGAGGGCGTCCTTGCCCTCCTCCTGGCCGCGGCTGCGTGCGCTGCTGTAGGTGAGAGCAGTCAAGGAGAAGAGTAGTGCAATCGCGTGTGTGTGTGTGTGTGTGTGTGTGTGTGTGTGTGTGTGTGTGTGTGTGTGTGTGTGTGTGTGTGTGTGTGTGTGTGTGTGTGTGTGTGTGTGTGTGTGTGTGTGTGTGTGTGATGAAGGATATTGTCCCAGCAGGGCTTGACAGAGGTCGTGGGTGGACATGAACACCAGGTAGGTCAACAGGAAGTCATCCAACAGCACTTCTGAAGCAGAACAAACACCTCATTAGGGCTGCAACTAACGATTAATTTGACAATCGATTAATCTGTCGATTGTTACTTTGGTTAATCGATTAATAATCGGATAAAGGAGACAAACTACATTTCTATCCTTTCCAGTATTTTATTGGGGAAAAAAAACAGCATACTGGCACCATACTTATTTTGATTATTGTTTCTCAGCTGTTTGTACATGTTGCAGTTTATAAATAAAGTTTTTATTTTTATTTTTTTTAAAGCCTCTGCGCATGCGCATAGCATAGATCCAACGAATCGATGACTAAATTAATCGGCAACTATTTTTATAATAGATTTTAATCGATTTAATGGATTAGTTGTTGCAGCCCTACACCTCATTAGCCACATCAACACTCTCTTGGCAGAAAAAAGCATTCCAAAGATCGGCCACATGTCAGCATGTGCAGTGAAGCACACCCCCAATACATGCATACAGTATATTGGTAAGGGTATATTCTAGAAATTCAAATATTATTCATGACGTCTTTTACTTAGTGGTGTCCCGATACGACTTAAGATACGATACTGATATTGCAGCCTTGATGTTGGACTATACCGATGTTATTTCAGTTTCAGTTTATTTGGAACATGCATACGATACAACGTAGTGCATCACATATTTCCAGTTGTTTCAATACAGCACGTCCGAAAAGGAGTAGGAAGAAGCAGAGCTTATTTAGTCCTACCCCTTTTGATGATCTAATCCAGATGTGTCAAAGTGGTTTTCACTGAGGGCCACATGGCAGTTATGTTTGGCCCCAGAGGGCCGCTTCTAACAGTGAATACTATTATTACACCATTTTTTAATGCATTTTATTAGATTTTTTTTAAACTAAAATGTAAAAAAAATATGGTAAATTGCAATAATTTCACCTCAAAATGTAGTGTATGGTAAAATGTACATTAGTTTTTTTTTACTGTGAATAAAAAAACTGCAATTTTACAATAACGTTTTGGCACCTGAGCTGCCAGATTTCTTTTTTTTATTTTTTTTTATTTTTATTTTTTACCACAAATCAACAAGTGTAGATTTTTCAGGGTATTACTGTAAATGCCAAAAGGGCACCACGGTTTATTACAGTAAAAAAAAGTACTATTTTTTTTTCATTTAGAGAAAAATGCTGTAAAAACCACAATAAATTTCACAACTTGAAATCTATCGCTACTTTTACATAGCACAATTTGATAACTTGCTTTGAAATCATTATTATTAGTATTTATTTCTATTCAAAAAATGGTTTGAATGATTGATAATATATTTTTGCATGATTAGACAATATTTTGTCGATTACATGGAGTACATATATTTTTTCTCTCTCCCAAAATAGAAATGTAGAAAGAATACATTTAGTAAGAAAAGTTACAGTACTTTATATTGTCTAATTATGCAAAAATATATTATCAAACATTGAAACCATGTTTTAAATATAAATAAATACTAATAATAATGATTTCAAGGAGAGTTATCAATCAAGAAATTGTGCAATGTAAAAGTAGCAATAGATTTCATGGTAAAATTGTGTTTTTTTACTGTGTTTTTTACAGCATTTTTCTCTAAATGAAAGAAACAGCACTTTTTTTTACTGTAATAAACTGTGGTGTCGTTTTGGCATTTACAGTAATACACCGAAAAATCTACACTTGTTGATTTGCGGTAAAACAAACAAACAAACTGGCAGCTCAAGTGCCAAAATGTTACTGTAAAATTGCAGGTTTTTTTATTTACAGTAAAATTCTGGCAACCGAGCTCCCTTTTTTAAACCACAGTTTATTACAGTAAAAGTTTTTTTTTTCATTTACAGAAAAATGCTGTAAAAACCACAGTAAATTTCACAATTTGACCATGAAATCTATTGCTACTTTTACATAGCACCATTTGATGGATTACTTGCTTTGAAATCATTATTATTAGTACTTATTTCTATTCAAAAAATGGTTTGAATGATTGATAATATATTTTTGCATAATTAGACAATATTTTGTCGATTACATGGAGTACATATATTTTTTTTCTCTCCCAAAATAGAAAGAAAGAATACATTTAGTAAGAAAAGTTACAGTACTTTATATTGTCTAATTATGCAAAAATATATTATCAAACATTGAAACCACGTTTTAAATATAAATAATTACTAATAATAATGATTACAAAGCGAGTTATCCATCAAAAAATTGTGCAATGTAAAAGTATCAATAGATTTCATGGTAAAATTGTGTTTTTTTACTGTGGTTTTTACAGCATTTTTCTCTAAATGAAAGAAACAGCACTTTTTTTTACTGTAATAAACTGTGGTGTTGTTTTGGCATTTACAGTAATACACCGAAAAATCTACACTTGTTGATTTGTGGTAAAAAACAAAAAACAAACTGGCAGCTCAAGTGCCAAAATGTTACTGTAAAATTGCAGGTTTTTTTATTTACAGTAAAATTCTGGCAACTGAGCTGCCTTTTTTAAACCACAGTTTATTACAGTAAAAAAAAAGTACTGTTTTTTTTTTTATTTAGAGAAAAATGCTGTAAAAACCACAGTAAATTTCACAATTTGACCATGAAATCTACTGCTACTATTACATAGCACCATTTGATAGATAACTTGCTTTGAAATCATTATTATTAGTATTTATTTCTATTAAAAAAATGGTTTGAATGATTGATAATATATTTTTGCATAATTAGACAATATTTTGTCGATTACATGGAGTACATATATTTTTTTTCTCTCCCAAAATAGAAAGAAAGAATACATTTAGTAAGAAAAGTTACAGTACTTTATATTGTCTAATTATGCAAAAATATATTATCAAACATTGAAACCATGTTTTAAATATAAATAATTACTAATAATGATTTCAAAGAGAGTTATCCATCAAAAAATTGCGCAATGTAAAAGTAGCAATAGATTTCATGGTAAAATTGTGTTTTTTTACTGTGGTTTTTACAGCATTTTTCTGTAAATGAAAAAAACAGCACTTTTTTTTACTGTAATAAACTGTGGTGTTGTTTTGGCATTTACAGTAATACACCGAAAAATCTACACTTGTTGATTTGCGGTAAAAAAAAAAACATACAAACTGGCAGCTCAAGTGCCAAAATGTTACTGTAAAATTGCAGTGTTTTTTATTTACAGTAAAATTCTGGCAACTGAGCTGCCTTTTTTAAACCACAGTTTATTACAGTAAAAAAAATTGACGTTTTTTTTTTTCATTCAGAGAAAAATGCTGTAAAAACCACAGTAAATTGCACAATTTGATGGATAACTTGCTTTGAAATCATTATTATTAGTGTTTATTTCTATTCAAAAAATGGTTTGAATGATTGATAATTAGGGATGTCCGATAATGGCTTTTTGCCGATATCCGATATTCCGATATTGTCCAACTCTTTAATTACCGATACCGATATCAACCGATACCGATATCAACCGATATATGCAGTCGTGGAATTAACACATTATTATGCCTAATTTGGACAACCAGGTATGGTGAAGATAAGGTGCTTTTTAAACAAATTAGTAAAATAAGATAAATAAATTAAAAACATTTTCTTGAATAAAAAAGAAAGTAAAACAATATAAAAACAGTTACATAGGAACTAGTAATGAATGAAAATTAGTCAAATTAACTGTTAAAGGTTAGTACTATTAGTGGAGCAGCAGCACGCACAATCATGTGTGCTTACGGACTGTATCCCTTGCAGACTGTATTGATATATATTGATATATAATGTAGGAACCAGAATATTAATAACAGAAAGAAACAACCCTTTTGTGTGAATGAGTGTAAATGGAGGAGGGAGGTTTTTTGGGTTGGTGCACTAATTGTAAGTGTATCTTGTGTTTTTTATGTTGATTTAATAAAAAATAAAAAAAATAAAAAAATAAAAACGATACAGATAATAAAAAAAACGATACCGATAATTTCCGATATTACATTTTAACGCATATATCGGCCGATAATATCGGCAGGCCGATATTATCGGACATCCCTATTGATAATATATTTTTGCATAATTAGACAATATTTTGTCGATTACATGGAGTACTTTTTTTTTTTTCTCTCTCCCAAAATAGAAAGAAAGAATAC
This sequence comes from Entelurus aequoreus, assembly GCF_033978785.1. NCBI lineage: Eukaryota > Metazoa > Chordata > Actinopteri > Syngnathiformes > Syngnathidae > Entelurus > Entelurus aequoreus. The sequence goes on along the minus strand of NC_084750.1, from coordinate 16,190,615 downwards.
ATTTAGTAAGAAAAGTTACAGTACTTCATTGATACATATTATTTCCAGACTTTTCAGGGCCAAATAAAATGAAGTGGCGGGACACATTTGACACCTGTGATCTAATCTGAATAATTAACACTCTTTTTCATTGACTAATATTCCCTGAAGGGAAAATGTCTTACACACTTTTTACTTCTACTTACAAATCTTTAGGGCGAGCAGGCAAAGGATAGGAGAAAATCTCTCCTGGTCACTAATTACTTTAGCTTTTGTTTGTTTGTTTCAATCCTCGGCCTCTAAATGAAGTTATGCAAGTCACAAAAAAAAGGCTTGGCTTTGGAACAAGTGTTTGGCTCTTACGCAGTTCAAGTTTGCCACTTGCAAGGTTATTTTGTGCAAAGTCCTGCAGGGTTCAAACCAAGGGCTCGGACATTTTAAGGGGAACGACGAAGCTAACAATCAAAGCAAACCATCTGGTGCCTGAAACAGTTGGTTTGGCCTGGGAGGATGTACGTTCTGTCAGGCACGGGGCGAGGAAATCAATTATAGACGAGAGAGCAGAGTCGAGGACGTTAAGAATTGATGAACTTCTCTTTATATATAGATACAGTCGGGGCGTGACGATACATGTGGCTGTAGCCGTCCGTTTGATACCGTGGTCTGGGTTCGGCACCACTATCAATTAAATAATACACAATTTGATCTATTTAATATGTCATCATAGACTTCGACAAACTTCATTGATCCCCGAGAGAAATTGTTCAGACCAAACTGCAGACAGACGCCACATGCAAAGTGAGTTTGTTGCACTACTGCACCGGTGACAAACTCAAGGACGGGGGGCCAGAGCTGGCCCGCCACATCATTTTATGTGGCCCGCGCCAGCAAAGTACCTTATATTTCCCCATTAAATGTATTCGGTTTTTCCATTTTGATGGAAAAAATAAATATAATGCATTAAATTGCATAACTTTTCAACTTTAATAGTATCCAACACTGTAACAAATATATGTGACCCGTGCTGGCAAAATGAGTCGGAATACGCACAGGCTAATTTTGACCTACAGGCAAATAAGTGAAAAAAATGTATCTTGGTTGAAATTGAGATTTTCACAAAAATGAGTCCATAAAGCCACAATCTAGCGATCCCAATCATCGAAATAGCAAGAAAACATCTTAAATCACCTATATTTGAAGGTTTTGTACGAGGTATGTCTTCAGAAATGAGTCCTTTGTGTTAAAATTCCTTGAGAAAATCAAGTGTTTTCAACGCTCACTCGCGGCAATAAGGGGGAATCCCCCTAGCCATATTTGGTATCATTGTGACGCCAAGTTTGCCTACTTTCTAAAAATGAGCATGGAATTCCCGATGACGCCATTCTGAACCAATATAATTCGAGTTTTTAAACCTGTCCCGACGTAAACAAATCCGTCTTGTTGCTAACCGGAACACCGGTCGCTGTGAGGCGTACCCTCATTGGTTGAATCACCCCTCGCGGTGCATTGTGGTATCATGGCAGCGCCCTGATGAAAAACAACACACAGTAATTCGAGCGGAATATTTGGTGAAAAAAGGTGATTTTCGAACATTTAATTATTATTTTTGTGGATAAGTTAGACTGTTTTACATTCCGTAATGGATTTAGAAGGTGGAGAGGGTACACAGGCGGTTGCAAGTGCGCTAAATTCACTGCAGTCGGCGAATCTTCTTAGTGCTGCTGGTCAGGATTATTACGGACAGCTGACCAGCTGACAAACTGACCAGTGAACAAAAAAACTGACATAACAGTGTTGACATTTTTGTACATAACCGTTTTCAATAGAGTTGAATATATATTTTTCCTTTAGACATGGGATTTGACTTTAATTGTACCAATTTTGGTGTTGCTACAAGGACTTTTAAGGTATGGTTGCTATGGAGTTTTGTTTTGGAACATTCTGTTCTGGAACAGTAAACTTTAAGCTGGTTTTTCTCAAAACGGACCCTCAAACTTGGTCGACTTCAATCGGATGTAACTCTGTCATTTTCTGTCCGATTCCAACAAACCATATATCATTTTGAAGGTCTTTAGATGGAGAATGTGTAAATAACAATAACTCAGTTTTTAAAATTTCCTCATTGTGACTCATTTTGCCAGCACATGCTTACCAAACATGTAAAGACAAAAAAAACTAATAAATACTTGTTTGACTTTGTCAGAATAATTGTATCTAAGTTATCACAAAACTTTGTGTTACATTGAGTTCAGGTCGCCCTGCCAGAGGACAAAAGCTGTCTTTGATCCTACCAAGCAGAAGGCTTGTAAAACTCCAGTGTGTACGATGGGAAGCGACATGAAGGCATCGGTTTCTTTCTTCTATTGTAATCCACAGGAAGATTTTGTATTGACCCGAGATCTACAAAGCGGAGAGGAAGCAGGGCCTGACTCCCCTCCAGGCACCTTTTCTTTGAACTGTTTTGTAACAAAGGCGATGGCTGTTTACGACCCCCCCTCCCTTAGAAACAGCTGTTGCCATGTAATCAGGGAAAGTCCAAATAAAAGAGGAGGCGTACAATCTTTCGTCAGAGCGTGGTGGAGACTGTCAAAGAGTACAGCCCAGACCTTTCTCCTCAATTGAGCTAAATTGAATTCTGTCTGTTTAATTCCTTGCTTCTTGTCTTGTTTAATAGATGTCATCAGTGTTTGAACCTGACAGACTTATGATTTCAAAGCAAGTTATCCATTAAATTGTACTATATATATATATATATATATATACATATATATATATATATCATACTTGCCAACCCTCCCGTTTTTAGCGGGAGACTTCCGGTATTCAGCGCCTCTCCCGATAACCTCCCGGCAGAGATTTTCTCCCGACAAACTCCCGGTATTCAGCCGGAGCTGGAGGCCACGCCCCCTCCAGTTCAATGCGGACCTGAGTGGGGACAGCCTGTTCTCACGTCCGCTTTCCCACAATATAAACAGCTTGCCTGCCCAATGACGTCATAACATCTACGGCTTTTAGAGAGTGGAGTGCACAACTGCGCACACAACAAGGAGACGAAGCAGAAGAACGAGGAAGTTACAGACATGGCGACGCCGTCGACGAGCAAGATGAGGAAATACGCTTGCAAGTTCCAAAACGAATGGAAACAAGAATTTCAGTTCTTCCAGGACAGTTCGAAGGGGAAGGTGTATGTAATTATGTTGCCTGTACATTTTGTAAAACAGACTTCTCCATTGAACACGGTGGCCGAATCATGAACGGAGGAGAAGTTAAACAGGACAATACTGCCATCTACTGGATAGCCCCCGGAACACTGATATTCAAGTATTTATTTTATTTATATGTATAATAAAATAAATATACATACATATATATATAGCTAGAATTCACTGAAAGTCAAGTATTTCATACATTATATATATATATATATATATGAAATACTTGAGTTGGTGAATTCTAGCTGTAAATATACTCCCCTATTAACCACACCCTTAACCACGCCCCACCCGACCCCCCCACCCCCCACCTCCCGGTATCGGAGGTCTCAAGGTTGGCAAGTATGATATATATATATATATATATATATATGAAAATTTACAGTGGTTTTAATAGCATATAACTGTAAATCGAAAAACTACTACTTTTTTTTTTTTTTACAGTCAAATTCTGTGGACTGAGCTGCCAGTTTTTTAACGTAAAATCTATACGTTTTTTTGGTGTCTTACTGTAAATGGATTTAAAGTAAAAAACTAAACAAAAGGCAGATCAGTTGCCAGAACTTAAAAAAAACCCAGTGGTGCTGTTTTTCTTTTTACACTAATACGTTGTAAAAAAAAAAAAAATAATCTGAACCTGAACCAAGAATGTCGTTGTGGCCTGTAGCCCTTTGAGAGACTTGTGATTTAGGGCTATATAAGTAATCATTGATTGATTGATTGATTTTATTCCCTGAGAGGAAGACGCGCATAACAGGGTTTAGGGCAGGGCTCTCTTCCTTGGGTGAATGTGGAAATACTGTCAAAGCGCTTTGAGTACCTTGAAGGTAGAAAAGCGCTATATAAGCATAACCCATTTATCATTTATTTATTATCTTCCTTGAAGAGTCTCAATATTTCTGTCCACCATGACTGTAAATGAAATGCATTTTACATTTTATTGTCCTTCTCTTGCTGCCTCCATCCACTACAATATTTCAATATTTTAATTTCATATTTCATCCCCGCCTGTCTACTATACACCTGCTACACTGGCTGTGATGATGAATATCCATTTGCGTCCACAACATATGCCCTCCACATTTGCCTGCTGGCACACACACACACACCACAAAGTCAAAGACAACACCACCCTCCCACACAAGCAGCACCCTGATGAAGAACTCATCCAACTCTGACCTTGGGGGGCTTTATCTCTCGTGAGACGCGGGAGAGAAAGAGTCTGCATGCCCAACTGATGGCACTAATCCGCCGCTGTTCTTTGTTGTGTGAGCGTTTGTTGTTACGTGTGCACACGAGGAAGCCGACACGGGAGCGTGTTCGAGCCTGTTCAACATACCGCAGCAGTACTGTAAATACAGCGATGCCTGGAGCCACCCTACAGGGTCTACAGTACATACAAGGGCTGCATGATTTTGAGAATAAAAAGTAAAGTGCGATTTTTCTCTTCAAAATTGTTATTGCGATTCGATCAGCGATTTTTAGATATCATAAAACCGGGAAAATAACAGAGTGATCATTTTTACGGTGCGTTCAAGGACTGCAGAACAGAGTGGGACGCCACAACACCTACCGGAAATAATACATAACAATAATAGATTTTTATTTGTTATGCAGTTTTCATTTAAATACATCTTTAAGCGCTACAGTACAAACCGATGTTTAAAGCAACGAATGCTTAATCATTAAAACGGATCAAATATTTTATATAGATTCAGTGTTTCCCACACATTCATTTATTTGTGGCGGCCCACCACGAAAGAATTACGTCCGCCACAAATAGTTTTTTAAAAAAATTTAATTTAATTTAATTTTTTTTTTTGTCCTGTCCAGCTTCTCAGGCAAATCATATAGTTGATGTAGATGCCCATATCGGCTGTTCAGATTTACTTTACAAAAGAGAAGTGTAGGATACTTCTCTTGTTGCCTTATTTGTATTTGACCACTACTGTTTTCTGTTTATTTCTTACTGACTGTGGCAGGACACCTCTGCCTCTGTTTCACTTTATGTTGCTGGTAAATAATATGGTTGTAGTAGTAGGCTGAAGTTAAATTATTTAGTATGCACTAATTAAAGGGGCAGAGCTTTAAGAGACATTTTAGCTTTTATATTTTATAAGATATATTTTTTGTAAGAACCACAATTAATAAATATATTTCAGTGAATAACTTATTGTTCAAATCTGTATATAAATACGTACATAAAGTGTTGTAATTATATTGTAAAATGGATGGATGGATGGACGTTTAAAACAAAACTGTTATTATTAATTAGTAGGTATACATTTTTTGAGCCTTTTTAGAGAAAATCATATCATTGTAGTAAATTATGCAAATACTCGATGATGTCATGGTGACCACGCCCATAGCCACGCCCCCACCGCCACGGGTATCTTGGTAGTTTATGGGAAACACTGAGATTATTTAATAGTGCGGAAATATGACCATATCACACCAACTCTCAAATCCCTTCACTGGCTTCCTGTTCCACTCCGGATTGAATTCAAAGTCTCTGCTAACCCACCAGGGCCTCCATGGAAATGCCCCCCCCTCTACCTCAAAGAACTACTCACCCCCAAATCCTCCACACGACACCTCCGCTCCGGACAGGCTAACCTCCTCCAACCTCCGAGGACAAAGCTACGAACAATGGGAGACCGGGCTTTCTGCTTCCGCCGCTCCCAGTCTGTGGAACGCTCTCCCTGACCACCTGAGGGCACCACAGACTAAAAAAAACCCCTTCTTTTTAAAAAAAACTTTTTTTATATACCGTATTTTTCGGACTATAAGTCGCAGTTTTTTTCATAGGTTGACTGGAGATGCGACTTATACTCAGGAGCGACTTATGTGTGAAATTATTAACACATTAGCGTAAAATATCAAATAATATTATTTAGCTCATTCACATAAGAGACTAGACGTATAAGATTTCATGGGATTTAGCGATTAGGAGTGACAGATTGTTTGGTAAACGTATAGCATGTTCTATATGTTATAGTTATTTGAATGACTCTTACCATAATATGTTACGTTAACATACCAGGCACCTTCTCAGTTGGTTATTTATGCCTCATATAACGTACACTTATTCAGCCTGTTGTTCACTATTCTTTATTTATTTTTATTAGGGTCCGCCTGTACCTTGTATAAAGGACTCTCACAGGGAGTCCTTTGTACAAGGACAAAGGACACTATTGTTATTGTAAGGTTTATTATTATTATTCCGCAGCTTTGCGCTCTACTTTGCCCCCCTTAACATGCTTCAAAACTCACCAAATTTGATACACACATAGAAAAATGTGCCCCAACCACTTTAGTAATTTTAATCTTTTAACTTTTAACGTCTGCACTGTTTTTATTTTTATTGTCTGCATTTTAATTTTGCTTTTATTTTCTTTCATTTCACTTTGTTGTCTGTGAAGCACTTTGAGTCTGCCTTGTGTATGAAAAGCGCTATACAAATAAAGTTGCCTTGCCTTGCCTTGCCTAAAAAAAACTAAAAAAAATTGCGCTCTAGCGCCCCCTAGGAAGAAAACTGCCTGTAACTCCAAGTACGAATGTCGTAGAGACATGAAACAAAAACTTCTATGTAGGTCTCACTTAGACCTACATTTCATAATTTAACATCCTCGGGCAAAAACCAACAGGAAGTTGGCAATTTCCCCTTCAAGACAAAAAATTACTAAAAACACAATTTTTTGCCTCTTTGAGCTGTAATTTGACCCCTTTAAAATACTTCAAAACTCACCAAACTTCTCACACACATCAGGACTGGTGAAAATTGTGATCTAAAAAAAAAACCAAACTCCAAAACTCAAAATTGCGCTCTAGCGCAATTTTTGAATAAAACAGAGACAAAACTGCTTCTCAGAGGAAAACACAGACAAAACTGCTTGTAACTTCCGGTAGGAACGTCTTAGAGACACGAAACAAAACCTCTACGTAGGTCTCACTTAGACCTACATTTCATAGATTGACATCCTTTAACAAAAATCAACAGGAAGTTTGCTATCCCTCCTTCAAAACAAATGTTTTGTTTAATCTGGTCACCAAACATCAAACATTATCTCCTCTGAGCGCGTTTGTCGTTTCGGCTTGAAACTACTACAGGAGAGAGAGTGAACCCTTCTGATTAAAAGTTGACGACGGCGTTTTGGAAGGAGCTACCGTTTTGATTTTACGAGCCTTCAAAGACCCGCTGCGCTGATGCTTCTCCGCTGCCTATAATGACAATGTGAAATGGAATTGTTTCTTTTTTGTCCTCAAAATTCTACACACAATACCCTATAATGACAATGTGAAATGGATCCGCTGCTGTGATTTTACGCGCCTTCAAAGAAAACAACCACTGTGCCGCAGCACCTAGGAAAAAAAAACAGACACAACTTCCTCTAACTCCCAGTACGAATATCGTAGAGACACGAAACAAAAACCTCTATGTAGGTCTCACTCAGGACTACCACTGGACAAAAGTATTGGGACACCTAGGACTAGCACCAGCCAAAATGCGGACCCGACCAACGCTGCTTGCAGCTTTAATTTTAAATTGCCTTTCAAATGTCTATTCTTTGTGTGGGCTTTTATCAAATACATTTCCCCCAAAAATGCAACTTATATTTGTTTTTTTCCTTCTTTATTATGCATTTTCGGCCGGTGCAATTTATACTCCGGAGCGACTTATACGCCGAAGAATACGGTATATGAATACTAGTTTTAGCTATTTGGCTGTTCTAGTTTTTATTAGGGACCGAGTCCCTTTGGGACAGAGGACCCTATTGAATTTCTAGCGTTTTATTATTATACCGCCGCCTCTTTGAGCTGTAATTTGACCCCCTTAACATGCTTCAAAACTCACCAAATTGGACACACACATCAGGACTGGCGAAAATTGCGATCTAATCAAAAAACCAAACCCCAAAACTCAAAATTGCCCTCTAGCGTCCCCTAGGAAGAAAACACAGACAAAACTGCCTCTAACTCCCAGTAGGAATGTCGTAGAGACATGAAACAAAAACCTCTAGGTAGGTCTCACTTAGACCTAGATTTCATACACTGCCAACCCCCAGCAAATATCAACAGGAAGTTTGCAATTCCCCCTTCAAAACAAAAGTTGAGTAAAAACAGTCACCTTTTTTCAAACATTATCTCCTCTGAGCGCGTTTGTCGTGTCGGCTTCAAATTAGCACAGGAGAGAGATTGAACCCTTCTGATTAAAAGCTGATGAAAGAGTTTTAATTACTGCTCCGGTTTGGATTTTATGAGCCCTCAAAGTCGGTCCCGTCCATTGCTGCTTGCAGCTTTAATTTTTATTTATTTTTTATTTTTATTTCTTTAATTATCTTTTTAATTTTATTTCATTTTTTAATACACTGTAGCACTTTGAGGTTCTTTACTCAATGTAAAGTGCTTTTTACAAATAAAATCTAAACTCACCAAACTTTTCACACACATCGGGACTGGTGGAAATTGCGATCTAAAAAAAAAACCGAACCCCAAAACTCAAAATTGCGCTCTACCGCAATTTTTGAATAAAACACAGACAAAACTGCTCCTCAAAGGAAAGCACAGACAAAACTGCTTGTAACTTCCGGTAGGAACGTCTTAGAGACATGAAACAAAAACCTCTATGTAGGTCTCACTTAGACCTACATTTCACAGATTGACATCCTTCAGCAAAAATCAACAGGAAGTTTGATATCCCCACTTCAAAACAACATTTTTGTACAAAGCGGTCACCAAACATCAAACATTATCTCCTCTGAGCGCGTTTGTCATTTCGGCTTCAAACTACTACAGGACAGATTGAACCCTTCTGATTAAAAGTTGACGACGGCGTTTTGGAAGGTGCTACCGTTTTGATTTTACGAGCCTTCAAAGACCCGCTGCGCTGATGCTGCTGCGCTGCCGCAGCACCTAGGAAAAAACCACAGACAACACTTCCTCTAACTCCCAGTACGAATATCCTACAGACATGAAACAAAAACTTCTATGTGGGTCTGACTTACAGCTAGATTTCATACACTGACATCCTTCAGCAAAAATCAACAGGAAGTTGGCAATCACCCCTTCAAAACAAAAGTTTCATAAAAACACTCATGTTTGCCTCTTTAAGGTGTAATTTGACCACCTTAAAATACTTCAAAACTCACCAAACTTTTTGCACACATCAGGACTGGCGGAAATTGCGATTTAATTAGGACTAGCCCCTGCCAAAGATGCGGACCCGACCAACGCTGCTTGCAGCTTATTATTATTATCAATATATTTTTTTGTGGTCCCCTTTATTTAGAAAAGTATCGAAATACATTTTGTTACCGGTACTAAAATATTGGTATTTGGACAACCCTATGGTATAGTTCAGGGGTCACCAACCTTTTTGAAACCAAGAGCTACTTCTTGGGTACTGATTAATGCGAAGGGCTACCAGTTTGATACACACTTAAATAAATTGCCAGAAATAGCCAATTTGCTCAATTTACCTTTAACTCTATGTTATCATTAATAATTAATGATATTTACACTTAATTGAACGGTTTAAAAGAGGAGAAAACACGAAAAAAATGACAATTAAATTTTGAAACATAGTTTATCTTCAATTTTAACTCTTTAAAATTCCAAATTCAACCGAAATAAAGAAGAGAAAAACTTAAAAAAATAATTTATGGAACATCATTAGTAATTTTTCCTGATTAAGATTAATTTTAGAATTTTGATGACATGTTTTAAATAGGTTACAATCCAATCTGCACTTTGTTAGAATATATAACAAATTGGACCAAGCTATATTTCTAACAAAGACAAATCATTATTTCTTCTAGATTTTCCAGAACAAACATTTTAAAAGAAATTCAAAAGACTTTGAAATAAGATTTAAATTTGATTCTACAGATTTTCTAGATTTGCCAGAATAATTTTTTTGAATTTTAATCATAATAAGTTTGAAGAAATATTTCACAAATATTCTTCGTCGAAAAAACAGAAGCTAAAATGAAGAATTAAATTAAAATGTATTTATTATTCTTTACAATAAAAAAAATAAATTTACTTGAACATTGATTTAAATTGTCAGGAAAGAAGAGGAAGGAATTTAAAAGGTAAAAATGTATATGTGTTTAAAAATCCTAAAATCATTTTTAAGGTTGTATTTTTTCTCTGAAATTGTCTTTCTGAAAGTTATAAGAAGCAAAGTAAAACAATTAATGAATTTATTTAAACAAGTGAAGACCAAGTCTTTAAAATATTTTCTTGGATTTTCAAATTCTATTTGAGTTTTGTCTCTCTTAGAATTAAAAATGTCAGGCAAAGCGAGACCAGCTTTCTAGTAAATAAATAAAATAAAAAAAAGAGGCAGCTCACAGGTAAGTGCTGCTATTTGAGCTATTTTTAGAACAGGCCGGCGGGCTACTCATCTGGTCCTTACGGGCACCGCGTTGGTGACCCCTGGTATAGTTGTTAATAAATGACCTAGGAGGCAACATTCTTCTTTGCGATTTAGTGAAATAAAAAAGCCAGCGGTGACGGCAGGAAGACGACCAACAGAAACGGAGTCATCTTTTTAGTGGCCGGATGATGTCATTTACGATGGCATCACCTGTGCCTTTGTTACAAATGAAGTGCAACCCTTGAATGCATCACCCTTATTGCGCCTGCAACACTAATCGAAATCACGGTGCCGCAAGTCTTATCGACAATTTGGATATTATTTGAAGCCACAAGAAGTCCAGTCAACATGTCTAAAGATGACAAAAAGGAAGTCAATTTCGTCCATCGGGACAGATTTCTCGCCGAAATGTTCACCAAGGCGGAGAGATCTGTCAAACCGCACACCACGTTCCAAGTCAACCCCTTCAAGAAAACTCACATCCTACCAGACACGCCCACTCGCATGGACCCGTCAACAGTCATCGCCAAACTCAAGGCGATCGACAACAAAGATGCGGGGAAAGCCAAGTCGGACTTGGACCCCAGGGGCAAGCAGAAAGAACAGTGGGATCCCGAAGCGGAGGAACTGCGGCACAGACTGCGCTGCAACCAGCGCATGAAGGAGGGTCTGGACGGACAAATAATGGAGAGGCTGAAGGACAAGGACGAGGAGAGGCGGCAGAAGGAGGAGGAACAGGGGGCGCTCAAGCAAATGGACCGCATGTACGAGCAGGAGCTGGAACAGACGGCCCAGGACAAGGCCTTGGCCAAGAAGAAACTCTACCAGGTAATACAGCAAGACATCGCCGAGCACAAGTTGGAAGGTGAACGGGAGAAGCACCGAGAAAAGATGGAAGAGAAGCGCTTGGCGCAAATGCAACTGGACTTGCTGGAGACCTACTGGAAGAGGAAATGGACCAAGAAAAAAGTGTCCAAGGGCAGCAAGAACCTGTAAGGACCCCCGAGAGCGCCTTAGAGGAACGGCAGCAGTCAAGCAGCGCCTCGGCAATGAGGTCAAACCGAGCCGGTGGAGAGAGCGTCCCGAAATCGCTCTGCGGAGTGAACCACGGGCCCCTGAACGCATCATCGCCCAGCAGGAAGTGCGAGCCAAGAAAGGTTGCTGCTCCGACTGGGGGAGACCGTCCTACATACTGATGTCAGCCACCACAAGGACATAATAAAGCAGCACTTGGAGAGAAAGAGGGTGTGGATAATTATCTTCATAAACCTACAGTGAAATACATTACGGTGCAAGTCAGACAAGGACCAAATAAAGTTTTTGCATTCCCCCCACGCTTTGAACTCTGCGGCTTATAAAATGGTGCAGCTAATTTAGGGATTTGTCTTCGTTATCGGCCATAAGGTTTTGTATTCGACAAATAGTTTTAATAGAACACTGACAGAGAAAAGGTGTGTTATTTTTTGTGCTATGGCGCCAACAAGGACCGAATAAGGAAGTTTTTGTATCCCCTCCCCCGCTTTGCACTCTGCGGTTTATAAAATGGCGCAGCTAATTTATGGATTTGCCTTCGCTATCCGCCATAATGTTTTGTATTCGACAAATAGTTTTCATAGAACACTGACAGAGAAAAGGTGTGTTATTGTTTGTGCTATGGCGCCAACAAGGACCAAATAAGGAAGTTTTTGCATTCCCTCCCCACGCTTTACACTCTGAGGCTTATAAAATGGTGCAGCTAATTTAGGGATTTGTCTTCGTTATCGGCCATAATGTTTTGTATTCGACAAATAGTTTTAATAGAACACTGACAGAGAAAAGGTGTGTTATTTTTTGTGCTACGGCGCCAACAAGGACCAAATAAGGAAGCTTTTGCATTTCCCCCCCCCCCACGCTTTGCACTCTGCGGCTTATAAAATGGCGCAGCTAATTTAGGGATTTGTCTTCGTTATCGGCCATAATGTTTTGTATTCGACAAATAGTTTTAATAGAACACTGACAGAGAAAAGGTGTGTTATTGTTTGTGCTATGGCGCCAACAAGGACCAAATAAGGAAGCTTTTGCATTTTTCCCCCCCACGCTTTACACTCTGCTGCTTATAAAATGGCGCAGCTAATTTAGGGATTTGTCTTCGTTATCGGCCATAATGTTTTGTATTCGACAAATAGTTTTAATAGAACACTGACAGAGAAAAGGTGTGTTATTTTTTGTGCTACGGCACCAACAAGGACCAAATAAGGAAGTTTTTGCATCCCCCCCCCACGCTTTGCACTCTGCGGTTTATAAAACGGTGCAGCTAATTTAGGGATTTGTCTTCGCTATCGGCCATAATATTTTGTATTCGACAAATAGTTTTCAGAGAACACTGACAGAGAAATGGTGATATTTTTTGTGCTATGGCGCCAACAAGGACCAAATAAGGAAGTTTTTTGCATTCAACCACCCCCACGCTTTGCCCTCTGCGGCTTTTAAAACAGTGCAGCTAATTTATACATTTGTCTTTGCTAACAGCCATAATGTTTTGTATTCGACAACTAGTTTTCATAGAACACTGACAGAGAAAAGGTGTTATTGTTTGTGCTATGGCGTCAACAAGGACCAAATAAAGAAGTTTTTTGCATCCCCCCCCCCACGCTTTGCCCTCTGCGGCTTATAAAATGGTGCAGTTAATTTATACATTTGTCTTCACTATTGGCCATAATGTTTTGTATTCGACAAATAGTTTTCATAGAACACTGATAGAGAAAAGGTGTGTTAATGTTTGTGCTATGGCGTCAACAAGGACCGAATAAGGAAGTTTTTGCATTCCCCCCCACGCTTTGCACTCTGCGGCTTATAAAACGGTGCAGCTAATTTATGGATTTGTCTTCGCTAACGGCCATAATGTTTTGTATTCGACAAATAGTTTTCATAGAACACTGACAGAAAAAGTGTGTTATTGTTTGTGCTATGCTTCTTTATGCTAACATTAACACTAGCTTTTCAATTTTTTTTTTTTACTGGTATCATTATCAGTCAAATATTTTGTCACTTGACACATGCCGACTGTTAACATGCTAATGTTAACAGGCTGAATGCTAACATTAGCATGCTATTAGCATGTTAGCAATTGACTAACATTATCAAGGAGCTTTTTGACATTGGAATGGTTTGAATCGATTTGAAAGCAGTGTTTCCCACACATTCATTTATTTGTGGCGGCCCGCCACGAAAGAATTACGTCCGCCACAAATAAAAAAATACAAATAAAATAAAAATATATACCGTAATTTCCGGACTATAAGCCGCTACTTTTTCCCCTCGTTCTGGTCCCTGCGGCTTATACAACGGTGCGGCTTATTTGCGGCCTGTTCTTCTCCGACACCGACGAAGAGGATTTCGGTGGTTTTAGTACGCAGGAGGAAGACGATGACACAATGATTAAAGACTGACTTTTCATATACCGGTAGGCTGGTTATTTTGATAACGTACAGGCGAGCACCTTGTATTACTTTGCACTGTTGTATTATTTGTACTCTGCACGAATGCTGTTCGCCATGTCAAAGATGTGAAAGTTTGATTGAATGATTGAAAGATTTATAGTTAATAAATGGGACGCTTTGCGTTCCCAAACAGTCATCTCTGTCCCGACAATCCCCTCCGTGGTAGCAGGAACCCCTATATACTACGCTAATTGCACATCAAAACCCTGCGGCTTATAGTCGGGTGCGGCTTATATATGGAGCAATCTATATTTTCCCCTAAATTTAGCTGGTGCGGCTTATAGTCAGGTGCGGCTTATAGTCCGGAAATTACGGTATATATATATATTTTTTTTTGTCCTGTCCAGCTTCTCAGGCAAATCATATAGTTGATGTAGATGCCCATATAGGCTGTTCAGATTTACTTTACAAAAGAGAAGTGTAGGATACTTCTCTTGTTGCCTTATTTGTATTTGACCACTACTGTTTTCTGTTTATTTGTTACTGACTGTGGCAGGACACCTCTGCCTCTGTTTCACTTTATGTTGCTGGTAAATAATATGGTTGTAGTAGTAGGCTAAAGTTAAATTATTTAGTATGCACTAATTAAAGGGGCAGAGCTTTAAGAGACATTTTAGCTTTTACATTTTATAAGATATATTTTTTGTAAGAACCACAATTAATTAATATATTTCAGTGAATAACTTATTGTTCAAATCTGTATATAAATATGTACATAAAGTGTTGTAATTATATTGTAAAATGGATGGCTGGATGGACGTTTAAAACAAAACTGTTATTAATTAGTAAGTATACATTTTTTGAGCCTTTTTAGAGAAAATCAAATCATTGTAGTAAATTATGCAAATTACTCGATGATGTCATGGTGACCACGCCCATAGCCACGCCCCCACCGCCACAGGTATCTTGGCAGTTTATGGGAAACACTGGAAAGTGTTAGCTTTTTATGTGCAAGCAACATTAGAGTCAGATATGTCGTTACTTAACGCATCCCAACTGTTAGCATGTGAGCGTTTTAGCAAATTTGACAGGTTTAAACCTCAGAGTCAAACATTTTGCTATTTGACACAAGCCAACTGTTCGCATACTAGCTTTTTTTTTAGCTAATTCATCAGGTTTATACCTCAGTCAAAAATGTTGTGACTTGCTAACTGTTGAAATTTCAGTTTGGCTTTGCCTGTTTTAGCATAGGGACACAATTTATAGCATTTTCATGATGACCTGTCTCTGGTCAAGGATGTTTTCATGCTTCTGTTTCTTTTAGAGTGTGGATACAATAAATGTATTTAGAACAAGAGATTACATTAGCTTAGGCTGCTGCCCCCGCAACCTGACCTCCGATAAGTGGAAGAAGATGGCTGGATGGATGGATAGTTATAATCTAATTTATACTGGCAAATTAACAACTACATAACAGTATCCATTAGCAGTACTGTGAGCAATTATTAACTTTGTGAACATTGTTGACTGCTTTTGTAAGCTGCAATTCTTGCTTCAATTCGTCTTCCCGCGGGATAGAATTGCCTGATGCATGGTGGGAAATTGCTTTTCAATCAAGAAAGTGTTTTTTGAGGTGGCACGTAATAGAGCACATATCAGAATTGTATAGTTCAGGGCTTGATGCCTAATAATGTGTAGGATGTTTGCTTTTAAAAGCCCGCGGAAGGTGTTTTGCGGTGCCGCCCTGAGGGAGTCATTTCACCAGGCCATTAGAGCGTTTAACCTTTCTAATACTTCTCACGTCAACAGGCGCTGACATGGCTGACAGGCAGCAAAATGCGGTGTGAGTGCTGAATAATGCAAGCGCGCCCACAAAAGCATGTTAGGTTTTGTTCTAACTTGTTGCTTGCCATTAAAAATTCATTGGAACGTGCGGAAAGTTTGCTTGGTATTTTGCAAAAACACAACTGCTATTGCCAAATATGTTATTGACACTATTGTGCACATGAAGGTTTCTTTTCACCCCTTAAAATGCACAATAACACAAAAGGAGTAACAGTTTCACATTATGTGGATAAATGTTTGTTTACAAGAACATGATGTTAAACACGTTAAGTGCATATATATATGTATATAAATGCAAATGTTTATATGTAAACATACATATATGAATTTGTGTATATATATGTATATGCATATGTATCTATATATATATATATATATGTATATGCATATCTGTGCATATATATGTATATGCATACGTATATGT